>NC_069386.1:2818636-3131818 GCF_027475565.1 Acinonyx jubatus | reverse complement strand
ATTCTTAACGAGAAGAACACAGTCATATATCACTTGCATAATTAAAAATTCTTTTACACCTTCTGGCCCAAATTCTGTGTTCACCCCCTAATAGAATATATTTCAGTGACATGTTGCCCCAGTCTGAATTAGTACTATTTTCTGTGTTCCTCTCTGGGTTCTGGTTTTCTCAGATTTAATAAACAATTCTGGGCTTTAACTTCAACTCCTGGAAAGCTTTTGATCTCTCTTGACGGAAAGGCTTTTAAATATACATATATATATATATATATATATATATATATATATATATATATGTATCCATCAAAGAAGGTGTCGCATACAACTGTCTGAGTCACACATAACTGGAGCCTGATTTTCGTGCCTGCGGCCATTTTCTTTCATAAATGTGGTGTGCGCTCGGTGGGAGAGAATTTGGCAAAATCAGACACCGTGAGGAAGCAGTATGACTCTGGTGTTGTTTTTTCCCTGACTTATAAGCTTGTCCAAATAATGTGGGTTTCTAGGAAATATACTTTTCCATCAGTTACTTTTTCTATTCTTTTTTTCCCCCTTTTTTCTTTCTTCTTCTTTTTTTTTTTTTTTTCCTGGGAACACCGTACTTTTACCCAGCCTGTGTTGTCGCTAAGGGGGGGAGCTCTGGTTCCGCTCACATCTTCGCGGCTCATCATACCATCGGGTGTGGCTGCAGTTGGGGAAGTTGAAAGTGCGCAGGAGGTCGCCAACGATGGGCGGCAATGTGTTTTGCTGTATCTCTTCCCATTCCCATCAACCGAGAGCAGCTGGTCTAAAAATGGAACATCTGACTTCAACCCAGGCTGTAGAGAGGAGACCGGCTCTGCCCGCTCAGTGCCAACGGAGCACAGTCATGGGTGTGCCCGGGGATACTGAGGCACACTCTTTCATACGGGCACAGATTAGACCTTACTTCTTGGACTTGTAATAAACAGACTGTTAGAAACCATTATATTCTGACATCACGAGTAACCTCTGAAGGCCTCGGTGGGATGTCAGATTCTTCTGTGGCTCTTGTTCAGATTGTAAAGCCTAGCAATCCACTGCACCAGTGAGACAAAAAAAAAAAAGTCTTTCTCCTTTTTCAGAAGCTATATTTTCATGATTGGACCATTCTTGAAAATGACACTTTTTTTCTTTTTTTTCCTTCCCAGTGGATTTATGTATTTTTGTTTTCCTGAATGACCTTTTTCTCATGGATGACCTTCGTCACAGCGCTACTGGGTCACAGTATTTTGTGTTAGCGCCCCTCAAGTGTTCGTATTTCGCTTTTCGAATGTGTGTATGCTGCCACCAGGTAGCAGTAGAGAGTCCTGATCAGGTACTTCATGTCTAGGCCGTGTTGACTGGAGGGTACTGTAGGCACTCTCTGTTCCGGGAGAACTTTCTGAACAGTTGCCTCTGTGAGTAGATGTTTGTGAATATCAATTTCAGGAGTATGCCCATGAGAACAAAACGAAATGGTTTTGGTAAAGACCTCTCTTTCCATGGTTCACCACTTTGTGCTGGTGGCTTCCCTCTCTTTTGCAACATATCCATCTTAAGGGAGGGGGGAAAAAAAGCTCTTCTTCCTTGTGGTCTGCAACCTTCCTCTTTATTCCAGATACCTGTCATCTTTCTCCCACTCAGGTATTTTGTGTGTCTGCGGGAAAAGGTTTTCCGATATCTCTTCCCACTCATTTTCTGCCAGGCAAGCCTCTGCCGTCAGTTTCCCCCAACCTCAGCTCTAGATACGTGTTATGTTCTCTCTTTACACCGTCTCTCCTTTCTTTATGGGCAGTTAAGAAAGCACCTCTGCGTGATCCAAGGACGCAAAGATTTGAAACTGTCTGTCCTCCTTTATTGCAAAGAGCAGGTGTCTGCAACGTGGTGCAGACAGTGACTGAATTTGCACATTCACGGGTATTTCAGAACACAGCAAGACACAGTTGTGAGGGTCGGCGCCTGTGCTAGGTTCCCGAGGCTCTTGTGAAAGCACCTTTGTAAACTGGGTGGCTTGAAGGACAACAGATAGTCGTTGACTCCCAGTTCTGAAGGCTACACGTCCAAGATCAGGGTGTGGGCAGGACTGATTCCTTCTGAGGGCTGAGGGAGAGTCTGTCTCATGCCTCTCCCCAGCTGCTTGTGTCCTCGAGCATTCTCCCTTGGCCTTCTCTGTCTGGGCATGTCTGCCTCTGCACCCACATTTCCCCTTTCTCTGAGGACACCAGCCATTTTGGATTGGACCCACCCTAACGACCTCGCATTCACTTTACTAGATCTGCAAAGACCCTACTTATTTCTAAATAAGATGGTATTCTGAGGTACCATGGGTTAAAATTTACACGTATCTTTTTTGTGGGGGAACCCAATTCAGCCCATACTAGTGCCCAACAGAAAAGAAAATTTACCTATTTTCATCATGTCCATCGATCAGAATTCGCTCTCGACCTGAGCATTTGCCGTTAACCACAGAGGCAGAGACTTGAGATCTCACCTGATGTTTGCCATCATGTGATGTGTTGAGAGAAATTTCTCGGTGAAAGCAGTTCAAATACTGTTCTAGTAGTTACCAGAATTCACAGCTAAATTATATGCGTAAACTGGATACACACATTTATTTAAGAAAGAAAGAAAGAAAGAAAGAAAGAAAGAAAGAAAGAAAGAAAGAAAGAAAGAAAGAAAGAGAAAGCAAGCAGAGTTTTGTATAAATAGCTAGTCTGTAAATTTTGGAAATGAATTTGAAGTGGCCAAGTAAGGTGGTTGAATCTGAGTTTATTTTTCTTACCATTGTTAGAAAATCATTTTCTTAATGAAACGCAAGTAATATACTTCTGCACATGTTAATAGGCACTTCTTCATTGCTGTTCTGTGTACTTGACCGTGTGCCTCGTCAGCAGAGCAATCGGCCCTGGGGGTTCGAAAGTGGCGGTTGGTGACTGGGGTTTGTTAGCAGGAATGCGGAGAATGAGCATTGATGGTCAACTTTCTATTATTAAGGTAGGATCTCCTTCCTGCTCTTGTCCTCCCCCTCCTTCTTCGTTTCCTCCTCCTCCTCTTCCTCCTTCAGTTCAGACTTCTGTCTTGAGAGTCAGGCTTATGGAGAGAAATAAGGCTTTTTATAAACTGATTCAGCTCCCATACCGTGTCAAGGACCAAGCTCGGGAGACTAAATCCTAGTGTTTCTTCTTCAGGGTAGGGAGGATGCCCGTTCCCCCATAAGGCTGAGCCCTGGGCTTAGTGTCCTCAGCACTCCGTGTTTGGGAGAGTGTATACTTTCGTGAGAGAGTCTGGCAGGGATGTGCAAAGAGACAGGCTTGAGAAGGTGAGGCCAGGAGACATGTCATGACGGCGGTCACTGTCCAGAGCAGGGAAGCATCTTAACTGGGTTTCAAAGCAAAGGCAGAAAAGGAGCTTATGCTCCACTGTTCATCTAGAAGCCCCAGAGGAGAAGGCCCCGTAGGGTATTTACTTCTGTCAGCAACAACCTGGGGGGTGGGGGGAGTCACGTTGGAACAGAATTGGCATGAGTGTGAGTTGAGCTCCCTGGACGCTCCCTCGGCCCCCACGTGGCATGGAAGGGACCTGGGACATTCCCTGTACCCTTGACTGGGCAACCTTGGAGGGGCTGACACAGTGGGGGCAAAATGACCCTGCGGCCGAGGGGTAAAGGTAGAGCTTCTGTGCCTCTTACTTTGTTCAAGAAAGACCCAGTTTGTGCCTGTGGCTCTGGCTTAATTCTCAGTGGCCCTTCCTTTCACTCTCAGAATCGTCCTGGCTCCGGCAGTAAAGCGTATGGTGTCCTAGGTAAGGGGCTCGAGGCCAGGCCAGGGACTGGGCGGGAGTGGCAGCCACACCACTGACAACCTGCCGCACAAGAAGGGCGTGGACCAGGCAGGTCACCAGAGGAGTCCACCATCCCGTGGCCAGGAAACAACACAGCCGAGGCCACTGGGTCTTCAGCTCCCTGTGGTCCTCCCACTGGCCAGAGGACCCGGCGACAGGACGAGGACCTTCACACACGGATCCAAGCTGTCCCTCCTTTCCCGACTCGGGCGTCCCAAGTGGAAAAGCACCGTGGAGGCGGTCGGTCTGGAGGACAGGACAGCCGAGAGACGGGCCACTTCCCTGCCTGACATGACAGGGCGTGGCCTACAGAGACGCAATGTCAGGTGTCAACTTTTAAACAAATGAACCGGCTTGTAATTGCCCTGCATTCAGACTGGAAAGCTAACGTGCAGAGAAGGCCTTGTCCAGACGCTCAGGAGGGTTTTTTATTTCTTGTGAACCTACTCAGCAGGGAAAACTTTTCTCAAGAGCTCTGCAACAGACCTGTTACCCGTCTCGTTGACAAGACTTGGGTCATGTGCTCGCTCTCAGCCTTTCCCTGGGCGTTAGTCCTTCTGGGTTCATCAAGAAGCAGATGCCCTCTTGAAACCAATATTGCACTGTATGTTAAATAACTAAAATTTTTTATTAAAAATTTATCTTAATGTTTATTTATTATTTTTCTATTTAAAAAAATTTTTTTAACATTTATTTATTTTTGAGACAGAGAGAGACAGAGCATGAATGGGGGAGGGTCAGAGAGAAGGAGACACAGAATCTGAAACAGGCTCCAGGCCCCGAGCTGTCAGCACAGAGCCTGATGCGGGGCTCGAACTCACGGACCGTGAGATCATGACCTGAGCCGAAGTCGGCCGCTTAACCGACTGAGCCACCCAGGCGCCCCGATGTCTATTTATTTTTGAGAGCGAGAGAGATTGAGCAGAGGAGGAACAGAGAGAGAGAGGGAGACACAGAAGCTGAAGCAGGCTCCAGGCTCCAAGCTGTCAGCCCAGCTGGAACAGGCTCCAGCTGTCAGCTGGGCTCGAACTCAGGAACTGTGAGGTCATGACCTGAGCCAAAGTCAGATACTTCACGGACTGAGCCACCCAAGTGCCCCACTAACTAAAATTTAAATTAAAAAAAGAAAAGAAATGGCTTCAAAACAAATAAGTAAAAAAATAAATAAAAATTAAAAAAAAAATGTACCAATATTGATTCCTCAATAGTAACAAATGGACCACACCAATGCAAGATGTTAATAATAAGGAAACCGGTGTGTGTTGGGTTTATTAGAAGTGCTGTACTTTCTGCTCAGTTTTTCAGTAAATCTAAAATTGCTCAAAGGAGGAGGAGGAGGGGGAGGGGGAGGGGAAGGAGGAGGAGATGCCAAGACAGGACTAGATGTGCAAGACGTTTATGAGCGGGATACCCACGAGGAAGAGGCAAGATGGCACCAAGAGAGGCCAGGAGAGCTATCCGGCGGTAGTGAAGATCTGACTTCAGAAGCAGAGGAGAGAGGGAAGGAGAGAAAGTTGGGTGGGAGCACCTTAAACTGAAGGGTGGTCCTGGGGGATTCAGCAAGGCTGCAGGGGAGGCCCTGAGCCAGAGTCCTCTATCACATGGTGCAGTGTCTCCCAGGAAATGGCCTGCTTCGGACCGTGGGGTGGGAGCAGCCCACGGGGACCTTGACCTGCCACAGGCGCTGCCGAGCCATTACAGTCTGCAGTTGTGCGAGTGAGAGGCGCATTCTCATGGGTCCCACACCTGCTAAGGCAGCTGTGACCGCCATGGTCACATGGGGCAGCCAGGCGCTAAGACACATGGAGGAGGAATGAACACGGGAACAGGCATGAGCCTTTGGCGGCTGGGAAGGGGAAGTGGATATTGGTCAACAATTAAATGCATCTGCTCCAGTAAGGGCGTCATCTCTTTATGGAGAACATCTGGGTTTAATGCCTTTTCTGTCTTTCTCTTCCTCTTTTTTTTCTTTTTCTTTTGGTGATAATGGTTGGGACTCAGAAAACTATTTTAGTCCCTCTTAGGCATATTGATTTATTTAGGGTTCTGTTTTTGAGCCAAGTTTGAAATTTATATTTTGCTAGAGAAATATCCAGTTCGTCCAAGTCTTCCAACTCTTCAAAGGTAATCGTGCTGCGTTCCCTTATCATTAAAAAACATTTCCATTGTACCTGTAACCATGTCTCTTTCATTCCTAAACTTGTTCACTGGTTCCTTATCTAATTTTCATTTCATTCAGATCATCCAAAGGTTTGTCTCTGAGACAGCCAAGAACCAGATTTTAGTTTTCCTGATTAACTCAGAGTGTTAAAAATATTCAATTTATGTAAACTTTTATTTTTCTTTCTTTTATCTTTACACTAATTTATTTTGGTATTGTATTTTTAGCTTCTGGAGCTCAATTCTTAATTCATTTTATTTTCCAACTTCTTTTTTCTCTATTACATGTATTTAGGGCATTCAGTTTTCCCGTTCAGAAGCTCTTAATTTTGTTGTAGTGCAAAGCTATAGATTTTTAGCTTCATGATTGGACCGTTTGTATTTTGGTTAGGAAATCTTTGCCTCGTTCAGGATCAAGGGCTATGAAACTATTCTTCTGTGTTTTTCTCTGGAAGCCTTATTGTTTTACTTGTCATATTAAGAGCTGTAATCCACCTAAAATTGATTTTTGCGCATGTTGTGAACTATAGTCATTATCTTTTAGCACATCTATCCACTGACCCAGAACCATTAGGTGAAAAGATGGTCCTTTCTCCATTTGTCTTAAATTCAAAACTGTATGTGTGTGGGGGTCTGTTTCTGGAGTCTGTTGTGTTTCATTGATGTGTCTCTGAGTACCATTGTGACTTAATTACTGTAGCTTTGAAACAAGTCTTGATATTTGCTAGTGTGTGTTCTCCCACTTTGTTCTTTTAATTTTTTTTTTTAATGTTCATTCACTTTTTTGAGAGAGAGAGACAGAGCGTGAGCAGGGGAGAGGAAGAGAGAGAGGGAGACAGAGAAACCAAAGCAGGCTCCAGGCTCTGAGCTGTTAGCACAGAGCCTGACGTGGGGCTCGAGCTCACGAGCTGTGAGATCATGACCTGAGCTGAAGTCGGACGCTTAACCGACTGAGTCACCCAGGTGCCCCTCCCACTTTGTTCTTAAAGATGATCTTTGATCTTCTTGACTCCTTGTACTTCCATAACAACTTTTAAGTATGCCTGTCAAATTTTATAAGATTCTTTTGGATTTCAATTAGAATTGCATTGAATCTATGTGTCAATTTGGAGAAAACAGAAAACTTTCCCATCCCAATTTTTCCAATCCATAAATATGGTATCCCCATCCATTTATTTAATTTAAAATTTTTTCTCTCAATAACATTCATAATTTTCAGTGTGTAAGTCATATATTCTAAGTTATTCCCAGTTGTTTGCTATTTTGGTGTTATTATAAATGAATTTTTAAATTTTTCTATTTATTTGTACTAAAGTTATGGAAATTAACTGATTTTTGTATATTGGCACTGTATTCTTGCTATATTAACACTTATTAATTCTAATCGTTTATAGATTCTTTTCGATTAGGTATACGCAATTCTGATACCTGTAATGATGATAATTTTGTTTCTTCTTTTCCAACCCGTGTATATTTTATTTATTTTTCTTACTATATTGTACCACTTAGGACATTTGGTATGATATTGAGTAGATTTAGCGACAGCAACTATTTTGTCATGCTTCTCATTCAGAGGCAAAGGGCTCTGTAATTCTTCATCATGTTTGATGTTTGCCATGAGGTTTTGATAGTTTATCTGATGAAAGAAATCTTTTTCTAATTTGCTTCCATTGTCACATACAAGTGTGGAATTTTTTCAAATGCATTTTCTACATCTTTTGAAGTGATTGTATATTTTTTCCTTTAAGATAGTGAACTGTTGATGTTTAAATGTTAAACCCATCTTACCTTCCTGTAATAAACTTCACTTGATTATTATCATTAGTATAATTTATTAGTAGCATTTACTTATATTTATTGTTTTATTATTAATAAAAAGGATTATCCTTTTATGTATCACTGGCTATAATTTTAAATTATTGTATTTATGATTTTTTTGGTGGCTTTGTTCTGGAAGAGGTTTTCTTTCTAATACTGTATTCATGTCAGGTCTTGGGTATTAATTTATACTGGCTTTACAAAACAAGTTTAGAAATATTTCCTCAGTTTTCATTCTTTGCAATGGTTTGTTTAAAATTAGTGTCATTTCTTCTTTAAATATTTGGAGATATTAAAGCAGTAAATTTTTAGAAGTATGCATTCAGTGTCTTTAAAATATACACAACTATTCATACTTTTAGTTTCCTTTTGTGTCAGTTTTATTTCAAGGACTTTGTCTACAGGTGCACCGTATTTTATTGCACTTTGTAGATTTTCTTTTTTCTTTTTTTTCTTTTCTTTTCTTTTCTTCTTCTTCTTCTTCTTTTTTTTTTTTTTTTTTTACAAATTGCCACAAAGATTTATGACATTCCTAAGTTGAACTAGTGTAGAGGTGCAATTTTTCCAACATTTGCTCATTTTGTGTTTCTGTGTCACATTTTGGTACTTCTTACAGTATTTCAAACTTTTTTATTATTACTATATTTGGGATGGTGATTTATGATCAGCGATTACAAGCCACTGAAAGCTCAGATGGTTGTTAGCATTTTTTAGCAACAAAGTATTTTTAAACTAAGGTACACACATTGTTTTCTTAGATCTAATGCTACAGCACACTTAATAGACTACAGTGTAGTGTAAACATAACTGGGAAACCAAAAACTTCATTTGACTCGCTTTGCTGTGATATTTGCTCTGCTGGTCTGGAAGAGAACCCACAATATCTCCAAAGTTCAACTAACTTTATAAAGGTTATTGGCAGAGATCTTTTCATATTATCTTCTTACTGTTTCTTCATTGTCTCCAGGATCCGTAGTGAGTCATTTTTCTCATTCCTGAGACCGATTATTTGTCCCTACTTTCTTTTTAACTTGATCAGTCACTTTGGAGGGCTATCACTTTAATTAGACTTTTCACAGAAACACCTTTTCATTTACGTTATTTACATTTTAGTGTAGTTTCCTTTCCATATGATTAATATCCAGTCTCACCTTTGTTATCTCCGTCCTTCTTCTGTCTCTGGATTTAATAAGCTGTTACCTTTTTATCTTTTCTAGTTGGATGTCAGGTCATTGATTTTCATCCTTTTTTCCCCCATAACACATGTATTTAAGGCTATGAATTTCACTCCAATCATTCCTTATATTTTATTATGCAAATGTTGATATGAAATCTTTTCCATCATCATTCAAATTGTATTATAGTTTTCATAGTGATATATTCCTTGACTTAAAGAATATTTAGAAGTATACTCTCCAAGTATGTAGGAATTTTGCAGTAATCTCATTCTTATTTTATTTTAGAGAGCATGAGCATGGACAAGGGAGAGGGCAAAGGGAGAGAGAGAAAGACAGAAAGAGAATCTTAAGAAGGCTCCATGCTCAGGGAAAAGCCTGACGTAGGGCTCAATCTCATGACCCTGAGATTATGACCTGAGCCGAAATCAAGAGTTGGACTGAGCCACCGAGGCACCCTACTCATTATTACTTTACCGCTTCATTCTACTATAGTCAAAGAACATATTCTATATTATGTCAACTTTTTTGAAATCTGTTAAAACTTAATTTGTGGCTCAGAACATAGCAAATATTAGAAGATATGATGTGTGGTCTCCTGTTGTTGGGCACAGTGTCCATACGTCAATGTGGTCATGTTTATTAATGGTTTTATTAAAAATTGTAACCTTACTGGTTTTTTTGTCTGCTCATTCTGTTAGTTACCACAAGAGATATGGTAAAACTACCACTGTGACTGTTACCTTTATCTAATTTTTTTTCTATTCTTGTTAATTTCAAATTATTTATCTTTGAGGCTAGGTTGTTAGGTCCGTTCACATGTAGAGTCGTTACCTCTTCTAGTGACTTGACCACCTTACCATCACGAAACTATTTTCTATTAGTGCATTGTCTTCTGGCTTCCACTTACTCTTAAGAAGCCAGCTGTCAGTCTTATTTTTGTGCCTTAGAAGGTAATGTGTCTTTCTCCCTGTCTCCTTTTCAGTGTTTGCTCTTTGGTTTTCATCAATTTTTTAAGATTGTTTACGTATTTATGTATGTATTTATTTATTTAGCAAGCACACACACAAGCTGGGGAGGGGCAGAGAGAAAGGGAGAGAGAGAATCCTAAGCAGATTCCATGCTGTCAGCACAGAGCCTAATGTGGGGCTCGATCCTGTGAACCATGAGATCATGACCTGAGCTGAAATCAAGAGTCGGACGCTCAACTGACTGAGCCTCCCGGGTGCCCCTGGTTTCCGTCAGTCTGACTGTGATGTAATTGGTGACTTTCTTCTGCTTGAGGTTTGTAGAGCTTCACAGCCATGGCTTGATATCTACCATCGGTTTTGGAAGATTCTCATTGATTACCTCTGCAGATATAGTTTCTATGCCATTCTCTGTGTTCACTTTCTCTGGGACTATACTTACAGCTTCACCTGTCATGTCTACTTTCCGCTTCCTTCTTCCGTGTCTGTTTACTGATTCTCTCTTTAATTGTATGCAATCCAGGGGTCAGCAGATCCTGGCCAGCAAGCAGAGTGGAGTTTTACTGGAACACAGCCACAGCCGTTTGTTTACAGGTTGTCTGTGGCTGCCTTTTCCCTGTGCCAGCCAAGTCAAATCACTGTAATGGGGACTATATGGCCTGAAAACTATGTCTGCCTTCTGATTCTTTACGAAAATATTTGCCGAGCCCCAGTCTAATCCATTGTCAAGTCTGTCCATTTGCGATACTGATTTAAGTTATTGTGCCTTGTTCTCCTAGAATTGCCATTTTATTTTTGTGGCCTCTCTGTTTCTAGTGAAATTCTCTGTCTTGTCACTTAACTTCTTAAGCATTTTCACCATCCTATCTTAGTCCAGACTTTCTAAAATACAAGAGCCCAAGGAGGGAGCCGTGTGCTAACGCTGAGGTTTTAAGACCCTGGCACCGTATGGGGTATTGTGAAACACGACCTGAAGCCAAAGCTAGAATTTCAGGGGTTGGTAGCCGTATAACTAGGTGTTTAAGTTTCTATCTGGTGATGCCACTATTTGGATATTCTGTAATTCCATTTATAGCGTATTCCACCTTTTCTGTTGGTTGTTAAATCTTATTTTTTGTGTGTGCCTGGTTATTTTTAAGTTTTTCTGTATATAGTGAGTGAAAGATTATAGATACGAACTGAGACTGGATTAATTTCTGCTTCTGGAAGACAGGTTAGCAGCCAGGTACCTTCAGCCAACAAGCGATTGAAATAATTGGGACCTGGCGTTCATTCCCTTTGAAAAGTGGCCTACTTCCAGTTCATGCTTCTTGCTAGGATAGAGCTTTCTGGGGCTCCCAGTTGGGCACGTGGGGCATTTACTGGTAACCCCCTCGGCTTGGTGGGCCTCGAGCTCCAGTGTTTGTTCTCAGACTCATGAGTCTGACGACAGCTCTGCTCAGCTTCTCAGCCACTCAGTCACCACTTGCACGATGGAAAATGCCGGGAGCAGAAATGTGGTGCCAGAGGTGGTGCCAATGTCACGCTCGCCTCTCTGGGCTTCCTTTGTGTCTGGGGTCTTGTCCCTGCAAACGCTCACTGGCGTGGTCGTTCTCTGATGCCTTCAGATACATCAGAAATACATTTTAGGCGGAGCTCTCACTCTCTCTGGCAGGATTCATCAGAGACCAGCCATTCTTCCACAGCCAGAGCACAACCCTTTTGAAGTGTTTCGTGCCTCTGTGACGCTGTGCATCCTGCCCTCCCGCCCCCCACCTCTCCTCCTCCCCACCTCTCCTCCCCCCCACCTCTCCTCCCCCCCACCTCTCCTCCCTGACAGCGTCTAGAGTGCTAGAGTGCTAGAGTGTTTTACCGTTTTATGATCAAATACATCCAAATATTATCTTTTAGTCAACTCTTACTTATGTTTATGAATCAGCTTTACTGACTGATTTCATCATTACTGCTTCTTGCATCTACTCCCTCCTGCTTTTATATTCGCTCTTGTTCAATACCTTTTCATAGTTTTTTCCTTTTTTTTTTTCCAGTGAGGGTCTCAAGTGGTACCGTTTCAGTCGTTCTGTGTCTGAAGATATCTCTGTTTCCCTGGTTCTGATAGATAATTTGATCATCGCTTGCTCATAGATTGACCATTGATCTTTGACTGTTGATTGATAGTTTAGTTACAAAATTCTAGACAAAAAGTTATCGTTGCTCGGCACTTTGAAGGTGTGATTTTGCTTTCTTGCATCCGGTATTGCCTATGAGAAATCGGACGCCAGTGTGATTCTCACTGTTTCATAGCTAATGATTTTTTTTTTTCCTTTCTGACAACTTTTAAGATTTTTCTTTATCCCGGTTGTTGTACTTTTTAAAAATGTCTGCCCAGAACATTTTTAAACTGAGTACACCTGTCTTTCTCAAGGTCTAGGAAATTCTCAGCAATTATATCATCCAATATTGGCTTTTCATTATGTCCTCTCTTGGGTCCCCCACTTGAAGTCCCTATGGGCTTTGGCATTTCTGGACGGATCCTGCGTGAACTCTATTTCTTTGTCTCCTCTCCTTGCATTCTGGGAGTTTCCCTTGGTTCACTCATTTGTTCAGTCAGGAGGGCAGAAAAGAAAAAAGTAGGAGGAGAACGTGCTCATTGAGTGTCATCCCTCAGCAGTATCTTCCCTCTTCCGTCCGCTGGCTCATGCACAGTGGTACCCCTTCTCTTTAGTTAGATGCTGGAACGCTCGAGTATGAACACCACATATTTGTGTCCATTTGCGTTTCTCCAGTTGTACTTTCCAGAAGACCTTTTCGGAGGGATTTGCGTAAAGATGAAAGTGTAAGAATTATTGCAACTGTAAGAACTCCAGGCATGTGGCATGGTGCAAACAAACCCAGACTGTCTCAGCCCCTGCTCTCATGGAAATTAAACTCAGATGTATCAGGTAGAAAAAAAAAACAGAAGTTACGCGAACAAATAAAAAAAGGCCACCTACACGTTTGAGAACTCCCTTCCAGGCATGGAGTTGTCTGGAAAAATGACTCTGGTTGAAGGTCTTCTGAGTCCCCCTCTGTGGCAACCCCGAATGAAGTGTTATCACATGTTAGAATTTTTGGAAACTTCATGTGCCGGAGTTGGTTGTGAAAGATCTGAAGATCTGGGATTGCATACCTCAGTGAAGTACATTGATCTCCTTTGGAAAGCCGTGGGAAGTGTTAGACCGTTGCATGTAGATGTGTCACCATGGTTCTCTGTGTCCAGACCAGGTACACGGTGGCCAAGGACAGTGTGGCCCAATTCTTCTTCTATCAGCCGATCAGTCATCAGTGGAGACAAACCGACTTCTTCCCCTGCACTGTGACATGTGGAGGAGGTGAGGCACAGACTTCGTTCCTGAATGTTCCGAGCTCAGAGTTAGAAATGACGTACCTGTGTGTTTTTTTGAAGCTGACTGTAACATTGGTGTGGTGACGGGTGATGAGTGATCACGCGGCATCCTGCCCAGCAGCCTGGACCGCAGTGGTGTGAACGGATGTGTGTTTGCCTTTATTCTTGGAGACAGGTGCAACAGTCTAGACAGACTTCTAGCAAAAAGCTGGAGACCTGTTTATGTGTGTCCTTGCATTTCTTGTCTTAAGTGTCTGTAAAGCATGCATTATTTTTAATTTTCCACGGAAAACCTGAAAAACAGACCAAGCAGCTTGGTGAAGGGGTCGCGTTGGTTCTAACATTTAGATTTCCACCCCGTCCTCCCTCAAGGTAGGTGCCTTAGCGTAAATTACCAAAAGGAGAAAGGGTAGCCGCTGAGTGGTAAGGGGAAACTCCTGCCCGCTGCTCGCTTAGTTCAAGGATTTCACAGACAGTGAAGGAAGGTTCTGGGCTCCACACCCGTGCTACACGTATTTACAGGCTCAGGTGGCGGGAAATCGGCTGTTTAATATGGAGAAAGCGTCTGCCTGGAGGAAAGGAGGCCGCCAGAGCCTCCATTGTAAGTCCCTTTTAATAAACTGAACTTTAAAATTGAAGAATAAATGGTTCTGAGCTCGTGCCAACACATGAACCATGGTTCCTTGAATTGCTAGAGGGCCTTATGGGGATAACTTCCCCTAAAAGCACCAGGCAGCAGTGTTGGGCATTTCCATGTATCAAGCCACGTGGTGGGGTGTTCATCTTCACATTTTTTCTTGCAAACAACCTTAAGAAAGGCCCCTTTGCGTGGCTGTATTATGTGTGAGCAAACAGAAACGTATTAGAGGTAAAGGACGTACCCCCGTTTGCTCAGCTGGTGAACAGCTCCCTCTGAGCCCCCAGCTGAGTGTCCCCAGTCACTTCTGCCTTCCCTCCTTTAAACTCCAGGCTTCGGGTATCAGGGACGCCTTCGGGTTCCCGGGAATCTGTATCTCAGGACTCTCTCCTCTGGGATTTAGGCTCCCTGTGAAAACAGCAGGCAGGTGCTTTTGTGGGGAGCACTTAGCCCAGACCCCAGAAGGAGCTTGTGTTGCCGAGAAGGAAAGAGAAACGGTCTAGGGGTTGAATGGGGCTCTGGAAACCAGCTAGAAAGTTAGTCTTCCCAGTTACTTCTTCCTAGACGTGGCTTGGGCAGTAGACCACTAGATTATGATTCTACAGCCGTGGTTCTCAAAGTGGGGTCCCCGGGCCAACAGCATCAGCATCACGTGGGAACTTGGTGGAAATGCAGATTCTTGGGCCCCACCCTGGACCTACTGAATGAGAAACTCTGGGAATGGGGCCCATTAATCCTTTTCAACAGTCCCCCCCAGGAAATTAGGGTACACATTCAAATTTAAGAATCTTTGGATATCAGGTGTAGCCATATTAATTACTGCTTTTGCCATATCTGTGTTACCCCTGCACTATTATTTACTTAAGGTTTTTTCTTTAAATGGATGTTTTAAGAAATTTAAATGGAGGCATCTGGGTGGCTCAGCTGGTTAAGTGCCCAACTTCAGCTCACGTCGTGTTCTAATGGTTTGTGGGTTCGAGCCCCACGTTGGGCTTTGCACTGACAGTGTGGAGCCTGCTTGGGCTCTCTCTCTTTCCTCTCTCTCTGCCCCTCCCCCTCTTGCTCTTTCCCAAAATAAATAAAAAATAAATAAACTTTAAAAATGTTTAAATAAACATATTCACAAAAACAATTTAATTTTACCTCGAGGAGGCAAACTGATCTCCTGCCGTAAATAGAACACGATCACAAAAGTAAATACGACTTAAACACAATGCTGGAGATCATCTTTAAGTCCCTGCCAGCGCTAACATTCTCTCGGTTTTTGTCGATTCCACCGAAAGTGAAAATGTATTTTGCTGAACATTACAAGCATTGTTCCGAGGCAGAAACTCCTTCAGAGCTTTGAGTCACCGACCTTGCGTCAGTGACCGCCAAGGAAACTCTTAAAACACATTTGATCTCGTTGAAAGCTGATTGAGGGAAAACAGTGTTGGGAGTTGAGACCGTGATCTGCATAAATTCAGTGAGTCTCTCCAAACCCGGGCCTCAGACTCATTTTGGCCAAACTCGTTCTCCAAAAATGGCATGACGACATTTCCATCAAGAGGCAGGGTGGCCACAGAGCTGAAGTTCAGGGACTTGGACTCACTTCTTGGCTTTGCCACTGCTTAGCTCTGTGCCATCTTTGAAGCTCAGTCTGCTCATCCATAAAACAGGATGATGCCCCTTGCAGCACTGTCGGGGAACAAAATGAGAGGACACAGGTCAAGGAGCCTAATATAGTGTCTGGCAGTTAGTGGGTACTCAGGAAATACCTGTTATGTCCGATTCTAAAGAAACCTGAATTTTGTTAAAAATTCAGCATAATCTCCAGGGTTGTGGCCGCCCCCCCTCCTGGCATTCTCCGGTGGTGAGTTATGAGATACATACATGACTCAATGCTCTCAGGGTGAGTGGGACATACCCACAGATTCCCTGCCTGCATGTTTTATATCCAGAAGCAGAATCCCACCACCTTTGAGTCAAGTAGACCATGGTTCCAGAGATGACCATCTCCCATGGACCCCCAAATAAAAGCAAAGAGCGGGCAGCGGTGGGGGGGGGGTTATTCTTACTCAGCAAGTGGACAAAGATCTCTTTCTTTCTAATGTCTCCCCTCTCCCACCTGATCACTCAGAGAGACATTCCCATTCAGGCACATGAGAAAAAAGAGGAGCTTTTTCACTCTGGGAGGGACATTGGGAATGGGACTCGGCTTAGTCAGTTGGTTAAATTCTTGGGAGGGAAACAGATGTGCCTCATACTCAGGTGCAGAAGGAAAGACAGCCCTGCTGGAGCCATAAATGGGAGCACCTGGCAGGGAAACTGTCCGCCAGAGACAGCAGTGGCTGTAAGAACAGAAGGGAAACTTTAGGCTGCTCTTGGGGTTCCCTCTACGGCCTGCCATTTTCTGCACACAGGCAGAATTTCAATACATTGGTTCATAACGTAGGAAGGCAACCTGCCTTATTTCCTTCGCTTTCAGTTATCTCTGTACCTCCCTCAAATTAAATTAATTGTCTCTCCTTAAATTGTATGCTTTTTGTCTCCTAGAAGTATGTTTCCATTTAGAACAGAGGTGTTCCTTTGCTTCGAGGAGGTATAGTCTCGTTCTGTACTTGTTTTGGAGGAAATAAACACAACACGCATAAAACCCACAAGGAAAGCATTACCAGAGTTTAATTGCATTACTAATCAAGTCACCATGATTTGTGTAAATGCCATTTCTGAGCTGTTGGGTCATCAGGCAGGTCAGTTCTCTGCTCCCTAAGGTCCCGGGATGCTGGGCTTTTCTGGCTTGCCTGTAATCATCTACGCGGGACTCTGAAGATCAGTCTGGAGAAAGTACTGGATTGATTGCCCCTGCCATCTGATATTGTAGACTTTCTGGCAGATACTGGCACCCGAGTAGCATTTTATTGACTCCATTTGGATTTTCGTTCTTGCGGTTTCAACCTTGCTTTTCATAACGCATACCAGTCTGTCCCTTCCCCACGCCGTGTAAGTCCAAGCCATGGCTTGCGGAATGCTGTCTAGTGGTTTATAAAATCAGATTCCTCTCGGCAATCAGGCCCTTAAATGTATTTTTAGACCTTTAGACCAACTGGCTGAGGCTGAGAGCTTAGCTTTGAGCCTTTTTTTTTTTTTCCTGAAGAGCTCATTCTGCTTTTGAAAAATTGCCTTTTTTTTTTTTTTCCTTTTAAACTTAGCATGACACTTATGTAGTGACAGGAAGCCTGGGATCAGATCTTCCAGGAAGTAGAAGCATCATTTTGTGAGTTGTTTTTTAAATCTACAGCACTCATCCATTTGGAACGCTCACTTTCCTCAGAGACTGTGCAATTTGAAATTCACAGAATCAAGAGTGAGTTTTCATTCCTTCTGCTCTGAAGGATTTTGAGGCAGGGGGCGGTGTAGGGGATGGGCTTTGTTCCTCCCAGTATGGACAGTGCTTACTTCCCCAGTTAGAGAAGTTCGTTGGCATCCGAGGTGTCCCAGGTGCCCCCGGACAGCAAACAAGTAAAACGCAGTGTCCCCAAGCAACAGGATATTGTGTGGTGGAAGGAGGCACCGGCCGGGGCATGTGGGTGGCTCTTAACAGTGTCGTGCTGAGTGAGAAAAGCAGACAATAGAACAAGATTTAAAGTACCTATCTAGTTACAACAGGTACACACAAGCAACATTGCATAAGGCACATGCGGATTTGAGAACATGTAAACAAGAAATAGGGGTCTCTGGGGGAGTCAGGATGGGAATAGTAAAAACAGAATATGGGGAAACAGGGGGCCCGTGGCGCAGGGCTGTGGGGACATTCGGGAGACCGGCCAGCAAGTGACCTTCCGCCCCGAGGTCTGAGCATTCCGTAAAGGAGTCCCTTGCCACTTTCTCGTTAAAAGTGCTAAGCAGGACATCTGGGTGGTGCAGTTGGTTAAGCATCTGACTCTTGATCTCAGCTCAGGTCATGATCTCACAGTTTGTGAGTTCAAGTCCCACATCGGGCTCTGCACTGATGTTGCAGAGACTGCTTGGGATTATGTCTCTTCTTCTCTCTGACCCTCCCCCTGCTTGTGCGTGCTCGCTGTCTCTCTCTCTCTCTCTCTCTCTCTCTCTCTCTCTCGGCCACACATCTTCATCATCTTAGAAGAACCTGAAGATCATTAGAGCACACAAACCAACCCATTTCCTGGACTGAGCCACCCAATGTTTCTGCCTCAGTTGGACCATGTAAGGACCCGGGCACTGCTGTGTGCTAGAAGCTCCCAGCGTTTCCCCTGCATAGTCAGGGATGAGAACCACGGAGTTAAGTTTCTTCTGGGGGAGGAAGAGTCTGTGCCAAGGGGTCACTGCTGTGGGAAAACGACACAGTGCGATATTCACAGGTGCCTTTTCTTTTTCCCATTAGGCTATCAGCTCAACTCGGCCGAATGTGTGGATATCCGCTTGAAGAGGGTAGTTCCTGACCATTACTGCCATTACTACCCCGAAAATGTGAAACCCAAGCCCAAACTAAAGGAGTGCAGCATGGACCCTTGCCCTTCGAGGTCTGCGTCATTGCCCTTAGTGTTTACTCTAAAAAGAAATCAGCCAACCGCCACCAAGACCAGTCCATCTTTGCAGAGTGACATTTGCACTGTGCGACCTTGAACACACGCAGGTGGTAGCTACCCGCGTTCGTAGCCCCGCTCAGCGGGGACAAGGCTCGCCAGCGCACACAGCCCTGCACCCTCCTGTCTGGCTGTGCATGCATGTGCCCTGATATTCACCCCTCTGTAAGGACCCTCAGTGAGCATCTACACACACAACAGGGAAGCTCTCTCCATCCAAGTACGATGTCTTGTCCATCTGCCAGTCATAAAGATCTTGAACTCACCGTTTTCACTTTTAAACTGGGTCACCCGTTGCCCCGTGCTGACTTTCGAAGCGTTTGCATTAAGTTCAGTATAAATAATGCATTGCTCAAGCAAGTAAGAAGTTTCAATGCCAAGGCAGAAGAGCGATGCATAAACTATCCCGTTGCATAATTTAGTACCTGCTGACTTGGACTGCCTGGGGAAGTTTCCTGGCTTTCCTACAGTATCTTAAAATAACAGCCACAATATCAAGTCCTAGAATCCCCCAGACAGCTGCCAGCTGGCTGAGGCAGAAGTGTGCAAATGGAAAAGGAAGCATTCTCAGTGGATTTCATTTCCTGTCACTGAACTACCCGTTTCCTGGAATCCCAGGTGAACATAATTATGAATAGAGACCTTTTCAAAGGACAGCTTCTATGAAACAAAATGTCTTTCTAAAGAGTCTACTAAGATGATAAAATGTTAATATCATCAACATACCAAAATAACCTTCTTAGATGCTGAAAAGTAGGTTTATCTGAATGAAGAGACACTCTTCCCTTTGATTAATTCATACCACTGGTTTCTGTAGTTCCGTGTAACTGGAGATGGCGTGTGCCCCGGATGTTCCCGAAAACCAAAAAAGATGGTGGGAAGTTTTGGGGAAGGGTTCACAGCACTTGCCATGTTTCGTCTTCAGTCTGAAAGGGCTCTGTCTTTTGGGATGTCAGATCTGTATGGGTTAAATTAGCATGTCGATTGATTTGGAAATGACACTGTCACCATGATTTCATTTGTAGCGACGGATTCAAAGAGATCATGCCCTACGACCACTTCCAACCTCTCCCTCGGTGAGTTCTGTGTTTCTGTTTTCCACTCCGTACTTTGCTCTAAGTAGTTTGCAAGGAACTGTAGTATCTGCAGCAACAGCCCCAAACAGAAGAGGGACAGACACTAGATCCTTTTCGGGGAGCTACGGGAAAACAGACTTCAACTCCATAAGGAAGATGTGTCACAGAATCGGATGGGATACACTGCCTCAAACGGCCACGACTCCCGTCACTGGGGATGTCCGGCCATTAGAGAGGGAGCTCAGGCCTTGCAGTTGGTCCGAGATTTGAGTCCCCCTTTGATACCTGGATGACGAGTTTCCGACTTGGAGATTCTCCGGTTCTCTAGTAATATCGTCCTTTAGTACTGACGGTCTAGAGACAGCTCAAGGAATGCTTCTGGCAGTGCTCTTCGCTGTCGCGTTTGCAAGCTTGAAGCAGGCAAGCCAACGGCAAACAAATAATGTGGTTTTATTTGTTCGCTTTTGAGCTGGGAACATAACCCTTGGACTGCGTGCTCGGTGTCCTGCGGGGGCGGGATTCAGAGGCGGAGCTTCGTGTGTGTGGAGGAGTCCATGCACGGAGAGATACTGCAGGTGGAGGAGTGGAAGTGCATGTACGCGCCCAAACCCAAGGTCATGCAGACCTGCAACCTGTTCGACTGCCCCAAGTGGATTGCCATGGAGTGGTCTCAGGTAAGATTCCAGACCGGACACTTTGCTTTTCATTTTTATCTTCTTTTATTCGCTTAATTTATTGAGATACAGTTTTTGTTTTTGTTTTAAGCAGTCTCCCTGCCCGGCGCAGAGCCCAGTGCAGGGCTTGAACTCACGACCCTGAGATCAAGACCTGAGGCGAAATCAAGGGTCTGACTCGTAACCGACTAAGCCACCCAGGCACCCTAAGGACAGGACACTTTCATTGAAACCTCAGATTTGAACGAACATTGACTAGGGGCTACCGATCCTTTTGTCACATACCCCCTGAAAGGTGCTCTCAAAATTAAATACCCCGTCACCTCTATTTAGGTTGACATCTAAAAGTCTTGATTGTACGTTTGAGGAAGAAGTATCAAAGAGTGTCATTTCTAACATGGGAATGCTGACATTTTAAAATAAAACTGTTGCAGCATTTAAAGAAAAAAATGTGTTCAGCAGAATGTAAATGCCATGACGATTTCTATCTTTGCCATCTTTCCCTTAAAAAGCACACAGAGAGGTCCTTCTTGAACAGTTTGTGGATAGTTTGCATTTTTCCCCCTTGAGCTCACGTTCTGAATCCACTCTCCCCACAGAAATTTATCCCAGCATACTGTACCTTTGTGCCGTAGTCTTTTATTGATTACACTATTCTACTTTTTCCCGAGAATATATGTATAGTAATTGAAATCGTTATATTTTATTTGAAATTAATTTATTTCAATTTCCTGTGGCCATAGGCTCTAAGTATTAGGAATGTTCCCCCTCCCCTGGATTGTTATTATCACAACAATATAAATATATTTCAAATTGGTAAACACTTATTACACATAAAAAGCAAATTTTTTAAATATAAAATTTATTGTCAAATTAGTTTCCGTACAACACCCAGTGCTGATCCCAACAGGTGCCTTCCTCAATGTCCATCACCCACCCTCCCCCCCCTCCCACCCTCCATCAACCCTCAGTTTATTCTCAGTCTTTAAGAGTCTCTTATGGTTTGGCTCCCTCCCTCTCTAACTTTTTTTTTCCTTCCCCTCCCCCATGGTCTTCTGTTAAGTTTCTCAAGATCCACATAAGAGTGAAAACATAAGGTATCTGTCCTTTTCTGTGTGACTTATTTCACTTAGCATAACACTCTCCAGTTCCATCCACGTTGCTACAAAAGGCCATATTTCATTCTTTCTCATTGCCACGTAGTTTTCCATTATGTATATAAACCACATCTTCTTTATCCATTTGTCAGTTGATGGACATTTAGGCTCTTTCCATCATTTGGCTATTGTTGAGAGTGCTGCTAGAAACACTGGGGTACGAGTGCCCCTTACGCATCAGCACTCCTGTATCCCTTGGGTAAATTCCTAGCAGGGCTATTGCTGGGTCGTAGGGTAGATCTATGTTTAATTTTTTGAGGAACCTCCACCCTGTTTTCCATAGTGGCTGCACCAGTTTGCATTCCCACCCACAGTGCAAGAGGGTTCCCATTTCTCCACATTCGTCTCCAGCCTCTATAGTCTCCTGATTTGTTCATTTTAGCCACTCTGACTGGTGTGAGGTGGTATCTCAGTGAGGTTTTGATTTGTATTTCCCTTATGAGGAGCGACATTGAGCATCTTTTCATGTGCCTGTTGGCCATCTGGATGTCTTCTTTAGAGAAGTGTATTTATGTCTTCTGCCCATTTCTTTACTGGATTATTTGTTTTTCGGGTGTGGAGTTTGGTGAGCTCTTCATAGATTTTGGATACTAGCCCTTTGTCCGACATGTCATTTGCAAACATCTTTTCCCATTCCGTTGGTTGCCTTTTAGTTTTGTTGATTGTTTCCTTTGCAGTGCAGAAGCTTTTTATCTTCATGAGGTCCCAGTAGTTCATTTTTGCTTTTAAGTCCCTTGCCTTTGGGGATGTGTCAAGTAAGAAATTGCTACGGCTAAGGTCAGAGAGGTCTTTTCCTGTTTTCTCCTCTAGGGTTTTGATGGTTTCCTGTCTCTTTCAGTTGGAATCAATCCAGAAAATGAGGGTGGGTGGCTTAAAAAATTGTCCATTCCCAGAATGGGTTCAGACCTGGGTTCCACAATAATTTTATTCTTAGTTTTTACTGCTGGTTTCTTGTTCTGTTTTGTTTTGCACGTGCTCACCAGGAAAACTTGTTCACATTAGTAAACAGAACTGAGGCGGATTTTCGTACAGCAAGGCCATTCCATTCTTGAACTCCTGACGTATGTGCCAAAAGTGATGCTGTGATCTATCATCAGAAATCAACATTTTTACCTCTATAACCTGCAGAGCTCATTTTCAGCTCTTAGAAGAGTCCCATCCATATGTTTTGTGTTGGCTTTAGAGCTTTCATACCACGACCCCACATCCTCATCAATATCGTGACTTTATCATCACTCACAGTATCAAAAGGGGGGTTGCTAACCAAATCATCTCATTTACCTTTCTCAGCTCTTAATACTTTTCATTTGTTTGCAAACATCAAATACATTCTCAGTAACAAGAATTCGTTATCATTAAGGATATATTCCTCCTCCAAAGAGGAGTTCTGGAAATTGTAAATACCGACAGCATTATTAGGGTTAGTGTCCAGCTTCCCGGGGGGGAAGGGGGTGCTATGTGAGAGGAGACAATACTCCTTTGGATTGACCAGTCCTGGTGTGGTTATACCTTATCATGCATCGTACTGTTTTCTTTCTCTTTGGGCAGAGTTCTTGTTTCTTTCTTGGCCGATACGCAACAGCCTCTGACAGTCACATATATTTCAAGTTGATAAATCTTGGGGTAGGGGAATCGATTTCCCAGAAATAGGGTCTAATCTCAAACCTCACTCAGTTCATTAGAATATTTGTTCATTGGCAAGAGGAAATCAGGTAGGTTTCCTGATAGCCTTTTTTTTTTTAACTCCCTATTTTTATTTTTTTTTTAATTTTTTTTTCAACGTTTTTTATTTATTTTTGGGACAGAGAGAGACAGAGCATGAACGGGGGAGGGGCAGAGAGAGAGGGAGACACAGAAACGGAAACAGGCTCCAGGCTCTGAGCCATCAGCCCAGAGCCCGACGCGGGGCTCGAACCCACGGACCGCGAGATCGTGACCTGGCTGAAGTCGGACCCTTAACCGACTGCGCCACCCAGGCGCCCCTTAACTCCCTATTTTTAAAAACTCCAGTAGAGTTAACATAGTGTTATATTAGTTTCAGTTGTATGGTGGTTCAGTGGTTCCACATCACGACGAAGTGCACTCTTACTCCCTTTTCCTTATTTCATCCATCCCCTCCCCCCACCGCCCCTCTGGTAACCGTCTGTTTGGTCTCTGATGATACCTTCCCTTTTTGGAGAAGTGAGTATGTTAAAAAAGGCCTTCCTGTCCTGTGAAACTTGTCTGTGACCGTGTAGGAAACATCTACAGACTTAAGAAAGAGTCCTTGAGCTCGATGTGTCAGTGGCAAAGTCATGGTTTTGGCAACGAGAGGCTCCAGGATGGATCCGCTATGCCTCTTGGGAACTGTGTGACCTTGAGCAAGGTCCTTTGGTGGTGGGCTATTTGCTCATCTGTCGAATGGGAATGAGGCTACTGACCTGAAGGTGCGTTGGGACATGAGTAAGATAACCCCCGCGGGCCGCACCTGTTCATAGTGGATGTCCTAGGACTTTCAGCCCCTCCCTCGGGTGGATCCCAGAATTGGGGAGGCCTGAAGTGTACACAGTTTGGACTTTGAAGAAGAAAGGATGCAAAATAAAAATATCAGGCACCTCAGTGAATTTTTACTTAGAATAAGCGAAGCAATTGCAAAATTTTAAAAAACTGACAATGACCCCCAACGTGAACTATGAACTTTAGTTAAAACAATACAGCAGCATTGGTTCCTCCGTTGTAATAATTGTACCACACTCACACAAGATGTCAGTAATAAGGGAGACTATGGGGGTGAGTGGGGGCAAAGCAGAACTCTGGACTGTCTGCTCAGTTTTTCTCTAAACATAAAATGGTCCTAAAAAATAAAGTCTATTAATTAAAAAAAAACACATACTTATACACATATGTACTCCCCAACATATGTACATAAATTGAAATGATATCCGAGACTTTCATGACAGGAAAATACTCCATTTGTCAGTAAGAGAACCTTCCAAATCATAAATAAATAATTCAAGGAAAAAAATACAGCACAAACCATGAAAATTCAGACAAAATAGCAAAATGTTTATTTAGAAAAGTTTTTTTAATCTATTTATTTTTGAGAGAGTGAGACAGCATGAGCCAGGTCGGGGGGGTGGGGTGTGGGTACAGAGAGAGGGAGACACAGAATCCGAAGCAGGCTCCAGGCTCCGAGCTGTCAGCACAGAGCCCGATGCGGGGCTCAAACCCACGAGCCGTGAGACCCTGACCTGAGCCAAAGTCGGAGACTTAACCGACTGAGCCACCCAGGTGCCTTGCAGAATGTTTTTATGAATTTTAACTGCTTGATATTTCTACAGTATTTTTCCTGAGCTTTGTGGCTGAATACTCTATGATGGCCTCTTCGTGTGATCGCAGTTTTGCAAGATCGATTTCTACAGACAGAATGGGAAGAAAATCCTTTAGTGTGACTGATCAGAATTTGATTTTTTAATTAATAGTTTAAAAAAGTTTCTTTTTCCCATGTTCTCAAGTTGTTTTGGATAATGTCATTACAAATGTAATCAAATTTGAGAAAACCTATATCAAGTCTCTTTCATATCGAACAGAAAATTTTCGGGTCATTTCAGTTTTTCTTGTGCTGTGGCCTCATCTGAAATACTTCTCAGGTTGAGAACTGGACGGAGACCTTGCAAAGGGAGGGGCCCTGAAACATAAGAATCAGAGAAAACCAGCTTCTATCCCCTTCTTTACATACTGTTTGTCTAATGGTCTTTTGTGTTCAATACGTAGATCAGGGGCTCTCCTTGGCTTGAGTCATTAATGCCTTTGTGGATCTCCTCGTGGACAAGAGTTTCACTGGCTTCTCGTTTCTTCTTTGAAGTGCACGGTGACTTGTGGCCGAGGGTTACGTTACCGCGTTGTTCTGTGTATCAACCACCGCGGGCAGCACGTTGGTGGCTGCAACCCACAGCTGAAGTTACACATCAAAGAAGAATGTATCATCCCCATCCCGTGCTACAAACCGAAAGGTAAGTTTGTCGTGCGTGTTAAAGTTAAATCAAGTGGTGTTTTCCAGCTCTCATTCGAATATCGCAGGATTTACATTTCAACTTAACCGTCTTAGGAAAACTGTCTTACCGACAGATGGCAGTTAGACTGTCCACCAGGTAAAGAAGCTGGACCCACTTGATAAATTGATCTGGGGCGGGGGGGGAAGCTGAGTGCTTATCGACTCAGTACGTTTAGAGTGGCTCCTATCTGTCTGGGCTTACACCAACATTACTCGCTGGACACGGAATAATCTGATGGAATCCCTGCTTTGGAGAAAAAGAAGGAGGATGAGGAGAAAGAGAAAGGGGAAAAGAAAAGGAGAAGGATAAAGAGAAAGAGGAGGAGGAAATTTCCCCCAGGGTTCTCATTCTTTGTTCCCCCGCAGTATTTTGTACATACCTTACCCTGGAGTGTATGTCTCTTGAGGGAGGGACAACATCATCTTTATCACGTGTCCTGGTGCCTACCTACCGTGGAGTAGATGAAGACTTTTGGCTCCCAATGCAGATCTCTGGATGCTTTTTGAATTTCTTCTATTATTCCTATTTGTTCCCCAGGAATGAGCAGAAATGGGTAGCATCCACGGGCAGGAAGTCTTGGCATCATCTCTCGGATACACATTCCTTTCCATACATGGTTATTTCCATGTACTTGAGTGAGGTATTACCAACCCTTATGACAAGTATTTCCTTTCTGGAAATGGAAAAAGGATTATCCTCACTGGTTGGTCCCAAGAAGTCTTCCTTAGTCTTTTAGAAAGGATGGTACAATTCTTCTTCATTATTTCTGAGTTCATTATCCATACATAGAGCCTTATAGTCAACCGTTTCACAAATACTTATTTACTCTGTCCGCCCTTCAGAAAAGCCACGTGGTTGCCCCACGAGGTGCAAGTAGTGGCTGTCTAACGTCGTCGGTGAAGTCTTTCCTCCTGCCTTGTGCACTTGATAGTTCTTTCACAGCCACCGCCTCAGGGTCTGTGATTTCCCTGAAGCAGCACAAAATTTCCTTTCTCATTTCATAACCTAGTGTGTTCCTTTCTTCGTGTCTTGTGAGGCTTAAAAGCACAGAAAGGAGCACGCATCTTGCTCCCGTGTGATGGGTGTAGTCGGCAATCAGCTCCCGCGACGACTACACCAATAAAAGTTTGAGTAAAACCTCCTCCCAATTTTCTAAACATCTACGTTATTTGATTTTCTCCATTGATCTCTTTATTCTTGGGCAAGGGGGATTTGTGGCAAAAGAGAGCAAGCTGATACGGTTGAAGTAAGAGCTTTAATATGTAAACAACAGAGATTGGTATTGGTTTATAGAAGGCATTTTTTTTATATAAGAGGCATTTGTATGCTTACGTGGAGAACATCTTCAACTGTGCTATGGGATCATCTGGTTGCACTGGGATAATGTGTTAATGAAAACAATACACGACAGAAATGTTTGGTTCACTCCAGAAGCCGCTTCAGGTCCTGTGATAAAAGACTCCACTTTGCATTCGAAAAGCGTGACTGCTTTATTGATGAAACCTTTCGCAAATAACGATCATGTATCCAGCTGCTTTAAGCTTGTTGTTTGTGTTCCCTTTTTCTTAGAAAAAAGCCCAGTGGAAGCTAAATTACCGTGGCTGAAACAAGCCCAGGAACTAGAAGAGCCCAGAAGAGCAACCGAAGAACCATCGTGAGTACAGGGCCTTTTATGGGTGTAATCAGGGCATAGCCAGTTAACATGATCTATGTAATTTTTGTACTTATTGGAATACAATGATACATTTCAAATCCAAATGACCTGAATTTTCAGACTCTAGAGAGCTCGAGCTGGCTGGAAGTCTTCTTTATTTCACAATTCAGCAGTTCTACTTTGGCATTATCTGTGAGAAGCACATAAAAGACCAGTGTGTGTTAACTCAAAGCAGACCCAGTGGTCTGTTACAATTAAGAGATTGGGGGTAATTCCTAGATCTAGATTAACACGTATGATTTGACCAAGGACCATGACAACCTTGTACAGATCAATCAGTCATTCCATGGTTAAGTCATGGCCAACCTCTATAAAACCAATTTACTTGAAATGTATCAGGGTGGCCCACGTGATTATAAGCAGAAATCCTGGAGCCGCTGTGGGAAGGAGCAGTGGAACGAATATGGCACTCTGCATCTTGGAGCCTAGAACCGCCACTTTGAACTGTGTGACCATAGACAAGTCTTTAATTTTTCTGCGTCTCATTCTCCTTACCTATGAAAGGAGCAGGCTGAACTCGATCTCTCCAGGGTCCATTCCTACTTAAAAATCTAATGACTTCTATCCACATGTGATTTGGCAAGTCTGGGGTGGAATGGTGTCAGTGGAAATGGAGAATTAGGAGTAAACCAGAGACACCTTCCGGAAGCCGAGGGTACGGACCTAAAGAGAGCAAGGAATCAAAGGCACCCTGAGATTTTTCGTCCAGGAGTCTAGAAGAGCAGCAGGACCAATGACAGACTCAAGTAATTGGACAGGACAGCTGAGTCCCTGTCGCATACGTGAAGTCTGTGGCGCTGACAGCCTGTTTACCAAGGGGGCAATCCCTAGAGTGTTCTAGGAAAAGGGATCTCAATATGGCTGGTCTCCAGCTCAGAGCAGGTCTTTCTTTCTCAGCACCTTCAGCAACAGACAGAGCTCCCTGCATTGAGAGACAGCTCATCCTTCTGTTGAACCTCAGGAGTTATAGGCAAGATTTTTTTGCCCCTGTTGAGCTAAATATACCTCCTTCAAATTTCGGATTTCTGAAACAGGAACACAACCCACAAAAACCCACATCTATGCCCCATCCCACGTGACGGGTTTTCACAAATTTGACGAAAGCTGGATCACAAGAGTGCAGCCTTTCCCGGGCTCATCACTCTTAGCGTTTTCCAGTGGTTTTCATGTGTTGTTTTGAGATCCCTTACCAACCTCATTGCTGTTTTCAGAACATGCTCATTTATCAATGTCCTTTCCAACTGGGGACCAGCCCAGTGAGCCCCTGAGGAATGTGGATTACTTCTCTACGAGAAGGCACCATGCCTCTAGCAATGCGGGCCAAGAGAACTGGCACATCCCACGTAGGTCGTGCGCAGAAAGAACCTTTCCACGTGGACTACTGTCGGGCCTGGAAGTGAACCCAGTGGTTTCTTCTGAATGACCCCAGAGTAACTAACTGAAGAGAGAGGGGTTCTGGGCTCATGACTGAAGCTTGGTGATCTAGAGGAAGGGGGGGGGGTCACAAGAAGTGGGTAACGCAGGAGAAGGAGTAATGAGAAGAGGAAGGAGGGGACACAAGGAAGGACCACAGTTGTAAAGACCAAGGCAGTATAGGGTTTAAGGAGAGTTGCAGATCTCATAGAAAGCCAAGGAGAACCTATGTGGACTGAGGAAATACTATTTAGATGGACAAGAGTCTTTTCCAGTTAATGTTAGGGTAGGATCACTGAAAGGGTAGAGAAGTAATCATTGTAGAGATTTAAGAAACGGATTCCCAGTCAGAAGGAAGTGGATATTTGACGACTGAAGAACGAGTAAAGATTGGCAGTCAAGTTGATGGAAAGAAGTCGTTATATGTATGTTTGATTTTTAATTGTTTTTATTTGAAGCTAGGATGACCTTAAATATATTAACAAGGTAATAAGGATCATACGCCAGTCAGTTAACATGTCTGCACCTCCCAACTGTACAAGAAGGATATTGGGCTCAGCGTTACTGGAACCTTCTCCCCACTCCAATCTCCTGTGATTCTGTAAGCGAAGGAAAGAGAGAGATTTGAGACACTCAAAAGGGAGTGTGGTTGTCATGCCGGGAAGGCTATAGAGTTGTCAGACTGGGGTGACACATCCTACCAGGTTCTTCTGTCCCCAGAACACAACGAGATTATGATGGCTACTCCTGTGTATCCTCTCTTGGCTAATGGGATTGCTGTCCAGTTCCCCAAACCGCAAGCTTGGAGTCATTCTTGCCTGTCTCTCATTCTTCCCTTATATGTCGTTAACCACCGGCTGTGCCAGTCATATCCACCAAAATCTGTCTCCATTCCAGCTCCTTCCCTCCCACCATCCTCTCCAGGTCCTGAACTCACCCTTCCAACAGCCTCCCGATTTGCTTCCCCCTCATTCCCTTCGAACCTACCCATTCCACAGCTCTTGGACTAGACCAGCCAAGGCACAAATCTGATTCTTTCCTTCCAATGTTGCGAATACCCCAGAGGTTCCCCATCACCCAAATATTTACACTCATTCACAAGGCCAACCAGACTTAGCAGGGGCCATCCCCCTTCCTGGCTCCCGGCCTCATCCCTAACCACTTTCTTGCTTTGCCTTGAGTGGGACGTTCCAGCCACATGGAGCTGCTGGTCGTGCCTGGCCTTCGTGAAGCTGCCACTCACGTCCACGCTCCCCTTGTACTAATTTTCTTATTTGAGTGTAGGTGACGCACTTTCATCAGAACCACTTGTGGTGCTACGTAATTGCAGATTTCTGGGCCCCGCGTGGCAGACGCTGGGGGGTGGGGCTTAGTCACTAGAACGTTTTCGGCTCTGCCAGATACCTTTTGGTGTGTGTGTGGTAAAACATGCATGACAAAATAGGTGCAAGGGATGAAGAGGTGCAAACTTCCAGCTATAAAATAAACAAGCCACAGGGATGAACAGGGAACAGAGTCCATCGTCGTTCGTAACTTTGCGTGGTGACCGACAGTGCTGATGCCCATCGTGGGCATCGTTTCGTAATATGTAAAAATATCAGCCCGCCCTGATGCACTCCGGAAGCGGCTAGAATGTTGTATGTTAGCCGCACTTCAATTTTAAAAATTACCTCTTTAACCATTTCTAAGGGTACGGTTTAGCGGCCTTAAACTACACTGATGCCGTTGTGTGACCAGCCCCACCACCCACCTCTAGAACCGCTTCATCTCCCCCAACATACACTCTGTACCCGTTAAGTGCTAACTCCCCATATCCCCCTACTGGCCCCCCCCAGCCCCCAGCACCTCGATTCGACTTTCGGTCTCTATGAATCTGCCACCAGCGTTTTTAGCAAGCACCCTAAGTGACTGGGGAGGGAGCATCCGAGTTTGGGAACCACTAGATCAGAGAGTCTGAAGGGTCCCTTTCAAGGTCTGAAAATCCCATCCATTTTCTCCTTTTCTAAATTTTTTATTTTTATTTATTTATGTTTAATGTTTATGATTTATCTATCTATCTATTTATTTATTTATTTTTGAGAGAGAGAGAGAGAGAGAGAGAGAGAGAGATAGAGCGCGCAAACAGGGGAGGGGCAGAGAGAGAGGAAGGCACAGAATGAGAAACAGGCTCCAGGCTCTGAGCTGTCAGCACAGAGCCCGACGCGGAGCTCGAACCCACAAGCTGTGAGATCATGACCTGAGCAGAAATCAAGTCGGACACGCAGCCACCTGAGTCACCCAGGAACCCCCCCTCCCTGCCCCGCCCCGGTCTACCGCCGTTCATTTTATTGGAAGGGGCAATACCATGTAAGCTCCAGGAGGTCTGGGCCTCGTATTCATTCCAAGCCTGCTTATCCATCAGTCCGCCTGCCTTTGCTGGTGGTTCCCTCCTCCCCTGACTCCCTGAGCAGAGTTCATGTGCCCTTTCCTGCAGAAAGACCCCACTCGTGTCTCTCCAGCATGGAAGAATGAGCCTGCACGCACCTGTTCCCGGCCTCCTCCCCACTTCCTCTCTCTCTCTCTGTCTCTCCCTCCCTCCCTCCCTCCCTCCCACCCTCTGTGGTCGCTGCGCAATTTTCCTTTATAATTCACGCTGCTGGCAGGTTCTGGCATGTTCCTGGCTGTCTAGTGCGAAGTTTATAGTTTCCTCCCTCCCACCACTTCTGACTCCGTCCATTCCCTCCATTTCCAAACAGGACCGCAGCATACCTCAGCTTCCAGTTCATCCCTTTATAACCACTGTCCTTTGTGGTTTGGGGATGCTCCCTTGTTGACAGCGGAGGGGAAGGCGAACGCAGCTATAGTTCAGATCCCTCGAGCAAAGCCTGCCAAACCCGCCTGGAGAAGATAAATATTTCTGCCTCTGTGGTTTCCCGTGGCCTGGGCTCTGAATTTACACGGGGAGTGGATGTTCTAAAGCTTTATTTTTTTTTTTTAAATTAGGAAAATAAAAATTACAGCTTATAAAGCTAAGCCAGGGAACTACAGTTTTGACCTTCTTAGCTTTCCGCTGGGGAACGTGTTGACAGTCGATAGGGTTATCCTTGTTCTCAAAGGCCTTCCCGGGAGGCCTGCGACTTTCTTTGGGGTTCGCGATGCTTCCGCAGCTGGGTCGCCCCATTCTCCCATTTTTCATAGACGGAAACCAAGGAAACAGGGCGGGTTTGGAGCGTTTTGGGTGTTTTCCTCACTGCTGTGTTTGCTTCTCCATTTGTGGAAGCTGTATCTGCTACCATCAAAGTATGTCTTCTTTGAGACATCTGGTTTTCCTGCAAGAGCAGTAACGGCTAATACTGAGGACATCGTTTGTGCCAGGTGCCTATGTGGTGGGTTAGCTCACTTAATTCCAACAATGTCCCCACAAAGAGGTGTAATTATTACCCTCACTTTAGCGGTGAAGAAAGCAAGGCACAGAAGAGGTTAGGGAATTGCCCAGCCCTTCAGGGCTGTTAAGTGGTAGACGGTGATTCTCTGGCACGTGATTTTAGGAAGCGCTTTAGTTTTGCCTTACGTGACCTGAATTCAAGCTGTGCGCATCCGTAGGTTGGTCCGAGGACCTGCCTTCAGGACCTACGCGAACTTGGGATGGTCTTGAGATGCACACGGGCATCAGAAGAGCCGCACGTCAAGTACGTGGGATTGTGTGCAGGCCGGCTGGCCACGCCTGGATGCTGACGTCCGGAGTGTGGGGAGGGGCCGGTGGGGGAGAGAGGCTGGTAATGGCAGCAAGGATACAGTGGGGAGCTTAAGCAGGTCTTGGAAAACTTCTCGGTTCGCTAAGGAACTGGGACTTCGTTTGGAGAAAGTGGGAGGTTTTCACAAGTGAGGCCATCATGATTACACCCTATTTTATTTATTTATTTTTAAATTTTATTTAAATCCAGATTCGTTAACATATAGTGTAATAATGGTTTCAGGAATAAGATTTAGTGATTCATCGCTTACATACAACACCCAGTGCGCGTCCCAACAAGTGCCCTCCTCGATGCCATCATCTGTCTAGCCCATCCCCCACACCCAACACCCCTCGAGCAACCTTCAGTTTGTTTTCTGGATTTAAGAGTCACTTATGGTTTGCCTCCCTCTCTGTTTTTATCTTAGTTTTCCTTTCCTTCTGTGTTCATCGGTGGTGTTTCTTAAATTCCACGCGTGAGTGAAATCATATGGTATCTGTCTTTCTCTGACTGACTTACTTCGCTTAGCATAATACACTCTAGTTCCATCCATGTTGTTGCTAATGGCAAGATTGCATTCTTTTTTTAATGTTTATTTATTTAATGTTTATTTTCATTTATTTCATTTTATGTTCATTTATTTCAGTTTATGTTCATTTATTTAATGTTTACTTATTTTGAGAGAGAGTCAGAGAGTGTGAGTGGAAGAGGGACAGAGAGACACAGAATCCGAAGCAGGCTCCAGGCTCTGAGCTGTCAGGACAGAGCCTGACGTGGGGCTTGAACCCATGAACCATGAGATCATGACCTGAGCTGAAGTTGGACGCTTAACCGACTGAGCCACCCAGGTGCCCCACAAGATTTCACTCTTTTTGATGGCTGAGTAATATTCCATTTGTGTATGTATGTGTGTATATATGTGTGTGTGTGTGTGCACACGCACCGTATCTTCCTTATCCGTTCACCATCATGATTACATTTTAGAAAGATCTTTCTGGCTGTCTGCAACTTGTTTCTAATCATTCACTATGATAAAAAAGGAACTGTGGAAAATGTCAAATTACACATCTCTGTGTAGACTGGACACATTTGTTGGGGTGGAATTTCTGGGCCAGGAGGCACATCGAAGGCATTGAATTTCTTTGGTCAAATTGCATTTCCGAAATTCAGTACTGATTTGCCATCCAAAGCAGTCCTGAAGCCCACCCTCTTTCCCACACGTCCATCAAAATGAGGAAGTTTCCTTTTTTCAAAAAAAAAATGCTATTTTCTAGTACAGTTGACTCTTGAACAACATGGGTTTGAACTATGTGGGTCGACTTACATGTGGATTTTTGCAGTGTGGCACTGTAAATGTGTTTTTTTCCTTATGATTTTCTTTTCTTTTCTTTTTTTTTTTTTTTAGAGAGAGAGAACACACATGTGTGCACACACATGCATGAGCAGGGAAGGGACAGAGGGAGATGGAGAGAGAATCCCAAACCAGCACAGAGCCCAGTGTGGGGCTTGATCCCAGACCATGAAATCATGACCTGAGCTGAAATTAAGACACGGATGCTTAACTGACTAAGGCACTCAGGCACCCCCCCCCCATGATTTTTTTAATAGCATTTCTTTCCTCTAGCTTACTTTATTATGAGAAGACAGTATATAATACATAGGACATATAAAATATGTGTAATTGACTGTGGTTAAGTGTTTGGGGAGTGAGAAGTTGTATGTCGATTTTTGACTGTAGGCAGGGGGATGAGGAGAGGGTCAGTGTCCCTAACCCCCGAGTTGTTCAAGGGTCAGCTGTATTTTCTTTTTAATTTTTTTTAACGTTTATTTATTCTTGAGATAGAGACAGAGCATGAGTGGGGGAGGGGCAGAGAGAGAGAGAGAGAGAGAGAGAGAGAGGGAGGGAGAGAGGGAGAGGGAGACACAGAATCCGAAGCAGGCTGCAGGCTCCGAGCCATCAGCACAGAGCCTGATGCGGGGCTCGAACCAACGGACCGCGAGATCATGACCTGAGCCGAAGTCGGACGCTCAACCGACTAAGCCCCCCAGGCGCCCCAAGGGTCAGCTGTATTTTTAAAAAAAAATTTTTTTTAATGTTTATTTATTTTTGAGAGACAGAGACAGAGAGAGGCAGAGCATGAGTGGGCGAAGGGCAGAGGGAGAGGGAGACACTGAGTCTGAAGCAGGACCCAGGCTCTGAGCTGTCAGCACAGAGCCCAATGTGGGGCTCGAACTCACGAACTGTGAGATCATGACCTGAGCCAAAATCGGACGCTTAACCGACTGAGCCACCCAGGCGCCCCAAGGTCAGCTGTATTTTTAACGTTTTCGTGGTTTACCTTTAACTTTGACCCATGGAGAATTTACTCTGACGTGTGGTGTGTGGTGTTTGTCTAACTTAATTCTACCTTGAATAATTAACAAGCTGCCCGCACCATCTAGTGAATAATCTAGTGCTCATGTTGAGGTCACAATGCCTTCATTGTGTAAATGGACCACTCCATCGTCAGTGCCAGAGTACGGGAATTACTGCAACTTTTTAGAACTTTTTTCTATCAGGTTCTGCGAGGGCTGTCTCGTTGTTATTCCTTTTAAACAGCTCATGACGGTCCTCAACTAATCTCCCATAAAACCTTAGAGTTGTCTTGTCTGTTTCCAGCCTCCTTCCCCCTAAATCGGATCGAACTGCGTTCATTTGCTAAATCAATTAACGGGGGACGCACATCTTTAGTGTTGAGTCTTCCCATTCAGAGGCATGTGCTGTTCTGTCCAGTGAATCAGATCTCTGGGGTCAGAACCCCTTCAGTATTTTGTGGTTTTAATCATACCAGCCCTGTGCTTTTTTTATAGAGTTTTTATTCACAAGCTCCGGTGTTAAGCCTCAGTCTTTTTTATCTGTAAAATCAGGAAAATAACAGTACTTGTTCATAAGGTTGTTGTGAAAATTACATTAAGTGATAAATGTAATATTCTTTGCACGGTGCCTGGCAATGAATGCCAGCAGCAAATGTTGGTTGAATTTTGAGAAACCTGGTAGTTTTAGGATAGATGGATAGGGACTTTGTTTTTTATTATTATTAGAGAGAGAGAGCGTGCACAGACAAGTGGGGGGGGCAGAAGAGGGAAAGAGAGAACTTTAAGCACGCTTCACGCTCGATGTGGAGCCCAACTCAGGGCTTCATCTCAAAACCCTGGGATTATGACGTGAGCTGAAATTAGGAGTCAGGTGCTTAATTGACTGAGCCCCCCAGATGCCCCATACATAGGCACTGTTTCATTGAACTCGTATTTTTTTTCTAAAAATTTTCAATGAACTATACTGTTTTCCATAGTTATATCATCATTAAAGAATCACTTCATCTTCTTTCCTAAAATTTGTACCTTTTACCTTTCCTTATCTCATTTTGTTATTCCTTATACTTTTTACATTTCTGAAGATTGCATTTGTATCCTGTGTAGATTTTGAAATTAGAGTCTTTGTATTTTAATAGGAGAGTTTAATTCAGTTAAATTTATTATGATTGCTGATAGTTCTGGCCTCCATTTTTTTCTTTTTTTCTCTTAAGGTTTATTTATTTTTGAGAGAGAGAGAGAGAGCACGTGCGAGAGAGAGAGCATGAGCAGGGGAGGGGCAGAGAGAGACACACAGAATCCAAAGCAGGCTCCAGGCTCCAAGCTGTCAGCACAGAGCCCGACGCGGGGCTCGAACCCACGAACCGTGAGATCATGACCTGAGCTGAAATCAGATGCTTAACTGACTGCGCCATCCAGGCACCCCGTTCTGGCCTCCATTTTAAGTTATCTCCTTGTTTCTCATAATTTTCTAGATGATGCATGTTTTCTGGATTCATTTTCTCCAGTAACTGGTGATCAGTCCTTTGTAATTTCATCTTTTTCTGTATTTTTTTTTTTTATCACCAACATCCCTTTTCTATTGACTTCTCCATCTTTAAAATGAGTAAGTTGACATAGCTGGCTTTCTTACCAACCTATTTCAAAGCTCCTGGTTTCTAAAAAGAAGTTTTTAGCCAGGTGTTTTCCTTTTCTATGGCCGCAGGAGCAATTTACCACACAACTAGTGGCTTAATAAACATTTGCTATCTCAGTTCTGTAAGTCAGGAGCCCAGTAGATTGAAGTGGTTCCTCTGCGCTGGGTCCCACGAAGCCAAAATCAAGATGTCTCTCAGGCTGAGCACCTGTCTGGGGCCCTGGGGGGAGAGTGTGCTTCCAGTCCTATTTAGGTAGTTGGCAGAATTCAGTTCCATGCAGTTGTAGAATCGAAACTCCCATTTCCTTGCTGGCTGTCGGCCAGTTGTTCTCAACTTCAAGGGGTCGCCTGCACTCCTTGGCTCCTGGCCCCTTCCGTCTCCCAGCCAGCAGCAGCTGGGGTACCTCTCGTGCTCTGAATCTCTCGTGCTCTTTTCCTGCATCTCTCTGACTTCAGCCAAAGGAATTTCTGTTTTTCAGGACCTGTGATTAGATTATCCTGCTAGAATAATCTCCTTATCTCGAGGCCCATAACCTTAACCATATCTGCAGAATTCCTTTTGCCATGCAATATAACATATTCATAAATTCTAGAGACTAGGGTATGGGCATCTTTGGGGTGGCCATTATTCTGCCTGAAACACATAAGTTTTTTTTTTTTAATTTTTGTAATGTTTATTTATTTTTGAGACAGAGAGAGACAGAGCATGAATGGGGGAGGGTCAGAGAGAGAAGGAGACAGAATCTGAAGCAGGCTCCAGGTTCTGAGCTGTCAGCACAGAGCCTGACACAGGGCTTAAACCCAGGAACCACAAGATGATGACCTGAGCCGAAGTCGGATGCTCAACCGACCGAGCCACCCAGGTGCCCCTAAAACTCTAAGTATTTATGTTCATCATTTTTTATCACTTTTTCCTGGGAGATAGTGTGCCTTTCCAAGTTGTATTGTAGGCACTTTTTTTTTTTTAACATGTTTTATTTCTGAACACTTTGTCTGTTTGTCTTGTGTTAGAACCTCTACTTGAAGAATCCAGGCATCTTCAATATCGGATTATTTCAGTTTTCTCTCATTTTGTCTCTAAAAACTGCCAGGGTGCCTGGGTGACTCAGTCAGTTGAGGGTCCAGCTTCAGCTCAGGTCATGATCTCACAGTTTGTGGGTTCGAGCCTCACGTCAGGCTCTGTGCTGACAGCTCAGAGCCTGGAGCTACTTTGGATTCTGGTCTCTCTCTCTCTCTCTGCCCCTCCCCTGCTTGCATTCTGTATCGCTCCCTCTCTCTCTCTCTCTCTCTCTCTCTCAAAAAAAAAAAAAAAATAAATTAATAAACTTAAAAATAAAAACTGCCATTTAAAAAAAAAATCCGTTTTGAAGAGGTAGAATTTACATACAGTAAGCGGTGTCTGTTTAAAGTGATGAGTTTTAACAGGTGTAAACAGCCACCCAGCCCCAGCCTCAGGCAGGATACCGAACACTCCCATCACCCCCAGAAGGTCTCCTTTGCAGACTGTTCCTCCCTCCCCCTGCTCCATGTGCTTCAAAAGCTCCCCTCAGGGCCCCTGCGGGGCTCAGTCACTTAAGCCTCTGACTCTGCATTTCGGCTCAGGTGCTAAACTCACATTTGGTGAGTTCGAGCTCCCGTGTACTGACAGCACAGAGCTTGCTTGGAATTCTCTCTCTCCCTGTCTCTCTCTCTCTCTGTCTCTCTCTCTGTCTCTCCCCCCACCCCCTCCCCTCCCTGCTTATGCGCTCGCTCGCTCTCTGTCTCTCGAATAAAAAAAAAAAATCTTTGTTTCAGTAAGCACTGAATGAGTGCTGGCGGCTCATGAGGCACCTGGGTGGCTCAGTCAGTTGAGCATCCAACTCGTGAGTTCAGCTCAGGTCATGATCTCATGGTTCATCAGATCGAGCCCCATGCCGGGCTCTGCACTGACAGTGTGGAGCCGGCTTGGGATTTTCTCTCTCCCTTCCTCTGCCCCTCCCCTGCTTGTGCACGTACTCTCATGCTGTCTCTCTCGAGATAAATAAATAAACATTTAAAAAATAAGTAAGTAAACAATACTAATAATACATAAAAAATTGAAAAAAATCCACAAAGACCATCATGCTACTTTATACATAAAGTTTCTGTTGCCATAGCTCCCCTTCCCCCCTCCCTTTCAAACCACTCGTGGCTAATTTGGACAGTTCTCACATCTGGTTTTTAAGAGGACCCCTAAAAGGGTCTCTGAAAGCCAACTTGAAAGGTCCAGGACATCTTAGGAAAACACTGGATGTGACCATCACTTGCCACGTTGGGAACTGAGGTGAGCCTTTCCTCCAGCTCCATCTTCTAATGGGGCTCTGAATCACAACAGACACAGGGGTTCCCTGTGAATGAAAAGAATCTACATCTCAATTTTCAGTTTTTATCACTAAGGAGAGAGGAGGGGAAAAGAAGGTGACCATAAACGTACAGTGTGCACAGGGGTGCCTGGGTGGCTCAGTTGGTTAAGCGTCCGACTTCAGCTCAGGTCATAATCTCGCGGTCTGTGAGTTCAAGACCCCGCGTTGGCTCTGTGCTGACAGCTGGGAGCCTGGAGCCTGCTTCGGATTCTGTGTCTCCCTCTCTCTCTGCCCCTCCCCCGCTCGTGCTCTGTCTCTCTGTATCTCAAAAATGAATAAACGTTAAAAAATTAAAAAAAAAAAGTACAGTATGCACATGGTTAGAAAATGCAAGACTTTTAAAGCTATAAACAGAAAGTGGAAGCTCCCACTCCACACACTGGCACGTGCGCTCGATCGCTTCCAGAAAAGAGACATTGTACATTGTACGTAAATCATATACAGGTATGTGTGCTGTAAATGTTTTAATTAAATAACATATACACTACATATACATATGCATGCCTTTCTGTGTGTATTTAGACAAAAGATCCCAGTATATGAGCCATCCCACACTTAACTTCATTTAACTCTCTCCAAGAGGAGACTATTCCTTCTGAATTAATAACAGACACACCTCCTTCTTTTAATTGACCTCATGTTATTACGTTGTATGTATATTACATTGTATCGGTGCCTCGTCTTAAATTTAGTCAGGCTTTTTCTTTCCAGTTCTACCGGGGAAAACATCAAGGAGAGAAAAGAGCATGTTCAAATATTATGCCAATACTCCTCTCTGCTGGGAGGTTGGGCGAGCCCTCTCCTGGCCTAGGGTAGGGGAGGGAGTTCTCCACCAAAAGTTTTCAATGCACTAAATAGAATTTGGAGGGTTTACTGTTTGCAGGGCTCTTTACGGGGCTCATGTATCCCAGCGGTGTTTCCTCCTGCTGATTGGATTGTGGACAAGGTGATGAAGTCTTGTCCAGGGAGAGAAGGTTGGAGGACTCTGAGAGACCCTTACTACCCGTTCTGAGATTTTGAACATGAACCCTTGGAACTATATCTTAGCCGTTTTCTTAAGTGACTTAGTACGTTATCCTGTGAACAGAGATCTGCGTTCACTTTAACTCAGGAAATGATGCACGCCATATTCCCCTCTTAGGCATTTATAGTATGCATTCATGTATTGTGGTCTTTGGAAAAGTTTTGCAGTAATTAAACCTGTGGAGCACTATTGCACCCATGGTTTCCCCAACTTACATTGGCTGGGCTCTTCCTTGCCTGTCACTTGTGAATATCTCACAATGCAAGTGTTGCTTCAGGATGACTTAACTAAGCATGTCCCTGCTGAGTCTCTGCTTTTCAATTCAGTGCAGGAATCAGTAAACGTCTTCTGCAAAGGCCCAGATAGTAAAGATTTTAGGCTCTGTGGGCCAGATAGTCTCTGTGGCAAATCCTCAGCTCTGCCATGTAGCATAAAAGCAGTCATGAACAAGAAGTGAGCAAGTGACCATGGCCATATTCCAATAAAACTATAATTATGGATACTTTAATTCAATGTTGTGTCATTCAGAAAATATTACCCTTCTTTTCCACCCCCAACCATTTAAAACTATAAAAGTCATTCTGTAGTCTGTAGAGAAACAGGTGGGCTGGACTTGACCTGTAGGCTGTAGGTTGACAACCTCTGATTTAGTGGATAATAATTCAGAATCAGAAATAAATACTTTATTCAGCCATATTGTATCTAAGAGATTTTCAAGAAGATGAAATTCAGTGTAGTGTAGTTGAGGACAGAATATGAAAGCTTCATCTACCCTACAGAAAACACATATTATCTTAAATATTGAGAGTTTAATAAAGTCCTACCTGTTAAAGGATAAGCCTGATAAAGATTCATTGAATAAATATTGATGAAAATTCTCCGTATTATAAAAGAACTCAGATTAGAAATTATCACTACATAATGGTTTATTTATGACCAAATTTTTGAAAAGCCTAATTTTAATGATGTTATACAAAGGTGATAGCACAGCATTTGAGTTTTAAAATGGAGGCAAACTTTTGGGGCACCTGGGTGGTTCAGTCAGTTAAGTGTCTGACTCTTGATTTCGGCTCAGGTCATGATCTCATGATTTGTGAGTTTGAGCCCTGCATCGGGCTCTGTGCTGTCAGACTTGGGTCTCTCTCTCTCTCTCTCTGCCCCACCCCTGCTCTCTAAATAAGTAAATAAATAAACAAACAAATAAATAAAATGGGTGCAAACGTTCACTAGATCTCCAGTGAAAAATCCTTTCTGTTGCTAATAAGATTGGACAATTTGTTCATGACCTAGTTGAGCACCAGGAAAAATAAACAGCGTTTCCAATGTCCCGAATTCCCTCTGAGTGAAGTTATCTCTTCCCTTCAGGGAAGGCCTGTCGCTCCTGCGGGGCCGGTGTATAACGGGGACTCCTGGGTCTTCTGTAGGTTCATCCCAGAGCCCTGGTCGGCCTGCAGCACCACGTGCGGGCCGGGCATCCAGGTCCGGGAGGTGAAGTGCCGTGTGCTCCTGACGTTCACGCAGACGGAGACCGAGCTGCCTGAGGAAGAGTGCGAGGGCCCCCAGCTGCCCACCGAGCGGCCCTGCCTCCTCAACCCCTGCGACGAGAGCCCTGCCTCCCGCCAGCCCGACGCCTCTCCCCAGGAGGACAGCACGATGACTTACCACTGGGAGTATGCTGGCTTCACCCCTTGCACGGCCACATGCTTGGGAGGTATTGGATTCTCTCTGGGGGGGTGGGGGGGTGGGGGTGGGGGACAGCGGCGTCTTGTGTTGCTAATAGTTTGAGAAACCACTGACTTGGCTAAGCCAAACATGCAACTTAGAAAAACCTAAAGGAGGTAAAGTCATTCGAATAACTGAAAACTATGCCTTCTCTGTCTTTATTTTCCATTGTGATTATTCCAGGAAGATAAAGGATAGTGTGGCAGTATATCCTGACCCCCCTCCCCCCCAAAAAAATGTTATGCTCCTTTGGCCTCAGCAAATGTATAAATGAGGTGGGGAAAGAGGCCACTGATTAATATGGAATAAGTAGGGGAATGCAGAACTGGTAAGTCGAGGCAATCTCGCCCGTAAGTCAGTGTTACAAACTGAGGTGGCCTGGGATTGCCATTTCTGATGGGACTCTGTCAGGAGTCACCCTCATACCTGCACATTGGGCTGGAGACCAGGGAAGAGCACACTGGTCACTCTGGTTTATGTGTGTGCACGTATGTGTGTGTAATGTGCATAGCCAGTGGGCCTGTTAGGATTAGGAAGTGCTAATATGGCCAGGTGGCCTCAATAGGGTGCAAGTTGGCACCAAGATTATTAAGCCCTCCAGGATCCAAAAGAGAGTTGATGAGCAGAGAGCAGGAGCTCAGATAGTCATTCTCCAGGGCTCTCTTTTTTGGAAGGAAAAGATAGAAATAGTTGGAAAGCTAGCTCTTCTGCCGACGTGAAGGAGACTCATCTGATCAGGACTCCAGGACCCCTGACACCCTGACCCTGGATTCCAGCACTTGTGGCAAACCCTGGTGGCTAAATGTGCTCTGACTTCAGGGGCGCCTGGGGGACTCGGTCAGTTAAGCGTCCGACTCTTGATTTCAGCTCAGGTGATGATTTCACGGTTTGTGAGTTCGAGCCCCACGTTGGGTTCTGCACTGACAGTGCAGAGCCTGCTTGCGTTTCTCTCTCTCTCTCTGTCTCTCTCTCTGCCCCTCCTGCATGAGTTCTTTCTTCTCTCTGTGTCTTTCCCTCTTCAAGATAAATAGATAAACTTTAAAAAAAGTGCTCTGACTTCAGTCCCAGTCAATGGTGAGAAGAATACAGGAGCTACTGCCTTAGAAGGTGGTTAGTTTAGTGAGTTCAGGCCCTGCGTCAGGCTCTGGACTGATGGCTCAGAGCCTGCTTCCGATTCTGTGTCTCCTTCTCTCTCTGCCCCTCCCCCCTTCATGCTCTGTCTCTCTCTGTCTCAAAAATAAATAAACGTTAAAAAAAAAATTTAAAAAAAAAGAAGGTGGTTAGTTCAAGTGTATGCTCCAGCCCTCCTGGTGCCCCTGAGCCCATTACTTGGAGTTCCCTATCAGGTATTAGAGCTCATGAGCCCCTCCCTCTTTGTCCTCCGGGCCCTTAAGTGAATTCCCAGTCCTTCCCATCCAGTCTCCAAGCCTTGGTGGTATTTGTCTTTGTCCTATCCTAATTCAACCTCTAAACCCACCTATCCTGACACAGACACCTGTTCTCTGACATTGCCAGCCTGCAGTAGACCCAGAGGAAGTGGCATATGTTTTAGCCCCAGCCTTCAGCTAAGCCACTACCTTTCACATGGAGTTATGCACGTAGGATTTAGAACAGGACACTTGGCTGCTCCCAGATTCTCTCTGCTCTCTTACTTGCTTCTCCCTGGTTTTTAGAAGCCCACCCAACTGACTAGGAGTTCAGATTTTCTTACTCACCTGGACCTCAACTGGCTGCTGTGTCTCTTGCCTCCAGGGCACATAGTCTCAGCCCCAAGTCCACTGCACACCTATGCTGCCGCTCAGAACTTAACGCCTGCTCTGAGTTCAGCACCCTGGACACCACCCTTGTTATAGCTTGGAAACCTTCAGGTGAACATGCCCTTGGAGAGAATAGGAACTAGTACTTTCCTGATGAGTCTTGAGGACCCCTCCAGAGGTAGTTGCCAAGATGCAAAAATGGTCCCCCATTCAACTGCCATTATAGATGGCTGGAACTTCCTATGACATTCCTGGAAAGTATCAGCTATCTCTACCACTTCTGAACCAGCACGTTCCTGCAGTATCACCAGGAGCTGTGTCTTTTATTATGAGAGCAGAAACAAATCCTGCTGTTGCTTGCACAGCCTCAAATCTCTTAATCTCAAAACTCTTGAACGTTGCCTTTGGTAGAATTACTATTTCATCTAGTACTCTGCTGTCCTTGAGTTTAGTTTTTTTCCCTGACTGGGAAGGCCCCTCGATTTGGGGAAGCATGGCATGTTGGGTCCTCAGAACTAAGAGAGCAGTTGGAGTTGCCCAAGGAAAGATGACCAGGCGAATTCTGATTCAGTTGGCGGAGTCTGTTGGACCTCATCTTTGATAGATTGATTGATTGATTGATTGATTTTGAGGGGGGCGGGGAAGGGAGAGACGGAGAGAGAATCTCAAGCAGGCTCCATGTTATCAGCACAGAGCCCGACGCAAGGCTCAATCTCATGAGCCGTGAGATCATGACCTGAGCCGAAATCAAGAGTCAAACGCTTAATTGACTGAGCCATCCAGGCGGCACTAGACCTCATCTTTGAAGCTTGGTACCAAGATGTTAGAATCTGCTGTTGTGCTGTCTACTGAGGTAGCTCTAGGAGGCACCTCCAGGATGGCTGAGCCTATGGGAATGACTTTCTTTTTTTATTTGCTAATAGTTTTATTGAGACGTAATTCACATCCCATACAATTTATGCATTTGAAGTCTTTATTCAATTTGGTGGGTTTTAGTATATTCACAAGGTTGTGCAAACATCTTCATAATCAGCGTCACAGCACTTTACCCCCACAGAACCCTGTACCCTTAAGCAGGTCACTCCCCATTTTTCCTCAAACCCCCATTTTCCCTGCCAGTGGCAGCCCCTGGAAACCACTGATCTACTTTCTGTCTATTCTGGACATTTCGTATAAGATGAATCACATAATATGGGGTCCTTCGTGACTTTTACTTAGTATAATGTTTCCAGTTGAGGTCCATCCATGTTGTAGCATGAATCAGAACTTCATTCCTTTTTATGACTAATACTCTTCCATTGTAGGGATAAACCACATTTTGCTTATCCATTCATCAGTTAGAAATTTGGATTCTTTGCATGTCTTGGGTGTTATGAATAATCGTACTATGGCCATTCAGGTACATGTTTTTATATGGACATATTTTTTCATGTTTCTTGGGTATGTATCTTGGAGTAGTAGAATGACCTTTGAATCCACTTAAAACATACAGATTTGGGACGCCTGGGTGGCTCAGTCAGTTGGGCATCCTATTCTTGGTTCTGGCTCAGGTTGTGATCTCATGGTCGTGGGATCAAGCCCCATATCAGTCTCTATGCCAAGTGTGGAGCCCGCTTGGGATTTTCTCACCCCCCACTTCTTTCTCTGCTCCTCCCCTGTTCATATGCATGCATGCATGCATGCTCTCTCTCTCTCAAAATAAATAAATAAACAAACTTAAAAAAATACAAGTTTTGCGAAACCTGGCTAATTGAGTTTATCCTTATTGGCCCTGTGGACCATTGGGCTGACTGTGAGAAGGCAGAGCACCTTGAACATGTCAGAAGTGCAGCTCACTGTGCAGATAGTTGATGTGGAGTGCCCGTTTATTGTCTGGCATCCTCTTGTGAACTTGGAACACATTTTACAAGTTTTAACAGAGATCAACTTAGAAATCTTTCAATACTCAGTTAAACAGCAATTTCACCTTGTGAGAGTGCATTGTATTGTGTAATCCTAGAATAATACCATTTAAGTGAACCTTGGCTACCCACTAACCCAAATTTTACAGTTAGGGAAACCGAGGCTCAGAGGCCATCATGCAGTCCCAAACAGAAAACAGTTCTCATCCTTTAGAGAGAGCTGGTCATATAATGGGTGCATATAATAAGCCTTTTAACTTGGCAAAAAGTAATATTTTTAACTTTGGGGGTTCAAGCTTAAATTTTGCTTTTAAATAAGTAAATTCTGTGAAACATAAAGGGTAATGCTTGAAACCAGGATCCTCAATAAAGACAGGGAAGCTCATGCCTGCTCTGTGCTAGACTTCATGGCTCTGGGTTCTGGGCTCAAAATTGGGATATAAAATGAGTAGCACACGGTCCTTCCTTGACTTGATGGTGCACAGCTTTTGGTTATCTTGCCTTTATCGTCTTGACCGTACCAGCTACGTACAGTGACACTTGCCTCTCGGTGATCCATTTTAATGTGGTTTTGGAGGCTCAGCCTCTACAAGTCCACTTCTGTGTGATTAAGAATGTTGGTTTTAACCCTCCCCTTGCACACGAGAAGAGTGGGTCTGCCATAACTAAAGACCACAGGAAGATAGCATTTCCACAGGCACACAGCCGTTTCTCCAGCTTCCTATTTCTGGTAGAAAAAATAATAGATGCAAATGACAGATTCCTGCAAAGATCGTATCCTGATCCTCTGTGTACTTGTATTTTCCAACTAATCTTCATATCATACGAGAAATAAAAATACATCTGTTTGTTGTAATTGCTGGTACTTAGGAATCTTTCCTAAGTCGGCTTTCATTTTGGAGTGGCAACAGAGAGTTCTTTTTTAGTTCCTGGAAACATGAAGAATTCAGACATTGGATTTCCAGCTTCGTATGCGTGCAGCATAGTATGTGTGCACGTGCGTGCGTATATACGTAGACCTCCTGGAAGATGTGCCTGCCTTTGTAACACCCCCTGGTAAGGTTTTGTAATTTCGTACATCATCAACATTCCTCACCAGAATTTTTCTTTGTATTTTATGTTATTTGTTGCATTTAGGCCCTTTCATTTTTACTTTTGTATTTTTAAAACAATTGTTTAATGTTTATTTTGGAGGGAGAGAGACAGAGACAGATACAGAGACAGAGTGTGAGCAGGGGAGGGGCCGAGAAAGAGGGAGACACAGAATCCGAAGCAGGCTCCGGGCTCCGGGCTGTCAGCACAGAGCCCAATGCGGGGCTCGAACCCACGAACCGTGGGATCATGACCTGAGCCGAAGTCAGATGCTTAACCCACTGTGCCACCCAGGCGCCCATACCTTTGTATTTTCTAACAGCACAGGCTAGGAGCAGATTCATTGACTTTGAAGCCTGACCCCACTTTGAAGCCTAGCCCTGCCATTCTCTTCGGGCTGTTATAGAAGTTTGTAGAGGCTCATTTTTGTACAATGAGAAGAGCCATACCTCCTTCATGAGGATTAATGAGGGGATTAAGTGTCCTCATGTAACAGGATGATGTTGGAGAACTTCTTAATCACAGTGCCTGGCACACGGTATAGAATAAGTGTTAGTGGGATGATTAATTTATAATATAATAACAACAGGGTGTTCTTTTTATAATGCCGCCATTTTTTCTCTTTAAAAAATCTGATTAAATTGCTGAACCCCCTTTTATTTCTTTTTTTTTTTTTAAAGTTTATTTATTTTGAAACAGAGAACACAAGCAGGGGAGGGGCAGAGAGAGAGAATCCCAAGCAGGCTCCACACTGTCAGCGCAGAGCCTGACGTGGGGCTCAAACTCACAGACTGGGAGATCGTGACCTGAGCCGAAACCAAGAGTCAGATGCTTAACCAGCTGAGCCCCCCAGGTGTGCCAAATTGCTGAGCTCCTTAATGCATCTACCGGTTTTAAGTTCATTCTTACCAATTCTCTTAAGTAAAATAACCATCTCTAATTCATGATGATTTTATTTTTCCCTTTCAAATAGTTATTTATCTTAGTTGAGCCTTTTTAATCTTATTTCATTGTCTAGAATTTCAAGAACAATAATAAATAATGTGGGCAGCACCAGCCCTGCCACCTCGCCTTTGTCCTGACAGTTAGCAGGCACCTCCCCGTTGTTTCATTTAAAAACATTCTTGGGGCGCCCGGGTGGCTCAGTCGGTTGAACGTCCAACTTCGGCTCAAGTCACGATCTCACGGTTTGTGGGTTCGAGCCCCGCGTCGGGCTCTGTGCTGACAGCTCAGAGCCTGGAGCCTGCTTCGGATTCTGTCTCCTTCTCTCTCTGCCCCTCCCCACTTGTGCTCTGTCTCTCAAAAATAAATGAATGTAAAAAAATTTAAAAAAAAAATTCTGCAGATATCTATTGCACGTTTCTTAGTGGTAGGCACCAGGCTGGGTGACAGTGACTCTAAGTAGTTCCTGCTTTTGGAACTCAAGTCTAGTGGGGAAAATGCACTGATCACATAATCACCCACATGTGGAAACCACAGCTGGTTATAGCAAAATAAATGCATGGTGCTAGGAAAACATATAATAGGAGGAACTTGACCTAATTAGGGAAGTGAGGGAAACCCTCCCTAAAAACAGTTACACTTGAACTTAAATATGAAAGATGGGGAATTGCTGAAGCAAAAGGGGCGTTGGAGGGGGTGGCCTGGAAAGAGTTCCCAGCAGAAAAGAAAAAGGCAGGTACAAAGTCCCTGGGTGGCAGGAGGGTTCATGGTCCATCCCCAGAGTGAAGAAGGCAGGTGCGGCTGGAGTAGTGAGAAAGACAGCAGCTGATGCTAGAGGAGACGGCAGGGGCCAATGAATGCCTTGTGGGCAAAGCTGATTTGGCTCTTTATCCCAAGATCAGCGGGAGACCATTTAAAGAATTAAAGCGGGGGATGCATGATCCAATTTTTCTGTATCTCAGAAAGGTGAGTTGAGCTGTACCGTAAAGAAACAGGTTTGGGAGGGATAAGAGCAGATGTGAGGGAGGCCGTCTACAAAGCTGTTGCCTCGTCCAGGCAGGGACTTGTTCTTGAGCCGTAATGACAGCAGAGGTGGAGGGCAGTGGATAACTCTGAGAAATATGTAGAAGGTGAAAGTCTGTTGGTGGAGGCGTGAGTGCAGGGGAGGTGTCAAAGCTGAGTCCCAGGGCTCTCTTCCGAGATGACGCGTGCTCGGTGGAGGTCCAGCTGAGCACGAGGACATCATGAGTTCCGTGTGTGGACGCAACAACTTAACGTGCCTGTGGACTTGCGAACGGAGATGCTAAGTAGGCTTTGTGAGTGTGTGAATCTGAAGCAAAGAACAAAGATCCAGACTGCAAGTATACATTGGTGAGTCGTCCGTGTGCGGAGAGGATCGAAGCCAGAGTAGTGGCTCAGTCTCCAGGAAGAGAATGGGTGGCCATTGGTGACTCGGAGTCAATTCAGGGGAGTGTTGGACACAGAAGTCGGATTTGCAAGAATGGAGGAAAGGGTGGCAGGTGACAAAATGGAGGTGGATAGATTTTTTTGTGGCAAAATTTATGATAAAGAATGCAGAGAGAGGGAAAAGGCTAGAAGGCGTCATGGATTGACAGAGAGCTGGGTGCGTGTTATTTCTTCATGACTGAGTGGCTTGGGTACATTCACAAGGCAGCAACAAAGCTCTCGGATAAAAGCGAAGGGAGAGGTAATCAAATTTCCTGGGAAGGTGGAAGGGAGTGAAATCCAGCAAACTCCTAATTGAAATAGACAAGGAAAAGGCCAGGATGCTTGTGAGATGGTGGGTCTGTATGCCCGAGGGCAGGAAGTTCCTGGTTGTTTCGTGTTTTGTGTGTGTGTGTGTGTGTGTGTGTGTGCGTGTGTGTGTGTGTGTGAATGATTTGGTGAGTGAAGGGATAGATGGTTGAGGTTACAGTGTAATGTTCTTTCGTTTTCCTGCCGACTACAGTGCTAGTATTTGATTTAGGGTTTCTCATAGATATATGCAAACTGTAGATGAAATAAATAGAAATGCTATTGATGCACGGAAGTATTGTCCACATAGCATGGGGGAGTCCAAGCATGCGTTCCCATGAAAGGGAATGTGGGACTGAAAGCTGAATTGTCCCACCATGGGCTCACACTGGAGTACTCCCTGTGGACATGTGTTCCCGCCACGAAACGTTAGCGGTCCCTGTTTCATTCTCTTCAGGTCCCTTCAAGTCATGACAGGCCCCTAGCCGTACTTTCTCCTTGACATATTCGGTCACTTCCTCTCAGGCTCCAGTGACATCCAGGGATCCCCCTCCTGCGGCCACATGGTTTCAACAGCCCTTAATCTTTACCGGTGGTCTCCTCAAGTCGTTGCTAAAAGGAGCCCACCTATTTGCAGTGCGTAAAACTCGGCATTTTAACACCACGGATGATGCGTTCTCCACAGTTCTCTCAGCCCAGAACGTACTCTGCTTCCTCTCCTTCTCGTTCCCTGGGACTTTAGAGTGGCATCCACTCGTTCACAGTGGCCAGTCAGCTGAGAGAGCAAAAAAAAAAAAACCCACATATTAACTCTTCTTTTCAATATGGCCCTGGGCTTGTGTGTGGAATACAACACACGCTCCTGGTTGCCTCACAAGGCAACACCACATGAAGGAGGTGTGTTCATTTATTTTCTTTTATAGATCCCGACATCAGGGTTACAGTCCTTTTATAAATGAGAGTTGGAGTCTTTTGTACCTTTCAACCATCTTCAGTAGTTTATGTCATGGATATTATCCATCCAAGAAGCTTGAAAGCACTGGTTCCTGCAAGTATCTGAATCTCATTCTTATCTTTCCCTCCCGGGGGCGGGATTGGGGGGAGAGGCATCATGGCTGGATCTTTAACATCATTTCCAGTACACCCCCTGCTTATTGTCATATTCAAGATTTTAATTTTTAAGTAAATTCCTCAATTTAGGTTTTCTTGGGGGGAAAAAAGTCATCCATTTCATGACAATATTGAAATTATCATTGGGTGGTTCATCCGGGGGCACCTGGGTGTTTCAGTTGGTTAAATGTCCGATTCTTGATTTCAGCTCAGGTCATGATCTCATGGGTCATGGGATCGAGCCCCACGTTGGGCTCTGTGTTGACTGCATGGAGCCTGCTTGGCATTCTTCCTCCCCTTCTCTCTCTCTCCCCACCCCCTCTAAGTAAATAAATACAAACAAACATACATTAAAAAACAAAAAAGAGTTGTTCATCTGGTCTCAGGTTGCTTTAAGCCTCTCTCCTCTCTTTTTTCTGGTCAAAGATTATGTGTAATCCATTCTGTCTTTCTGACCTAGCAGTTATGTAGGGACTGACTTTTGGAAAATTCTAATGGTTGGATTTGAGCAGTCAATTGGCTCCTATTCATTTATCGCTGGACTCTGTTGTGGTCAGAGAATGTTACCTGCTTCTGGCTTTTGGAACTCACTGCAGTTTGCCTTATAATCTGATGTAGGACCAGTTTTTGTTAATGTTCCATTGGTGCTTCAAAAGAGCATATTACATCTATTTCTAGGGCCCAGGGCTACTTGGTTGTTAAATTAACATACTTTTCTTACTCATTTTTTCATATTTATTTTACAACTTGATGTATCAAATACTGGATAGTAATTGAAAGGTTCTGACTAGATTTCTTCATTGTTCTTGGTATTTCTTAGAGAGAGAGAAAGAAAGAAATAAAGAGAGAGAGAGAGAGAGTGAATAGATTTCTTCATTGTTCTTGGTATTTCTTAGAAAGAGGGAGAGGAAGAGAGAGAGAGAGAAAAAGAGGGAGGGAGAGAGAGAGAGAGGGAGAATGACTAGATTTCTTCATTGTTCTTGGTATTATTTCTTCTTCTTCTTCTTCTTCTTCTTCTTCTTCTTCTTCTTCTTCTTCTTCTTCTTCTTCTTTGAGAGAGAGAGAGAGAGAGAGGGAGAGAGAGGGAGAGGGAGAGAGAGAGAATTATGTTATTTGGCATGTTGAATCAGTCAAGACTTGTGAACAAGGAGCCCAACTCACTCTAACCTTCAACAGAAGGAAATGTGTCAGTTCATTTATTGGCTCCATTTCTCTTTTTAGAGTCCCTTTTCCCCCCTCATCATTAATTCATTTCTTGACGAAGGCTTTGAATATTATTTCTGCTCCAAAGAGACCCTCTCGTCATGACGCTGTAGAAGGTCAAGTGTGAATTGAAGGGTGTTGCTTCATGCTTCCAAAAGGATTTGTTAGGAAAATTACACCATGATTTCAACACTTTGTTTTATAGCTTCTAAACACATCACGATTGTCACCCAAATTTTGCCAAGTAAAAGGTGAAGCAAACTTATATTTTTTTATGTTTACTTTTGAAGGTAAAGGTTTTATCAAGCCTCTTGAAGTGAAAAGCCTTTAGGTCGAGTATGTGGGATAGAAGATACTCTTGTGGCTGCCCTTGGAAATACATTTTTGTAGCCGTGTCCCCTTTGTATCTCAAGTTAGCCAGTATGTATTAAAAAGTAGTTCGTGGGAGATCCTTGGAGGTTTAAGACTGCATCCTGCCATGGCCGGAAACATAAGATTACAACTATAGAAAGGAGAAAACATAGCAGAAAGCACTGCACAACACACGTGTATATTTTATATATTCTTTTGGCCTATTCTGCATTCTGTAAAATATTGTAAAACGGATGAATTGAGACATGGCATTTGGAAGGAGAACCACAGTCTTCAAACATAATGGAACACACATTCTTGCATGAAACTGAATACATTTGCATATTTCAAATAGTATAGTCCGTTGCTGTTGCAATTTTCATTTGATTTTTTTTTCATCAAAACTTTGATTTATATTTCGTTCTCAGTTCTGATTTTTCAGTGATTCTTTTTGTGTCAACAGACAAAGAATAGTGGTTGGGACGCGGGCTTTGGGGTCAGACAGAGCTGGCTGGCCTCAAAGGAAAAACATGCCTGTGGGGGCTCCTATTTGCACAGTCTCTGCCTTGACCGGTTGACTGTATTGTATTTTGGAATCTCTGGAGTACAGAGAAAGAGCACTCACGTAGGAGATAGGAAATCTAACTTTTTTTAATGTTTATTTATTTTTGAGAGACAGAGAGACAGAGCGCAAGCAGGGGAGGGGCAGAGAGAGAGGGAGACACAGAATCCAAAGCAGGCTCCAGGCTCCGAGCTCTCAGCACAGAGCCCGACGCGGGGCTCGAACTCACAAACTGTGAGATCATGGCCTGAGCCGAAGTCGGACGTTTAACTGACGGAGCCCCCCACGCACCCCTCTAATTTTTAGTTTTGAGTCTACCATTTTTTGCTGCCTTAATTTCTCTCTAGGCTTCAATTTTCCTTATTATTAAATTAATGAGATGGAGATAATGATACCATTCTTTGGACCTCCCAAGATTCCCGTGGGCCCAAACGGTGCCCGCGAAAGCACTTCGTACACGCCAGAGCGCTTTCCCGATGGGAGGTATTACTGTTGTTTCTGCCGGCGATGGCAATATCACAAAGTATAGTAATAGCGAACAGGAGTTCAGACCATAATGAACGCTGGAGTAAGGATTGTACATCAAAGTTAGCACGTATGCAGTGACATAGAAAAAATGTCACTCTTTCGCGGCTGACGTGAAAATCCCTCTCCGGGAACTACTAGTGTGTGGTTTGGAGAACACTTGGGTGGTTCGGTTGGGGGGACTTGGATTGGGAACACAGGTAAGTCTGCAGGTAGACGGGGAGTCGGGATGTCCTTTCATGTTTCAAGGTGAGTATATTTGGGCGGAGAGGGTAGTGGTGCTGAGTTGAAAAGGTGACTGAGAGAATATTAAAGACTGGAAGCCTTTGAAAGATGCCCAGTCTGCACGTGCACCCTGAAATGCAGCCCACAGCCAAGCGATACACTCAAAAGGCAATGGCTAAAGAAGTCCCAAGACCCTGTTTTCCCCCCACAGTGAGTTATTCTAAGTCACTTGCATTTGTTTTCCTCTTCCCAACCTCCAGGCCATCAAGAAGCGATAGCCGTGTGCTTACACACCCAGACCCAGCAGACAGTCAGTGACACCTTGTGTGATATGGTCCACCGCCCTCCTCCGATGAGCCAGGCTTGCAACCCGGAACCCTGCCCGCCCAGGTACGTGCTGCCCTGCGCTCCTGGGACACTGCGCCAAAGGGAACACCCTGTCCTGCAGAGACCCCCACGTGTGCACAGAGGCTTGTAGGTGTACCCGAGGTAGGTCACCTAGCCTACGTTCTGTATTTGTTGAATGACTGAGTGATCTCCTACTCGTTACCTAGAATTCACCCCATGTTGGTTATTATCCTTCCCACTGACTTGCCTTAGATCATACGTTGTGGGGTGTGATCTTGTAAGCCCCAAAGAATAGGTGAGGTTGTCTTATTTGGTTTCCTTGGTCTGAAAGGTTGACCCTGAAAGTTAATCTTCTTCCTTGCTTAAGTCCGTAGAAGATCCTGGGGAGGTTTCTTGGAAGGGAGGGTAGATTTTCCTCATGTTGCGCTCTCCCCGGGTGTTGCTGGCTGCAGAGGATTTTGACTCAGCAGCATTAGTTTCTCGCACAAGAACTTCCAGGATCCAACCCCCAGTTTTTTCCTTCTTCTCTCCCAACCCTTTGTTGTCTTGGTCATACTTCCATGATAAGAATCAGTTGCCCAAAATATCTATATTTTAGACAATAAAATAGGGATAAGAGTAATATCTTATTCCCAGTCAGCTCCCCTCCCTCTTTGCCAGATTCTCTGAACCACCTCTTGGTACGTGTCGCCCATCTAATGAGGCACCTTTAGCCCCCAAAGTCAAGTTTGCTACGTCTAGGACCCTAAGTGACTGAAGAAGGTCATTGTGTTCCTCCGGCCATACTGGCTGGCATAAGGACAGGTGTATTTTATGTCTATTCAGGAAATAAGTCTGATTCTGGAATTCTCTTGACCCTTCTCATTTTGATTCCATGAAATGTGTTGGCTGTGATGTAAAAACTCCTGCCTTGATGGTCTGAGGGTGATGGGGTAGGGATGGAATAAGCCAGGGCACCCTAGGAATCCAGCCCTCCCCATCCTACGGGTGGGCCCTTTCCTTCTGAATCTGCGTCTCCAACCTGCACGCTCTCAGGAGGAGGGCCTGCCCCTGTGTGCGTTTCATCTTCGGTGAGGACACCCCTGCGAAGAGCCAGGCACAGTGTTTCGTACCCATTACCGTATTTCTGACTTCCGTCGTAGGCCGAGGAGATGCCAGGGACTTCCTGACTTGTGTTCCAGCCATCTTGTTGTGCTCTTCTGTGCTCCGCTGGGAAGCAGTTAGGACCTAGGCCCAGAAACAGCACAGGGAAATGTGCTTCCCCGCTCTCCCCCACCCCTGCCCACCCTGGGCTTGCTGCGTTGTAGAACCATCCAAGATTGCAGAAGAGACGTACAGGAGGGGTTTGGGGAAGGTCTGCTCTAACTCCTGCTCAGGGTGCCCACTTCGCAAAGTGTGTTCTGAGCTTTCCAAGGGCATCGAGCACATCAAGTGGATGTGCTGTTCTGAGCGCACATCCACTTCTATGGCACTTACGCTATTTGTATAAACCCTCAACACCCAAATCACCTGTCCAGGGTTCTCAGCCGTTGGAACCAGTGACTCAGACGGTCTTGGAAAAGCCAGGGTTTCTGTTTTCCTTCCCTGACACATCCCTCCCCTGAGGCTCTGTAGGTGGAAGCGGACAGCTGTCTGTCTGACCTGGAGTAAGGGACAAGGGGAAACAGTGAGGGGAAGAAGCGTACTTTACTCTCCCGACATGTTTTCCCCTGAGGTTGGAATCAGGCGCGAGCTCCCCTTTCTCTGCACCAGCCGTCTTTCTGGAAAGAGGACTATAAACGAAGTGATTTGGAATTTATACCAGGTTTAAATGGTGAGTGCAGTTTGGCGAAGCACACGGCTCCACAGCCATAAACAGAGAAGGGTAAAAAGAAGAAAATATTACCCCCCAGATTTGGAGTGTGCTTTATTTCTGGTTTCAAGTCTCATTCCGTATCAACATAAGGTTGTGTCTTTTTCAACACTCATTCCACATCAACATAAGGTTAGTCTTCACCCAGTTGTGTCTTTTCTTTCTAGGCCCAGTCATTGGCAGGTGAGGCCATGGGGACAAGTGGACAGGTGGACAATTAAGCAGAAAATGGAAACAGGAGGGGTTTGCACAGCACAGGGGTCGGGGGCGGGGCTGACGCCACTGTTGTAAAAACAGGTTGTAAAAACAACCCGGTTCCTGATCTTGCTCTGAAAGTGAAGACAGCCCTAGTGGGTCCTCGTACAAGTTTTTTAGGGGGAAAAAATGAATATACAAAACAATCCATTCTGTCTTCATTCTACAAATGAGTCTGCGCAACTGCAGTCGCCACCTACATTTGGTTCAGTGTTAGGTAAAAAGTCGATTCCTTACGTATTAGTGTGATTTTTAAAGACTAAATCCAAATCAGACATTTCCCTCTATCTATTCTATTTATCCTAAAATTTGAGGTCCTTCTTAAAGTGGCCTTTTCTGGTTTCATTTCTCCTCTGGTGACACGGACATGATTCATGCTGATTTATCCCCTAACATCTCATAAACTTGTCCTGTCCATTCCTCACTGCCCCTGCCCTCGTTCAGCTGTGTTTTGCGTGATCTGTTTCAGCAGTTTCTGCATAAACTCCTGCCTCTCGTGTTTCCTGCTCTGGTCCATGACCTTGAAAGATCTTTCTAAGTCGTGGTGACCATGTCAAGCCCCCAGGTGAAACCCTTCAGCACCTTTCCTCACCTGGGGATTAAAACGCCACACTCTTTACTTTGGCATATGGAGGAGTCTCCTGGGACTACCTCGGACTAGGGGGCTTAATCAGCAGGAACGTATTGTCTCAGTCCTGGAGGCTGGGGAGTCTGAGATCAAGTGCTGGCAGGGTCGACTCCTGCTGAGGCTGGGAGGGAGAACCTGGTCCAGGTCTCTCTCCTGGCTCTTGGTAGCCGCCGTCGTTCCTTGGCTCACAGATGCTATTCGCCCTGTGTTTCCGTGTTGTCTTCCTCCTGTTTGTCTCTTTGTCCAAATGTCCCCTTTTTATTGGGACAGCCCTCATATTGGATCGGGGCCCATTCTAATGACATCATCTAAGTTGATCATTGGCAAAGACCCTCTTTCCAAATAAGGTCACGTTTACAGGTACTAGGACTCAAAGCTTCGACAACTTTTAGGGGGAAGCAATCCAATCCGCTACAGCCTATAAAGTCCTTTGTGACCCTGGTTTTAGGTTTGAACCCTGTCTCCCATCACTACCACCCTCACTGCGGGCGTGTGCACACACACGCACATGCACACGCATGCAGAGGAACTTCCTCAGCAGCCATGGTGAATTTTCACCATGACCCACGCTCATGTTTGTTCATGCCTTCAGACCTTTGCACGTGCCAGGCCCACTGTCTGGAGCCCTTTTCTACCATGAAACAAGTTTATTCTCTCCCCGGGGAAGTGATCGCTTCTCACTGGTACAATGAAGTCCAATAGAATGAGAGGTGGGACCCTCATCTGAGACCCTTGTTAGAGGGGAGCTCTTAGGAGTGGAGAGAGGACCGGGGGTGGGTCAGGGGCGGCACCCCCGCTCGACCCCCTCCGGCAGTTTCAGAAGGTGCCTAGCCCTCCGGGCTGAGCTTCTCCATCTGAGTAACGATGGGAGATGCTGCACATTGTGACCCCCAAGGTCCTTTCGGTGCCGGCCTTTCACTGTAGAGGGTGCTTTCAGGTTGCGTTTTTCACTCACATCTTCAGAACTATGCCTAGACCCTTGAGTCTACTCATGAGTAGTTGGAAATGCTCAGGGCTCATTTTAGTTCTAAGAACAACAGCCTTCCCTTGACCTGCCCAGGAGGTCACGGCAGGGTTGAGCTCAGTCTGCGGTACTGCTCTTTCTTTGCTTGCTGAGCCAGAGCAGGATTTAGGAACAAGTCCGGACCTTGTTTCTTAAGGCTGCTGAGGGACGCACGCTGGTGTGCCCTGTGTGCAGCAGAGCCTCTGTCCCCTCTTTGCTGTGCCTCAGCAACAACGATTGCACGTCTTCTTCAGCCGCGTCTTGCCCACAGAGCTTCCAAGCTAGGAATAATAGAGCACACGATATGTCTTGGCCTCTTTGCAAAATTAAGAGTCTGTTTTTATGTGAAGGGAAACACTCTTCCTCGCTTCAAAATTGCAAATTTAATAAACTTTTCGAGCGTTGAGAGTTATGTTGGAAAAAGCCCAGCAGAGACAAAGGGTCGGTGCCAAAGTAAAGGTAAGTTTACAAAAATGTTTTAGGTTCTAGAAACCAGTGGTGTAGGAATAACAGGAACAGGGTGTTGCGTAATATTTTCCACACAAATATTTACTGACTCCAAGGGCAATAGCAGTAAAATATCACCCCAGGGTGGAACTTACCACTGAGATTGGGTTGGACAGTCAGTGGATCTTTATTTACCCAAAGGCAAATGCATTTGATGTATTTGCCTAGACTCTCCAAGGTGGGGTGTTGTATGTTTATTTGCTCTTATGGGGTTACTCCCCCTGGTCTATGCTATAACTGCTGAGTGTCTGCTATTTATGGAGTTTGCTTTTTCCAGGAGCGAGCCAGCAGCTTGCAGAAACAGGCAAGGTTACATAATGGTCCCACTCATCTGAGGAAGGCTTTCTTCTCTGACAGCAGTCAGCACTGCTAGGGAGGGAGGTCAGAAAGCAAGAGGCAAGACGGATGTGTTCCTCCACCTACTTGTTACCCAGTTCTTGAACTTGAAAAAATTCTGTATTTAGCCCATTGTCTGTTAAGAAGAAACCGCTACCCATTTCTTGATTAATAGTGGTTTCATTTCCAGTCCCTTGTGCCTCTGGTGGCTTCTTCTAGCTCCATACTTTCGTGAAAGATGAATATCCGAAGTCACTCCAAGTAAGTTGTACATCTAAGCCGAATTATAGTGAGACAATGTCCTTTTAGTTACTTACCCATGTGGCTCAATTATCATCAAAATGTGATGTATATATCTACTGTTGGTGATTGCCCTCACCTCGAAAGCTACTGGAAATTTATATCTAAAATCACATTCTAATTACTAGGTATCCAACGGAGATAGTGTTTTAATTTTACATTCTGTTCCAAATACAGATTGATGATCGATGCTGTATAAGAATAGGGAAATTAAAACAATATACCCAGGGGAAAGTCATGAAAAGAACTATCTGGGCCAGGAAAGGGACGGAAGTGTGAAGTGATGAGTGGAAACAGACCTGTGGTTCTTGAGGGCTTGAGGCCCCAAAGCCGTTGGGGTACGTGAGAATTCAGTGCCTATGGAGAGGAGGGACTGAATACCTTCCTTTTGATTGATTAAGAAGGAACCACCTCCACTGTTTCTTTGCAGGAAAAAGGTACTGCCGAGCACAGCCTGAAGCCATTGTGTGAAGGCTGTGTGCTTGGGGAGACAGAGGACAGACAATGATACAAGCCCAGATTACATGTTAGCTCGGTGGTTGGACTCCCAGTGCCCTTGCTGTGCTTTTGTGCCATGTTGTCCACGCAAGACTTGGTTCCAGACTGGAGATCCTGGAGGGCTAGATGGAGACAAGCAAAACTGTAGACAGAGAAGGGTTAAGGGTCAGAGAAAAGGATAAAGGGAGATGAGGAAAGAGAAACCTTCCTCCACGTTGAGCCTGCAAAATGAAATTCCAAAGCACATGAAGAAATCTAATGCTAATGAAGATAGTCACTGGCATCAGCAGCTGAAAGGTGAATTCACTCCAGAAGAAATCAAAATACCAGAACAATCCAAAAAAGACTTTAAATATTACTAAGATCTTTGGTGATATAAATTGGTAAATAACATCCATGTGAAGAACTGGAAATTACAAAATAGACATAGGCAGAAATGTGGTAAGAATAGGTGAGTCTTAAAAAGAACCAATTAGAGGCATGCCTGGCTGGCTTAGTTGGTTAAGCGGCCAACCTTGGCGAGGGTCATGATCTCTCAGTATGTAAGTTCCAGCCCCACACTGGACTCTGTGTTGACAGCTCAGAGCCTGGAGCCTGCTTCAGATTCCATGTCTCCCTTTCTCTCTGCCCCTCCCCTACTTGTGCTCACTCTCTCTCTCTCAAAAATAAATAAACATTAAAGAAGAACCAATGAGATAACCTAGAATTAATTCTTTTTTATTTATTTTGAGATATAGAGCGTGAGCAGCAGAGAGGCAGAGAGAGAGGGAGAGAGAATCCCAAACAGACTCCATACTGTCAGTGCAGAGCCTCACATGGGGCTCAATCTCACAGTATGTCCACTTCATTATAAGCAGCTCAAGTCATATGCTTATCTGTTGGATCATGGTCAGATGTTCCACCATAGTGAGGCTTTTAGTATCTAAAAGGGCCCGGGACTAGGCAGGATCTGTTTCTTAAAAGGAACTTTGCAACATTATAAAAAGGTAAATTTTAAGTTATATAAAGTATATCTCAATAAAGCTGTTCTTCAAAAAGGGAGAATGAAACATTTAATACTTTACTATGGTTGCATTTTCATTTTTGTTTTCTCTGGAGTTTATAATTGCCTTCATTTTTTTTTTTTTTGTTTTCTTAGTTCCTATGATCCTGTCATTAATTTATTCTCAAAATATCTACCAGGGTTTAACTATCCTTGCAGTGCATTCAAATACATCATGTATTCTGTTACATCATTTTCTTGGGGATATCCCTCTCAGAGCACTTCCTCTTCCTGCTCCAAATTGGACTGGTTGCTCCTTCCTAAACAGCTTTTGTGTCCTTTCACTCTCATATTGAGGGTTCCTTGCATCTCTTTTACATTGGATTCTTTGTTTTCCACCCTTCATGTTCCATGCTTTCCTCTTTCTTAGGCTGTTCACTATTTTTTGTTGGAGCACATAAATCCAGGAGCTTCCCAAGAAAGCTAGGGATTAAGTTTTTGCTCTTGAATATCTGGAAATGTTCTATTACACCTTAATCTTTTGCCTGGGTGTAGATTTCAAAGTTGCATATCATTTTCTCTCAAAAAAAATTTTTTTTGAGACACAGAGAGAGCAAGAGAGCACATGTGTGTGAGCAATTAGGGGAGGGGTAGAGAGAGAGGGAGAGAGAGAAGATCAAGCATTCTCCATGCCCAATACTGAGCCTGACTCGAGGCTGGATGCCAGGACTCTGAGATCATGACCTGAGCTGAAATCCAGAGTTGGACACTTAGCTGACTGAGCCCAGGTGTCCTCCAAACAATTTCTTGAAGCATTGCTCCATTCATTGAGTTCTAACATCCAGTGCTGCTTTGAGAACTGCTTTGCCACGTAGATCCCTCATCATCCGCGCAGACCTGTTTTATTACCTCTGGAAGACAGTGGAACAATGTCATATGCTTTGGCGTAGCTCATTGTTATCTTTTGTGCTGGGAAATTGGGAGGGGCTTTAAAATCCTAATACTTCTTTCCATTTTGGGAAATTTTCTCGAGTTATTCTTTTCTTCTGCTTTTTAAATGAACCTCCCGTTGTATAATGTTGGACTTTCTGAACTGACCCATTCAGTTCAAAGAAGAACTTTGCATTTCTTCTATTCCTACTTTTTGAGAGTTATCTTTACTTCTATTTCTCAATTGATTGGTTACATTTTTATTTAGTTATTTTTAATTTATACAGGTCTTTTTGGTTCTCTTTAGGTTCCTAGTACCTTTTTAAACAACATCCTGTTTTCATTTCGTGAATACAGTATCTTTTGTTTCTTGAGAATATGAATTATGAAGTTTTTATTTTATATTAGTTTTGTTTTCTTTTGTACCTTGCATTCTGTCTGTTTTCTCCTGTATGCCTGTTTTGGTTTCTTTTTTCTTAGATGTTTTAATTAAGTATTTTGTGTTCCTTGACTATTCATTTAAGTATGATGTATTAAAAAAGGCAGATTGGAAGCCCTGTGTATATGGACAGAATTTGTTGAGTGGTAGGCTTCACTCTAGAGTGATCTAGATGGGCTGCTTCATAGGGAGACCTTCTGAATTTGATTTTTGCTCTCAAGCTAGTTAATGTTTCTTTTTTTTCCTTTTTTATTGAATATCTTTTAATTTATTTATTTTTTAAATTTACATCCAAGTTAGTTAGCATATAGTGCAACAACGATTTCAGGAGTAGACTCCTTAGTGCCCCTTCCCCATTTAGCCCATCCCCCCTCTCACAACCCCTCCAGTAACCATCTGTTTGTTCTCCATATTTAAGAGTCTCTTATGTTTTATCCCACTCCCTGTTTTTATATTACTTTTGCTTCCCTTCCCTTATGTTCCTCTGTTTTGTATCTTAAAGTCCTCATATGAGTGAAGTCATAGGATTTTTGTCTTTCTCTGACTAATTTCACTTAGCATAATACCCACTGGTTCCATCCACGTAGTTGCAAATGGTAGGATTTCGTTCTTTTTGATTGCCGAGGAATACTCCATTGTGTGTGTGTGTGCGTGTGTGTGTGTATAGTGCTGCTATAAACATTGGGGTGCGTGTGTCCCTTCGAAACAGCACACCTGTATTGCATGGATAAATACCTAGTAATGCAATTGCTGGGTCATAGGGTAGTTTAATTTTTTGAAGAATCTCCATACGGTTTTCCAGAATGGATACACCAGTTTGCATTCCCACCAGTGGTGCAAAAGAGATCCACTTTCTCCGCATCCTCACCAACCTCTGTTGTTGCCAGAGTTGTTAATGTTAGCCATTCTGACAGGTATGAGGTGGTGTCTCATTGTGATTTTGATTTGTGTTTTCATGATGATGAATGATGTTGAGTATTTTTTCATGTGTTGGTTGGCCATCTGGATGTCTTCTTTGGAGAAGTGTCTGTTCATGTCTCTTGCCCATTTCTTCACTGGATTATTTGTTTTTTGGGTGTTAAGTTCTTTATAGATTTTGGATACTAAAGCTTTATCTGATATGTCATTTGCAAGTATCTTCTCCCATTCTGTCAGTTGCCTTTTAGTTTTGCTCATTGCTTCCTTCACTGTGCAGAAGCTTTTTATCTTGATGAGGTCCCAATAGTTCATTTTTGCTTTTGTTTCCCTTGCCTCCAGAGACACGTTGAGTAAGAAGTTCCTGCGGCCAAGGTCAAAGAGGTTTTTACCTGCTTTCTCCTGATGGCTTCCTGTCTAACATTTAGGTCTTTCATCCATTTTGAGTTTGTTTTTGTGTAGCTGGTTAATGTTTCTAGTGAGGATTTCTCCAACCTTTTGTCTGCATGGGAAAAGGATACAAGTCTGACTGGAAGTATTTTCTCTGAGCCAAGACAGAAGAACTCTAATGGTCTCACCTGGCAATACGTAGATCCTCACTTATTCCTCATTCTTAGTACAGTCCCCCACTTTTTGCTCTTTGCCAAGTCCTTAAGTAAGTCCCTCGACCTTCTGTTGGGTGTGGGAGAATAAATCGCCTTCATGCCTCAGACATGCAAAAGGATTTCAGGTTTATATAGACTTTAAGTGAATCACTTTCAGTGAATTTTCGCTTCAGCTATGCCCCAGTTTTAGACATATGTTGTGTCTGATCTTTTCATGGCTTCTTGCTTTTGGACTTTCCCACAAATACCAGCTTAGTTTTCAGAGTTCTCCAGGCTGCTAAGTTAAACATCATTTTCCATCTTCTCTCCGGCTTACAAAATGTTTCAAATGCATCCCTGATAGTCTCTTTGTCTTTGTGGTTATATGCCTTTGTTTGACACCACTTTTATCCCTTTGCTCTCTTTTTAGTGGGTATTTTTGGGAGTGTGGGTGGAAGGAAACAGAAGGAAGCATATGCAATCAGTCTGCTATTTCCTGGATCATTATTAGCCCCTAAGAATAAAAAAAAAAAAACCCAACATAGTTACATTAAAGTTTTTTAAGACACTATAAAGATAAAGTGAGTATTATATTAAAACCAAATGTGGGAAATAGTACATGCTATACAAGTAGTGCTATTGTTATTTCTATTTCTTTAGGGGAGAATTCTGTCATCTGTTGAGTGTGTCTGCTCGCTTTCATGTCATTAATTTTTTTTCTCCTTGGACCTTTTGGTTTGCAAGCTCATATTGAATGGGAGTTACGTGTTCTTCTCTGGAGTTTTTGGCTTACCTGAATAAATACCTCTCCCCAAGAGCCTCAAATCAGAACCAGGTCTCATATTGCTTCCTTTAGGTTCTGATCCCAGGTGAGATTTTGCAGAACCCTTCCCAGATTATATGACAGTTTGGCGCAATAACCAGGCTCCAGTTATCTCCGTTCTTTTATGTTATCCCAGACAGCTGATCAATTTCAACCACACACACAGGCTACTTTTCTTCAGCCTTCAGTTATGGGTCAGGGAGTCTTGCCCACTGTGTTTCTAGAAAGGAGCCTAGCTTCAGTCACCCCCCCTCACTGTGGTGCCAGGTGTTTACTTTCCCCGTAGAAATTGGACTCCCAGCTGTTATGAAAAGTTTTCAATCCTGGCATCCACCAAACCTGGATAACCTTAGTCCGCTTCAGCACTGTTTCCATTTGATTTATGGTCTACTGAGATGTTTATTTTGTATGGGAAATTAGCTTGAGCCTTATGTCTTTCATTAACTGTTACTGCCTTTTGTTTTTTAAAGAGAGAAGGATGCAGATATCTTGCTCTATTCTCCTCCGCTGCCCCCACCACTACCATTTGCTTTTTTGGATGCACTTATTCAGATTAAGAAAGTTCTCAATCATGAATATTGGTGCAGTTATCAACTGTTTTTCACCCTCTATTGGAACAATCACATGATTTCTCTCCTATGTTTTGTTAATATCAAAAACACTGATTGATTTGCCAAGATGGAAGCCACTTTGCCTTCCAGGAATAATCCCAACTTGGTCACGATGTAATATTTATTTATCATTTCATTGGTAATATTTTGTTTAGGATTTATACATCTGTGTTTATGAGTGACATTGACCTAAATGAGTCAGGAAGTTTTCCCTCTTTTTCTATTTCTGGAGAATTTATATAAGGTTGGAATATTTATGCATTAAATGTTTAGTAGAATTTCTCCAAGGAAGCTGACACTTGAGCTTACTTTTCAAGTATTTTAAATTACACATTTAACCTAATAGATATAGAACTATTCATATTTCTCTCCATTTATGTGTTAGTTTGGTAAGTCGGTTTTTGTAGGAATATTTTCAGTCTATGTAAATTTTTTAATTTATTGACATATAGTGTTTTCCATTACACACTTATTCTCTTTATTTTTATTTTATTTTTTTAATGCTTATTGATTTTTGAGAGAGGGAGAGAGAAAGAGACAGACAGACAGACAGACAGACAGAGAGACAGAGGATCCAAAGCAGGCTCTGCACTGTGAGTGCTGAGCCTGATACGGGGCTCAACCTCATGAATCATGAGATCGTGCCCTGAGCTGAAGTGAGACACTTAACTGATTGAGCCACCCACGTGCCCTGTACTCTTTATTTTTAATGCCTTTGAGATCCCCTCTTAAATTCCTTTTGTTGGTAATTATGGATTATCTTTTTGTTCTTCCTAAATCACCATGAGTTTATCAATTTTATTAGTCTTTTGAAGGGGTAACTTTTGTTTTCTGGTCCATTCGTATCTGTTCTCATGTATTTTGTACCTCTCTTCTACTTTTTTTTGGGGGGGGGGTTAATGTACTGTTCTTTTTTTTAACTTCTTTGAAATGGATACTTAGGTTATGATTTTAAGCCTTTCTTTTTAATATATTCATTTAAGGCTATTGATTTTCTTCTAATCATGGCTTTAGCTGCATTCCACAGGTTTTAGCACTTTGTATTTTTATTAGCAAGTATCTAAAACATACTGTCTAATTTCCATTATGATTTCTTCTTTGATCCATGAGTAATTTAGATGATTATTTCTAAGTATTGGGATTGTCTCATATGGTTCCACTGTGGTCAAAAAAACATGCTATATTAATCAGCCCAAGCTGTGATAACAAAATGTCATAGATTGGATAGATTAAGCAAAAAATTATTTTCTCACAGTTCTGGAGGTTGGAAAGTCTAAGATCAAGGTGCTGGAAAGGGCACAGTTCTGATGAGAGCTCTCTTCCTGGCTTGAAGACACCTGCCTTTTTTCTGTGTCCTCCTGTTGGAGAGAGAGAAAGAGAGAGAGAGAGAGAGAGAGAGAGAGAACTCTGGTTTCTCTTCTGATAGGGCCACTGATCCCATCATGAGGCCCCCACCTCATGACCTCATCTAACTCTGATTGCCTCCTAAAGTCCCAGTCTCAACTACCATCACATCAAAATTGAGGACTTCAAATAATTTGGGGGAGGGATACAACCATTCAGTCCACAGTGTGTACTGTTAGTATTGTAATCCTTTGATTAACTTCTCTTTTACTTGGGATTTATACTTCTCTTTTATTTAGGATTTAGAATACATCATTACATGTAAAACTCTTTATGTATATTTGCAGATTTTGTGCTCAAGCTTTTTCCTAGCTTTGTGATGCATGAGAATATTTTAATCTTCTTTTTTACTTTGGAGCTTTTAAAATAACATGGGAATTCTCCTGTTTCTTGAAAATTTGTAGAAACTCAACCACAAAATTAACAGGATCTAGTCCCAATCTTGAATAAAACTTTTTGTAATTTCCCCAAAATTTATCTACGTCATCAAGCCTTCGAAATGTGTCACTAAATTTTCTATATTCTTATTTAAAGTTTGCCTTCTTGATATACCAGGGGCTTAGAGAAGTATTTTATAGCTTTTAAAATTTTTTATTACTTATGCTTCTATTTTCCTTATATCTAACAGCTGTACTTTATATGTATATTTATACTTTTTATTCAGTCTTCATACTTTTATGAGTATTATATCTTCATTGTGAACTTTGCCTTCATAAATGAAAGTTTTCATCTTTTTGTCCCATTGCATTTGTCTCGCGTACTTTTCATTTTGTATTTTTCCTCTTATTTGCACAAGTAAAACATATTTATTATAGAAAATTAGAAATCAGAAAAACTGAAAGTCACCCTTAGATAAACACTATTTTTTTTTCGAAGAACTAACTTATTTTTTCTAACAATGAATGTTTATTTTAAGGAAAATCAGGGGAAATACTGGCAAGAATAAAGAAAATAAAAATCCTATCATTTAGACCTCATCACTGTTGACATTTTGATGTGTAATTTTCCAGGCTTTTTTTCTGCATGCATTTATAAATGCATAAGACAATATGATTATACAGTATTTTTTACCTGTTTGCTAATAAACATGTATCATGAATTTATTTCAATGTCCATAACTATACTTTGTTTTTAAATGGCTGCTAGCATTGTGCTGCATGAATATACAGTTACGTAGTTTACCCTTTATTGTTAAACATTTAGATCGTCTCATTCCATTTTATAAAATTTAATTAAATTGGCTTTTTGTTTTTTGTTTTTTTGCTATTACCCACCACCTAGGAGCAAACATCCTTTTATGTCAATTGTAAGCATTTTAAAATTGTTTCCTTATGATATGTCTCCACTAGTTAAAATTTTGCATTTGCTGATCATTAAATACCCCCAAATTAAGATAACTATAACGTCCAATTGTTCACCCATCAGGTGGGCAGGGATGCTGTCCGGTGTGGGTGACAGAAACCACGCTCTCTCACATGCTTCTAGCGGGAGTGTGAATTGAGATTCAAGAGAATCTTCCTTGAATGCAGTTTGGAAATATGTATCAAAAGCAGCTGCCCTGGGTTTTCATTTTTACAGATGTTTCATGAGAAAACCTGATTTTTCCAAGATCTTATTGGAAAGGAATCCCATTATACGTACGTGTTGTAAATCCAATCCTAACAGAGAAGAATTTTCTTAGGGATATTCCAAATAATGAATCCAGGTGCCCTGAAAATTTCCTGAAGTGTGCTTTTAAGCATTTAAAATTTCTTCTGACACCCATATAAATCATGCTTGCCTTGGGGCTCTATTCAAAACAAAACCAAGATTTTATTATTGATATATGGTGGCATGTTAAGAACGGGGAGAGATCTGCTCCTTTTGTCCTCTGGGCTTTCCCAAGTGGGTTAAAAATCTTTAAACACTTTCCCCGCGTTTCTTGCCTGTGCATATTATATGTCTGTATTTTAACCGCCATCTGTCGGTGGGGATGCTGTGGTCTCGGGTCTGTGCGTGGAGTGTGAAATCTGGGCGCCCAGAGAAGAACTTGAAATCGTTGATGCTTGGACCGTTGCACGTGGTCTCACCGGCCACTTCAACTCCCCCGTCCCTTGTGTTTTGATACAGGTGGCACACTGGCTCTTGGGGGCCCTGCTCGGCTACCTGTGGTGTCGGAATCCAGACCCGGGAGGTGCACTGCCTCTACCCGGGGGAGTCCCCGGCCCCCCCCGAGGAATGCAGGGATGAGAAGCCCCATGCTTTACAAGCCTGCAGTCAGTTTGATTGCCCTCCTAGCTGGCACATCGAGGAATGGCAGCAGGTACAGCAGACCGGGGACCCCACGGTCCACCACGCCCGTGGCCGTTCAAGCCCCGACCCACCTCCTTCCGTCTCCTCAGTGTTCCAGGACCTGTGGTGGGGGGACTCAGAACCGAAGAGTCGCCTGCCGGCAGCTGTTAACCGACGGCGGCTTCTTGAATCTCTCCGATGAGTTGTGCCAAGGACCCAAGGCATCTTCTCACAAGTCCTGCGCCCGAACAGACTGTCCTCCACATTTAACGGTGGGAGACTGGTCGAAGGTAAGGGCTGTCCCCAACCTTACTTCCTTTTCGCCCCCTTTTTTGTTTCAGCCTCTAATTATTTCCCCCACAAGATTCTGCGGCATGCGTTTGGGGGTGTGTATCCTGGGGCCTCCAGTGGGGGTAGAGAGGCCTTCTGACATCAGACTCCATCTCAACAAATAAGAAAGGGCAGTCCCTGACCCGGCTGAGCTTCCCTGAGTCCTCAATCCCGTGCCGGGCTCAAAGCCTGTTACACTTCTCTGGTCGTACCATCCCACGACGGTGCAGGAAGCAGACGTCACCTCCATTTCTGTGGACGAGGACACAGAGGCGCATTAGGATTGAGTGACTTTCCCAAGGGTAGAGCTAGGATCCGAGGCCACGTTTGTGTGATCCAAGGTTCGTACGAGGGCGTACGTCTTTCATGCAAGGGCGAGGGGTTTTGCTCCAGACACACCCACGATGGATTCCCAGCTCTGTTGCCTGGAAACTGGGCGTCCTTGTTCAGCGTGCTTAAGCTGTCTGAGCCCCATTTCCCGTTATTTAAATGCAGTGGTTGCCGTGAGCTTAACGTGAGATATTAGGACAGAAGCACCTGGCAGAGTGGACCCTTCTCATCTTCCCGAGGGAGAGCGCACATTCTTCTGGCCTAGGGTGGGTTCGCAGTACCTCTGCCTGCTTGTTCTCCGGCTTTGTATGTTCCTTGTTTTAGCTGTCTAGCTCAATTAAGTGCCAGTATTCAAACACTATCTTAATTGACAAGCTACCACTCATTGTCCTCATCTGGGCCACTGACAGTCGTCAATACATGTTTCCCTAAACCCTCAGAAAATGCTCAAGAAACAAACCCGTCCCTCCAGGGTCTGCGGGAGGAGCCCCAGGATCCAGCGACCGTGCTCACTCTGTCCAACTCCCAAGGAGCCAGAGCCAACGAGTGGCCAATACTCTCCCCCATGAATTGCTAGGTTGTAGGTCAGAAACACGAGGGGCAGGAAAATCGTTTCCTCCTACAGTCAGGGTCTGGATGGACAGATGTGGCTGCTAGAGGCGAGGCATCTTTCCGAGGCTAGCGACGGGGAAGGACAGGTAGGAATCCGCCCTGGGGATCTTCATCTGTAAAAGCTGGCTTGCTTTGTTTCCCCTCCTCTGTCCCCAAGAAACAGTGGAAGTATTCCTTTGAGACTGGGTCAGGCGGGGGGAAGTGTTAGTTAAGGTGTTAGACAGGAGGGTGTCTAGGGAGGCTGGTGGGCAGACAGTATTGATGGCAGTCACCCAGCTGAGCCCCAGGTGTGAAGACCTGCTGCTCCCCCTTGGAGGAGGTCAAGGGCCCAGTTACCATCTCCACGAGGTTAGGGATAGAGCTGCAGGGGACAGAAGGGCCGGGCACTTGTGCAGAGAGCTCTCAGCACTGTGTGATGCTTCATCTCCTGGCTACACTAAGGGTGCCCAGATCCAACCACGCGGACATCTCTTGACAAGCTGGGAGCTCCTGAGAAATGAAGAATCTTGAGCCCCCCACCCCCACCCCCGGCCCCCAGGCCAGCCCTCAGGATCCGAATCTGTATCTCAACAAGCTCTCCAGGTGTTGTAAAGCACATCAGAGCTTGAGAAGCATTTCCCTACCTGCCCCTCATCCTTATCAGGGTTGCGCAGCCCTTGAGTTTGTGTCCAAAGTGGGAATGGCTCTGGGTAATAGTCTCTCTGGGCAAGTGCTGTCCTAACCTGAGGGGAAAAGGCAGGAAGGGAAGGGCAGGAAGTGAACAGAGGTCATGGAGAAAACAGGCACCTTGTTTTAGATGCAGCCAGGGAGGACCTAGAACCCCTCCCATGCTCTAAAATAGGCCATTCTGATTCTCTCTTTTCTCCTTTTCCCTAAGAACAGACAGCCCTTGTCAGTTCCATCTTGTGTTCTAGAACAGACTCTTCTCATTGGCCTTTTAGAGTGGAGACTGGGCATGTGTCCCTCTCCTGTCCATTCTTGATGTGAGCAGTGAATTTGCTGCTCCCGGTTCCGCATCCCTGAAGTAACACCGTTATTATGTCCAGCCGTGCTTGCCCGTTGGGTCCTTGCTCTTGTCCTCGCTCTCAAATCGTGGATCCAGGCCCGAGCTTCCCTCTTCTGTGAAGTCTTCCGCCCCTGAAATCGCACAGCACTTCCCAGCTTGAACTCACAATGACCCAAGGTTTTATGGCATTTCCCTGGGGAGCTACTTCCCGAGCGTGCATATGTTTTCCCGTCTGGACTACAGTGAGTGTCCTTGCGGCCAGTGGCCATGAGACCTGTGACAGGTCCTGGGGCCCAGCAAGCTCTGAACAGGTAAATACCCTTACCCAAGAGTCTTTGCAAAGTCAGGAGGAAACACAGAGTGCTGTTGAAGTGATGACCTTTCGAAAAGCTCAAGCCTGCTAATGAAGACAAGCAAATCTTTCATCGGGAGGCTTGTTGCTGGGAGGAAAGGGAGACAGGAGAGAAGGCTACCCACTCGAGCTGGCTGGGACCTGAGGCTCGTCAGTCGCCTAGGCAACCCCTGGGCAGGGCGAGGGCAAGCTGATGGGCACCGCAAGAGATCAGCGCAGGCACAGGCAAGACCTCGTCCCACTCCCAGCCAAAGCTGCATCTCTAGAAGTCTTCCCTGTGAGAGCGAGGGTGGGTGTGCTCACATGCCCGGGAAGGCAGAGCTGGCCTCGGGCTCTGAAACCAAAAGCCAGCATCCAGACTCGGGCCCAGTCAGGCACACGTGTTGGGTTTCCTGCGGGGTTCAGCTTGTCTCCCGTTAGTAGACATTCCCTCTCATCTCAGACTTGCTTTGTTTTGGCAGAGAGTGATGCCAAAATCGCCACCCTCCCCAAAGGTTTCTGCCAGACCAGTCCTTGTGCCACAGGCTGGCTCACTCGGGGGCAGCCATCCATCTTGTGGTTCTGGATAAGGCCTTTCTGCATTGAAACTGGCCACTAACTCTGGACACAGAAAGGCTCAGGAGCCATGCCAGGATTTCCATCTCTCACCGAGCCAGACCTCTCGGCCTGCGGCCGGAACAGCCCTCTCTCCTGACACTAGCTCCATTCATGGCTGCTGGGGCTTTGTTCGTTCGTTGGCTCGTTGGTTTTTAGATCTGAACTACGCGTCAGGCAGAAAGAAGCCTTCGACTCTTACACTGCATTCCGAGTTGTAAGAAGGGAGCATTGACTCCTGCGTGGGGCACTCTTCCCAAACGGCGGATTTCTGTGATCCGCGGACCCCTTGCTGAAATCCGTTCCTTGACTGAAATCCAGAAACCGTTCCTCATTGTGTACCCTCTATATCTTGATGGAGCATTTGACCATTTTGTCTGCCTTCATCATTCTCCTTCATGATGTTTCTTGGTGTTTTTTTTTTCATTTTTCCTGTTTACCTAACTACATCTTGTCTACTGGTTTGTCTTCCTCCAAGTCTCCAAAAAGCTCAACATTTGATCAGATATTTGATGCATATCACTCCTCCAGAGCTGATTCTGTGTCCTGACCTCGTCTCTGACTTCTATAAATAATTCCCTATCTCCAGGAACAGTCTCTAACCCTCTATTCAGTATGGTGTCTGCAGGTGTCCAAATAGGATGTGCCTTCATCCTGGGAAAGCAAAGAGACAACCACTTAATTCCCAACCGCCTCCCCACCTTGCTTCTGTCTCTTGTTAGTATATCACCACCTTTCCAACACTTGTGATTGTCTCTGACTTCTTCAGCTCCTGTGTTCAGTCACCGACGTCTGCTAGCTCTTTAATTCTTGAAATACAGCCATATGCCAAGTACAAAGGAGATCTCTTTAATGAGAACTTTCACAAAGAACAGCTCAAGATATGTCCTGGACACATGGGTTTATAAATACGGCGTTCTAATTTTTAATAGACTCATTAACTGTGACTCATGAGAGCAGTGGTGTGTTGGGGCCCATCCATTCCAGCTTGGGAGAACCAGCTGTCATCTCTTAACTCGTGCTCGGTTGATAGCTTGAAATCAGCCATGGTGGAAGCATTCACGCACAGAAGTTGGCACACGTTATAGTCAGTGCTGTCTCCCCAAGAACTTGTGAAGCATTTAGCAGCACACAACTGTATGAGAGGGTTACACATACACACACACACACACACACACACACACACACACTTCTCATTAATGAGACACTTTCAGCTTATTGATAGTTACTTGGGATGGTAGTGATCTCAAGAAGTTCCAATGTCTGGGGGCATCTAGGTGGCTCAGTTAAGCATCTGACTTCAGCTCAGGTCATGATCTCACTGTTCGTGGGTTCGAGCCCCGTGTCGGGCTCTGTGCTGACAGCTCGGAGCCTGGAGCCTGCTTCGGATTCTGTGTCTCCCTCTCTCTCGGCCCCTCCCCTCCTTGCATGCTCTCTTGGTCTCTCTCTCTCTTTCAAAAATAAATAAACATTAAAAAAATTAAAAAAGAAATGAAAGAAGTTCCAATGTCTGGACTCTTTCAAAAAGTTTAAGAACCTTTTGGGCTTCTCTAAGGTGCTCTTTATTTTTATTTTCATAATTGCTGTTTGGTAAAGCTAGTTAATATCTTATCTCTAGATGGAAATCCATTCTATCAGTCATATCCTTCAGGATTAGTTTGATCTTGATCCAAGGTGATTAATCTAAACACATTAGGTACTCCTTCTATGAATAGAAGAATATTCCAGCTTACAAGGTTTATTCTAAAATCTTCCTTTTCCTCTTTTTATTATGTAGTATTCATTATGTGTTTCTTAATATTAATAATTTTGTACATCACCACTCTTCTACTTGAATAGTAATGTCTTTTTAGACTTAATATGGTAGTTTGTTCTTACATTTTGACCCACTTGAAATATACCCAGTGCATTCAAGTCCATACACTTCTCTCTGTTCTATTTATATTAAATAATACACATACACACACACACACACACACACACACACACACACACACACTCCTGAATATGCCTTATTTTCTTGACTAGGTTGTAGATGCCAGAGGGGAAGGACCATCTCTGCATATATGTATCCCACTTGGTGCTTGGAAAACACTTGTTGACTAAAATAAAGAGATTTATAAAAGCTTCTTCTAAATTGAACATGCCTGATCAGTTCACCATCAGACATTGACCACACACTGCTGTATCGATTACCCTGGGCACTGGGGACCTGGGACAGCCAAGAACGTGGTCTTCATGAGCTCACAGTTGAATGAGGCAGATCCAAAAAATTGTGACTGACAAGCCAGTAAAGGGTTCCCATCTACAGAACTGTGTGAAGAATCGAGGGGAAACATCTAGGTCTGCATGGGTCCTGGGAAAGTGTTGCAGAAGATGCAGGTGTAAAACTGGGTCTTAGAGGCTGGAGTGCAGGCCAGGTGGAAATGAGACAAAGGGGGTCCAGGCAGTGACAAGAGTGCACACAAAGGCACAGGTTATGAGCTTGGCGGTCTTACGTGGCTTGAGACTAGGTTGCAGCAAAGAAATGGAAGAAGGTGAGACAGGTGGAGAGGAGAGGTTGCCACCAGACCGGGGAGGACCTCGGTGTGTGTGGTTGTCCCTGCAGTCATTGAGGGCACGGAGGAGGGTTCTGAATAGGGGAGTGAAACGCAAGGCTTTCAGGCATGTGGTTCCGGCAGCAGTGTGAACAGCTCGTTGGGGGAAAAGGAACCAGAGCCTAGGAGACCTTGTTAGATGGGTTGGAATAAAACCAATGAGAATAAGAAAGCAGTCAGGCAGAGAACAACAGTAGATAGTGTTGGGAGATGTTTCTTTAGCAGATAGAGTGGGCAGATTTGGTGACTGAACTGGTAAGATTTGAGCGGAAAAGAGGGGTGTGGTCAAGGGATAAGAGATGGCATTAAGTTTAAAGTTAATTGGGGAAGGAAGAACACATTTGGGAGATGACCCGAAAGGGAGACAAAATGAGTTTATTTTGAAACGTGTGTAGTTTGAGGGTCTGTCAAGGCACCAGTAAAGATTTGCAGCTCAAGAGAGATCTGCAGGATGGTTATAATTGGGGGAAGCATCCACGTTTAAGGGGTAGGTGAAGCCATGGACAAATGAATACTGTGACACGTCAGCATATATTGTCCATGGCAGTTCCTCTGAAAATAGTTAGAAAATAGTGAAGAAAAACCACAATGGCAGCACAGCTGTTTAATATCCCCAGATCCCTCGTGGCGAGGGGAATGAAGAGGTACAAACCTCCAGGCACAAAGAAAAGAAGTCACAGTGGTGAGAAGCACAGCACAGGGAATGGCATCAGCAGTGTCGTAATAACTTCGTCTGGTGACAGAGGTGACTCCACGTACCGTGGTGAGCATTTCTTAATGCGTAGAGAGTTGTCAAGTCACTAAGTTGGACACCTGAAATGAATATAATACCGTGTGTCAACTATACTTCAATTTAGGGGCTCCTGGGGCTCAGTCGGTTGAGCGTCTGACCTCGGCTCAGGTCATGATCTCACAGTCCGTGAGTTCGAGCCCCGTGTCGGGCTCTGTGCTGACCGCTCAGAGCCTGGAGACTGTTTCAGATTCTGTGTCTCCCTCTCTCTGTGACCCTCCCCCGTTCATGCTCTGTCTCTCTCTGTCTCAAAAGTAAATTTTAAAAAACATTAAAAAAAAACTATACTTCAATTTAAAAAACAACGCAGAAAACAGAGCAATGAGAACTGATAAAGGAAAGAAAAAAAAACACAGATAGTCACGTTAACACAAGTGCTATACGTGGGTGAGGCCAAACCATACCCAATAGTGGAGACTGTACAGGAGCTGTAAGTTTAACAGCTAGACCGACATGGAGATGATAAGAGGCACGGAAGTCAACCATACGTGACCCCTCGGGGTCTGAGACCAGTAAGTGATGGGAGAGGACTCCAGGGCCAGGCTGTGGCTGAGTGCAGGGGACATCACACACACCTACGCGGGCCTTAAGAGGGCTGGAGAGCACGAGGGGAACACACATCCTTAAGAGTGCGAAGAAATACCCAGCAAACCTGCCGCGATTGTAATCCAAGCTGAGACAGGACACAAAGCGGAAGTGATGGATGCCCGGACCCTTGGGCGTGGAAGAGTCCAGAAGATAGGAATCTCAGAACTGTGGCCACACTGTTGACTACTTCTCCTTAACACCACAAGAGGGAATAGTAAGGACCCTGAAACACTCCCACCCCCTTACACTCTCCTGAAAGTACGGAAAAAACAGATCTCATTTAAATAGGGGTGTCAGCACACCCCATACAAAGATGCTGTAAAAGTGTCAGTAACATAGCAACATCATGGAAATGTGGCCTTGATGCAGATGAAAATATAACTTACTATTTTGAAGCGAGCTAAGAGAAATTAAGAAATACACAGGAACAGATCGGAAATAGAAAAGCCCTGTAATGAGCTGAATAAATAACCGGGGTGTGAAGGAAAAGAGCTAACGTGGTCCAGGAGAGAACCAGAAAACTTAAGGGAGGGTTCCCAAAATGGAGAGTAAACTAGGAAGAAGTGTAGTAAGAGAAGTGGTAGAAAGGAGGGAATTGGAAATAATCAAAGAGAAATAGGAAGAATCCAAGCAAAAAATATTAGATAGAAGGGAGGGGAAAAATCCAACGTGTAAGTATTGCTAGAGTTCCAAGAAAATAAAACCAAAACAACAGAACGAAACTATAAAGAAAATCACCATGTAACACAAATGGCGGTATTGAAAGGGCACACCACGCCCCTAGGAGAAGTGACCTAGTACCACCAACGTCAAGACATCTTCTGCTAAAAGTGCCGGAGTTTAAAGATGAAGAAAAATGTTATTTGTATATCCAGGTGAAAAGGCCAAGTCACTTCCTAGGGAAAGAAAGTCGGGTTAACATCAGACTTCTCACCAATGCCACTTCACAGGGGAAAACATTGGAACAACATGTTTAACAAACGAAGAGAAGGGAAATGTGAGGCGAGGATTCTCTAGCCTCCCAAGGTGACCTCCAAGTGTAAAGGTCACAGGTACTTACAAAGTTGTAAGAACTCAGGGTGTGTTGTTCCCATGAGCTCTTCCAAAGGAATCTACCAGATTTCTGTGGCATGAATAGTAGAAGCTTTGGCATATGGTTGCTGCTCTGTGAACTGTAATTTATTGCACTGATTCTGTCACTTTCTCTCTCTCTGGGTTGGGAACATTCTCTAATGGCACCCTAACTTTGAACTTAGCAGACACGAGGTCACATCAGACCTCCATCCCGAAGAGGGGTTTGCAAAGGATGCTCCCATTCATGATGGGGAGGGGGAAATAATCCTGTATTTATCATTAGAAATGGCTTATGAGTGGAGACTGGCAGTGATGTTACTCACTGTTACATGAACCAAAATTTAAAAGTTGACATTAATTTGTTATTATATGGGAGACTCCTAGATGATGATGTGACTTGGTTAAAAAAAAAAAAAAAAAATCATAACGTGGCAAATGGCAGTGTTAAGTTATTTATTCAAAAGCATACGAAAAGCTTTTCTCTGTACTGAAAATATTAATAGTTTAGGGCTTTCTGTTAAAGAGGACACTCAAGGATTTTAATTTTTTTTAATGTTGATTTATTTTTGAGACAGAGAGAGACAGAGCATGAACAGGGGAGGGGCAGAGAGAGAGGGAGACACAGAATCCGAAACAGGCTCCAGGCTCTGAGCGGTCAGCACAGAGCCCGACACGGGGCTCGAACTCACGGACCGCGAGATCATGACCTGAGCCGAAGTCGGACGCTTAATCGACCAAGCCACCCAGGCGCCCCATCAAGGATTTTAAAAGAAAATTGCATTCCCCTCCTTTGAAACTCAACATAAAACCCACAAAGAGAATGGAAGAGAGGGAACACTCCGTCTTCAGTGAACAATGAAGTGGCCGCAATCCCAAACTGTAAATCATGGAACGCACCTGCCAAAGACTGTAACATCTGGCCCCAAACGAGAAGGGAGCCTGGCAGAAATCCCTCAGGTGCCGAGTGCAGTGTAGATCCCCCCGGGAGGACACGGGACAGCCATCCAAGGCCCATTCAACAGTCCTTTGACTACAGAGAACAGACGAGGGCTAGACCCGGAGCTGCCCTTGTGTCCCTGCGGAACCATGGGCCAGGTGGCGCCGAAGGACACGCGGCATTGCAGGCCTCCCAACCCAGGATGGCGGCCAGAGATGAGGTGGCGTGTGGTGGCCGTGTTATCACACAGGGAGCCGGTCATCGAAGAGACGGTTCTCGGAGTCCCGCCAGCCACTCGAACGCCAAGAGCTGAACAGGCACGCGGGCAGCAGAAATGAAATTGTGGTGCCAGAGCGTCATACACAAGTGAGGTAAACTGCTCATCCCTTGCCCGTGTTGTTCCCAAACAGCTGCACTCATGACTCCAGTCTAAAACCTAGGCATCCCCATCGGGGGATGGGGGGTGGGGGGAGGAATTGAAGGCGAAGGAGGAAATCAGGTCTCCGGGAAGGGAACAGAAAGCAGCGGTCACATGAACGGTGGTAACATCTTTGGGATGTTCCAACAAGTAGAGTTCCAACAAGTAGAGTCTGTGTTCCCAAGAAAATTACAGTCATGGCGTCCGGGGTGGAAGGTGGCTTTAAAATTAGGTTTGAGCTCAAAAGGAGATGGTAAGTCAACAAAAGGAGGAGGAAAGATAACTGGAACATTCATGGGGGGAAAACAACAGAAAAGAAAAATTAAGGAGAGCAGAAATACAAGGTTACCTTACAAGCAACAACAAAATTAAAGTGAAAACCGAGATACCGTGTGCAGGCTGGAAGGACTCGCGTACAGGGATAGGAGAAAGAGTACAGATGTGAAGTTGGTTTTCAGAGGCAGTGAGGGATGTGGGAGACAGAGAGGAGATCACACCCAAGCCCATTGGAATTTCTGAAAAGAACAGAACAAATGGAACAGAAAATGAAAGAGAATGGGGCACCTGGGTGGCTCAGTTGGTGAAGCGTCGGACTCTTGATTTTGGCTCAGGTCATGATCTCATGGTTCATGGGTTTGAGTCCCACGTCAGGCTCTGCACTGACAGTGGGGAGCCTGCTTGGGGTTCTCTCTCCCTCTCTGCCCCTCCCTGTATCACACGTGCTCTCTCTCAAAAATAAACATCAAAAAAAAAAAAGAAAAAGAACAGTCAGCAATGACATCTCAGAACAGAATGTACGTATCAGAAACCCTGACGTTACCTGGACAGCATCATGAATGCTACCTGGAGGTTTGGAAGGAAGAGGTGGCAGGAATGAACGGGTTTATTTCCTCATCTTTCCTAGCCAGTAGATACTCTCCTAAGTCCAAACATGTCATTAAAAACAATCATCTAAATATCTTGTTGGTTTCTACAATTTTTGTTTTTTTAATTTTCTTAACATTAGAGGGTTCTTTTTGGGAATTCATTGCCAGGGTGAAAAAAAAGAAAAGGTCAGACATTCACCTTTTTTTTTTAAGAAATTAATTTTATAAAAAAAATGTTTTTAGGTTTACTTATTTGGAGAGAGTGTGCAAGAGGGGGAGGGGCAGAGAGAGTGGAAGAGAGAGAATCCCAAGCAGGCTCCACACTGTCAGCACAGAATCTGACTGGGGGCTCGACCCCATGAACCATGAAATCATGACCTGAGCTGAAATCAAGAGTCAGATGCTTACCTGACTGAGCCACCCAGGCGTCCCTCAACATCTCTTTTAATTCTACTTTAGTTCCCTTTTTTTCTAATACACCTAATGAAACTGCATTACATTTTTCAATTAAAATTGCATGTACACACAGTGATTATCAAATATCAATGCTATACACACATGGATGACCAAATATTAATGTGACTTTATGTGAAGCAGTTGGAGCGGGTTTTTTTTTTTTTAATTTTTTTTTTCAATGTTTATTTATTTTTGGGACAGAGAGAGACAGAGCATGAACGGGGGAGGGGCAGAGAGAGAGGGAGACACAGAATCGGAAACAGGCTCCAGGCTCTGAGCCATCAGCCCAGAGCCCGACGCGGGGCTCGAACTCACGGACCGCGAGATCACGACCTGAGCCGAAGTCGGACGCTTAACCGACTGCGCCACCCAGGCGCCCCGGAGCGGGTTTTGTTTTAAAAAAAAAAACCAAACTTTCCTTTTGTGTTTATTTCTTGAAGTCTTGGTTGTGGGTATGTATCTTTTTTTTTAAAGCACAATTATCTTACTTTATAACTAAATAGCTAAAAAATAAGTCAGATATCAATCACAATGCCAGAAAATCCTCATGACGGGAGATTCCTGGAAATTAATTGCCGTCTCAGGAGAAAGGAAGGAAGGAAGAAGAGGAGGAAACTTCCCATATTATAAAAGATAAGTCAAAAAAAAAATAGTGGGGATGAAAATATGGCGGAGGGAATGCAGTCAGTGATACCATGAGAACATTGTGTGGTGACGGCAGGGGACAGCGCTTGCCGTGGTGAGCACGGAGTACCGGATCGACTCGTCCAATCGCTGTGTTGTACCCCTGGAGCCCATGTAACGTTGTGTGCCACGTATACCTGAGTGAAATAACAGAGAAATAAAAAAGAGGAGGCGTTCGCGCCCAGGAACCGGCAGCCGCACGTGCAGCCCCTCTTGTTGTCCCGGTGGAGACGTGGCTGTTGGCTGCGTCGTCGGCTGACACTCCGTGTGACCGGTGCACGCTTCTCCTTGCAGTGTTCCGTCAGCTGTGGCGTTGGAACCCAGCGAAGAAAGCAGGTGTGTCAGAGGCTGACCGCCAAGGGCCGGCGCGTCCCCCTCAGCGAGGTGATGTGCAGAGATCTCCCAGGGCCCCCTCTCGTAAGATCTTGCCAGATGCCCGCCTGCAGTAGTAAGTATGGAATGGCCACGCTCCGCTGGGTGTGCCCGTGCTGTTCCTCTCGTCCCGATGGCTTCCTTTCCCGTAAAGCAGCACATTTCTGATCTGTGGGGAAAGCAGACCGAGCAGAACTCAGAATTGCTGTGAGCAGCAGCCGGTGCAGTGTTGAGTAGGAGATACAGTTGTAAGGCAAGCCGGCCTTAATATGTCCACCCACCTTGACAGACGGCCTCTGTTCTGTGGCCTCGCTTGGGTTTATACTTCCTTCTTCCTTCGCTTGAGCACGGTTTCTTCCACTTATGATTAATTCATGAGTATTCCTTGTAGAAGTGACGCCAAACCAGTCTCCGGTTTCCTTCGCCAAGGATGCGTTCGGATCCATTCTAGTGAGAGTGGAACAGCTAAGTAGGTTTAGGTATTCAAGCATCTCTTCTTGTGTAGACAGTAAAACCTTGGACCGCGGTGAGTAACTTGTTCTCCGAGGGTTCCGCAAGACGAGCAAACATTTCGAATAAATGTTAACTTGAGAAACGAGCGATGTCTTACAGTACGAGTAGGACGTGATGCCGAATGTCACGTGATTTATACCTGAGCCAATGGCTCTTGAGTTTCGCTTTGATTATACAAGTGCTTTTGACGACAGGCATGTTTCTGGAATGAATTATGCTCGCAAACCAAGGTTTTACTGTAATCTGAAACCAGCAAGGAAAACACTGCTTCAATTCTAAATGATAAGCTCAGCTTCAGGACTTAATAGGGTAGCTTCATTATATCCAAAAGCTAATATGCATATGTCACATTCCTCTGTATTTTCAGTGTAGATGAGAGAATGTTTACACATGCCTCTGTGGGTTCCAGGTAGGACGATGGGTGGTAACAAGTGAGTTGGGGGCTGGCCCTACAGCAAATGAAAATAACCACCCCAGGAGAGGTGGAGTTCGGAGCTGGGGGGAAAGCCATACCAGGACTGTGCAGCTTCTGGGTCTGTTTCTTGCTTTGTTTTTCACTGTGATCAATGACTCACCTGTAAAGTAATATTAATTGCCTCAGGTACCCTCCTGAGCTTATGGTAAGAAAAAAAAAAATCAGAAATTAACTATTATGTTCATGCTGCTTAAGGGAAAAAAAAATCCTTAGATATAAAATCCAAATTTACCCACAACTTTCTGGGAGAAACTCATAAAGCAAAGTTTAAAAAAAACAGTTACAACTTAAAAAAAAGAAGTGGAGGCTCTTTTTGGCTGTTAATTGAGCATTTATTGGTTGGAACTCCTTGCATGCACTAAGCCATTCAGCCCCCAGCAATTTGTGAGACACATAGTATTCCCATTTAGAGATGAGGAACCCAAGACTTAGAGAACGTATGAGGCTTGACCGAAGACCCGTAGCTGCCGGTTGGACGCCTTGGCCTGTTTGACCACAGGTCTGTGTGATTCCTGAGTCCACAGTCTTAGCTGCCTCTTTATGCTGATTGATAGACAACGTTAACTTTTTCCCTTGGGAATTCCTTGAGAACAGATTTTCAAACTCTTGAGACTCCACGTTCCATCGTGTCCTGGAATTTAAGAATGCCTGTGGCCTAGGGCACAGGGTCGTCCTTCAAAGTGCTTATCGACTTGGTTTTTAGTAATTGTGGACAGTTGCATATGGCGGTGCGCTTAGACCACAAGCTGCCTTCGAGGAGAGTGAACGTCAAGGCGTCCAGGCACTTCCTTGAAGATCATCGCAGCATGTGGCGCGCCACGTGGTGCAGGTGAACTTAGAAACTGTCACAGCGTGCAGCGCAGAGCAGGGTAAAATTACAAGTTTTAGAGAGGGCGAAAAAAGCAAGCAAAAGGACGGTGATACTTCTCTTTCCCCACCCCATTCCCTGGCTTGCCAAACGCATGGGGCATGGAAAGCAGAGAAGGGAGGGGAACGCCCGCTCCCAGCCTCACCCTAGCGGGGCCTCGGCTTCTTCCGTGGCCTGGCTCCCGCCATCACCTTTGCTCAGTGGCCTTTGCTTGCTGAAATCTGGCTTCTCCCTTTGCACCGTGATGGGGCATCCTCTTCTTCCCGGAGCCAGGAGGTGCGCTCAGGGGCTCACGGGTCCTCCGGACCCCTGCGGTCTGGCGTCTTCCCTGCTTCCCCCCGCCCGCCCGCCACCCTGCGCTCAGCGCCAACTCTGCCCTTGACGTAGCTTCCAGGGTATCACGTGCAGCGGTTAAAGCCTCACTACAGTATTCTTGCTCGCTCTGCACCCCCCGCCTCGATCACCTACTCACTTCAACCCCGGCTTTACTTTTCAGGTGATACTTGTTTGGCTTTGGGTTCCCCAGTGAGCTACTAGGATTTGCTGAAGGAAATAGCATCACGTTCTTCATGCTCATGCTGATTTACCTGGGCATCGAGTGTTTTTCTTTTCCCCCGTGTTTCCTAAGAATTCCTTAGACATTCACCATAGAAGCTATTGTTAACTACTGCGTTTCCCATTTCTCTGTTAACTACTGCAACTCCTAATTTCCCACTTCTCTGTTGATGGACTCGTCTTTTATTCCACTGGGAATAGCAAGGCCTATCTGCCATAATGTCCTCTGACTTTCCGCCCCCCTTCACCTCATTTCTGCCCCATCTGCCCCCCAAGATTGGAAATGTGTGGTCTTCTTTGTGGGCCCGACCCCTGCATGATTGGAAGGGGCCTGAAGACGAGAAAGACCGAGTCCACCTGTGCTGTGATCTTTATTCCCTTTCAAGCCCCCACCTCTCACTAAGCATCCTAACTGGTGCCTCCAGTTTAAGTAAAACCCATCCTCTTTGTTTATTTTTTTTAACTATTATTTTTTTTTAATTTTTTAACATTTATTTATTATTGAGAGACAGAGAGACACAGAGCGTGAGCAGGGGAGGGGCAGAGAGAGAGGGAGACACAGAATCCTTAGCAGACTCCAGGCTCCGAGCTGTCAGCACAGAACCCGCCTCGGGGCTCGAACTCACGAACTGTGAGATCATGACCTGAGCCGAAGTCGGTTGCTCGACTGACTGAGCCACCCAGGCACCCCATTAACTATTAGTTTTGAGACAGTGAGAGAGACAGACAGACAGCGTCAGCTGGGGAGGGGCAGAGAGAAAGGGAGAGAGAGAAACCCAAGCAGGATCTGTGCTGTCGGAGCAGAGCCTGATGCGGGATTGAGGCCACGAAGCGTGATCGCGACCTGAGTCATGATCAAGAATCCAATGCTCAACCACCTGAGCCCCCCAGGCATCCCAACCCATCCTCTTTGGATGAATGAGTTTTGTTGATCTTCATTTTGACCATATTCATGGGCAGTTGGGTGGAGGGCGGGTGGGAGAGATGTCTTGAGCACCACACGGTCTGGTTATAGCCCTGCCTGGGTCCCCCCTACGTTCCCTGCCTCCCCCCACTCCAGACTTTGATCGTTTCTCGAATTCTTTCTCCTGCCATATCTAGCAACTGACATTCTTCTTATTCCTGAAAGACCAACGCAAACCCTGCCTTCCCCCACGATCTTTCTCAGTGGAACCTTCTCTGGAAGGTAATACAACCCCCCGAGTTACAATCCCAGCCGTTGCCTCGCCCTGTGACATCAGGCAAGTTAACCTAATCTCTGCCAGGCTCCATGTTCTCATCTGCAAAATGGGAATAGTAATTGCATCTACCTTGTACGATTGCTCTGAGACGTAATACCTATAAAGTGCTTAGAAGCAATGCCAGACGCTGACTGAAGGCTCAAAATATTAGTTATTTTTAATGCATCCCTTTAATTCCTGTCACAGCTTTGAAGACAGGACACGTTGTAAAAGAGCAACTTGTGTCTTCTGTCCCAGGAGGGTGCAGGGTGCTTGAGTGGGGCAGGTACACAGTAGCCCTGGACTTCTCCATCGAGGCCCCCCCAAAGTGCTTATCATGACTTCCACCCGTAGAGACGCTTTTCAAATATCTCGGACTGGGATTCTCTTCATATTGCCGTTGGAAGTCTTGTCTTCTATTTAGGGATCTGAAGGGGGGAGAAACATAACGGAAATGTAGTATTTGATTTTAGACTTTTTAAATTTTATTTCGACATTCTTTATTTTTGAGACAGAGAGAAAGCACGAGCTGGGGAGGGGCAGAAAGAGAGCGAGACGGGAACCGAAGCAGACTCCGGCTGTCAGTGCAGAGCCCGACGCGGGGCTCGAACCCACGAACCGCAAGATCACGACCTGAGCAGAAGTCGGATGCCGGAGCCGACCGAGCCACCCAGGCGCCCTGATTTTAGACTTTTTTTTTTTTTTTTAATTATGGCTCCAGGTTTCTAGGGTTCCTGAGATTTGGTGAAACAGATTCGTATTTGTTGTCAAAGTACTGAGATCAGGATGGTTGGGGTAGGGGGAGACAGCCAGGCTGACAGCGTATACACCCCATCCCTTCCCAGGGCTGTCTCGAACACACTCATTTCTCTGCAGCTCAGGGTCTCTCCCTGAGACCCTCTCTCCCTCTCCCAAGGCTCTGCCTTGTTAGCTCTCCCGACTCCCACACACACCTTGGACTCTAGCATAGAACACACGATGACAGCATTTCCTTCTTTATGCAGCCATTCACCAAGTGCTGCTGTGTCTCAGATGTTATGATACAAAGCGGAAGACACATTCTCTTGTGATTAAGAGCTCATGGTCCAGTGGGAGAGAAATCTGCGTAGAGAAATGAGACCAGGAAAGTGCCATGGGTGCCGTGATAGAATGCGGAAGGCCAATGCCAACCGGGGGGGTGGGGGAGGTCAGGAAAGGTTTCACGGAGGAGGCTCCCTTGGGCAGGGTTCTGAAAGATGGGCGTCCATTCTCCAGACCCACACTGGGGAGGACACAGGAGAATGTGGGAGAAGAGAGCAGTGTGGACAAAGGTAGGGGGTGTCAAATAGACTTGTATGTCCAGGGAAATCGTAAGAAATACCGTGAGATTAGAACATAGGTTCAAGGCTATGACAAAAGAGCTTGAGAACGTAGCTGTAGAGGGTGTTGGGACTCTATGCTAAGAAGTTTAGATTTTATCCAAGAAGGAGATGAGGCGGTCAGGTTTTATTTTGGTTCATTTACTCCAACAGCTATGTGGATACATTGGATAAATACGAGGGTGCAGGCTGGGAGTCTGGGGGTGGGACTCTGGCAGTTTCTAGGTGAGAGAGTGCCAGGGTGGAGCCCCACGATGCCGCAGACATCCCGCCTTAGTACCTGGGGCTGGGGGCCACGGCCCAAGGGCAGGGGAGTGCTTGTACGCATTTAATGGCCAGCTCTGGGGCAGAGGGTGGTGAGGAGGGAGGGTAGCAACCCTTTGTTACCTTTGCTGATTTCTGCCCAGCGAGGACTGCCATCATGGTTGGCTTCTGGCTGCTGATGTGATATGGTTGAATGCAGAGTTGGGGACAGGTAGCAACAAGCTCGCTGACCTGAGAGCCCGTGAGAGGTAGGGCCAGCACGCCGCTGGGCAGGGAGGCCTCACACTGACTTTCTGGTTTCTGACTTGGGGTAACTGAGGGAAAGTGATGCCATTCACTCAGGGAGCACAGGAAGAGGAGGATACTGGGATGGGATGGGAGGCAGACATAATGAGTTTAGATTCTAATGTTTTAAACTGGAGGGCGGCTTAGTCGGTGAAGCGTCCGACCTTGGCTCAAGTCATGAACTCGCAGTCTGTGGGTTTGAGCCCCGTGTTGGTCTCTGTGCTGACAGCTTGGGGTCTGGAGCCTGCGTGGGATTCTGTGTCTCCCTTTCTCTCTGCCCCTCCCCTGCTCATGTTCTGTCTGTCTCTGTCTCTCAAAAATAAATAAACGTTAAAAAAAAATTTTTTTTAAACTTGAGGTACCAGGAAGAGCCCTGGGTCGCTCCCCAGGCACACCTGCTCCTAATATGCTCTGTACCCAGCGTGAGCCCTTGCCACAGCAGGGTGAGGATGGGACCGGCTGGGGCCACACCACCTACCGTCCAGCAGATGGGCAGGCAGCCAGAGGGAGCAGTTGGCCCTCACGTGGCTCACCCGCCACTTGGGCGGGTTCCTCACCAAGGCCGAATGCCGCCTGCCACCTGCAGGCTCCCCAGGCTGTCTTAGAAGGAGTCAGGGCCCCATCTAGTTTAAGCCTCGGGCTCAGCTGAGGGACATCTGGCCACCAGTGGACCTGAAGGTGCTTAGAACCCCCACCCATGCTTGCTTCTAGAGCATCGGGGTACTGTGTGGGTTTATACCAGCCTCAGATCATCCCCTCAGACCACCATTCAGCTACACGGACGTGCTTCCTTTCCACGTGGCCTTCTGCTTCCCAGGAAGCGCAGGAACGTCCAAGCTATGACCTCATCCTTAGCAGCACAGCTACCCCCCAAATAGTCAGTCTCCTCACACCCTCTGGTGCCTGAATTTAAAAACCTGACTCTAGGGGTGCCTGGGTGGCTCAGTCGGTTGAATGTCCAACTCTTGATCTAGCTCAGGCCTTAATCTCAGGGTTGGGGGCTCAAGCCCCACATTGGCCTCCTTGCTGGGCGTGGAGCCTACTTAAAAAAATGAAACAAGACAAAAACCCTGACTTTGACCCAGTTTGTGTTGTGACTTTGAAGCCATCCATGTGCACATCCATCTTTTCCACTGTCCACCTCCAAGGGACCAGGGACCAGGCAGGGTGTTCAAATAGGCCTTTAATTGTAAGAGCTCTGTATAGGTAGATATACAGATATATATGCAGACATGCACACATATACATACCCGGCCTTGTGACAACAATAGGCCACTTTTATGTATTTATAAAACATGACCAGATAAGTAAAACTAGAAGCATCTAAGGAATAAGAAAGGAAGACGAGGCTAATACATGATTATGGCTTGAACTGGACTCTCCTGTTAATGCAGGAGCACAGATTTTGCTCTATACTTGTCGCCGTAACAGCGATCTTGAAACAGCAGGCTGGTCCACGACACCGTTCTGCATTCACTGGACAGGACACGAACTAATCCCTCAGAATTAAGTGTGATGATTCCTGAGGCTGAGGCCAGAGAGAAATCCTCCTACAGTCTTCTTCCAGAAGGCTCCGCATGTCGTAAAGACTTTGGCAGGATTCGCGCAGAAAACATGGCTGCTGCCTCTTATCTCTCCTTCCCTCTTGACCAGCAACATCCCATCACATTGTCCTTCAATAAAAGAAGTGGGGTCAGGAACACCTTTCTCTGCTGCCTTGGTTTCACCCGGTGGTAGGTGTGGGGGCAGTGGTTCTCAAACTTTGCTGCACTTTCAGGCACCTGGAGAGCTTAAAAAAATTCATAGGGCCCAGGCTGTTCCCCATAGGTCAGAAGTTCTGGGGATGGGTCCCAGGGCATCGAGATTAAAAAAAATAATAATAATGGATGTTTCTAGCAGGCTGCAAAGTTTGAGGGCTCCGCAGGCAGGAGCCACCTGACCTCCCCATAATCTAACTATGACGGAGGGGACACTCTGAGAGTAGTGTGACAGCGGGACCCCACTCCAGCGCTACAGCCGCCGTCGCTTCTGGTTGGTGGCACCCTTGCTGTGCACATTGTTGAGTTTTGGACAGCATCTCTGCCTGTAATAATGGATGAGCTGTAAATCTACCAGTGAATCCATACATTTTTTTTTTTTTGCCTGGTTTTGATCGCGGTTGAACAACAGTACGTTCAAAATTCTGTGCTACCAACTGAAAGAACACCTCTGTGCCTCAAGTGGCTGGGGTGAACTTGACACCCTCTGTGGAGATTGTATCCGGTGGGGAAGGCGGGGTGCGTGGCAGGTCGTCCAGTTCCACTTAGACCTGAGCTGACGATCATCCACGGGCAGAGCCCTGGACAAGTCCTCACCTGCTGACTCCATCTCTGTGGGATTCGCATGCAAGCTCATTATGCCTGTCCCTCACCAAGGACATCCTCTGCCACAGAAATGGTGGGTTCACCCCTGTTGTTTTCCTGATCGCACTGGTCCCACCGCAGCCCAGCCAGCAGCTAGACCCTCACGGGGCTCATGAGCCACCCAGGAGGACTCCAAGAGTTATTCTGGAAAACCAGGGTCAGGCCTGAGAGGGCCATCTAAGTGGAGACCTACTCTGACTTTTCTCCTAGTGTTTCCTTGCCAGTGCCTCAGCCAGGAGGACCCCTAACCGGGATCCTTCAAGGTAATGAGGCCCCCAATCCCGTGTCCTGAATCCAGCAATACCTCTGACCAGAGTCCAGTCTCTTCTATCACTCCCTGGTGCTCCCAATCCTCTGTGTGCCTGTGGACCTAAGTACATCATCAAAGAGGCCCCAGACTTCCCCCCACATCACCCCTCCCTCACTTCCAAGCCATCCCGGGCACACTGAGGCCTTTCTGTGGGCTCTTCTTCCAAAGGAGAGACCTAAGGTGCCTCCTCTTTGGCTCACGGCCATTAACTGGAGGCCACATCCAGGAACATGCTAGAGCCAGCCCTATGTCTCATCCCCTCTGGCACTGCCCTGCTGCATTCTGGCCACACCTCCCATTGTCAGGTGTCAGGGCCACAGTGGTCGTATGTGAGAGTGTATTGTGTGCCCACTACTGTGCACGCATCTGGTGTGAATGCCCAACCATACTTTCACACGCCTCTGATGAAGGCACTGGCACTAGTCACGTTTTCTGAATTGTTTTTAACGTTTATTTTTGAGAGAGGCAGAGCATGAGCAGGGGAGGGGCAGAGAGAGAGAAAGGGAGACAAAATTCGAAGCAGGCTCTAGGCTCTGAGCTGTCAGCACAGAGCCCAACGCAGGGCTCGAACTCAAGAACCTCGAGATCATGACCTGAGCTGAAGTCAGACGCTTAACTGGCTGAGCCCCCCAGGCCCCCTGCCCACGTTTTCTAGGCAAGAAAATTGAGGATCAGAGAGATCTAATGACTTGTCCGAGTGGCAGAGCTAAGATCCAAACTCAGTGCCCATTCTCTCTTTTCTTCTTAGACCACGTGCTTCTTCGGGCCCTGCTAGTTTAACGGACCCGCTCGGGTCGTCAGCCATTGGCCAGCCTCATAGTCACCTTAAGATCTTTCGGATGCTTTGTCTCACTTCTCCACTCTCCCTTTCTCTCCCATAGCTGACGTGTCTCTGGCCAAGCCATATATTAACTCCCCAAAGGCTCATACCTCCCGGGTGGTGATGGCCCAAAATATCAGACATCCCCTTATCGATGGAAACATTTAAGGTCACAGCTCCCCAAACCAGGGCTTTGCAAAATAATTTACGTGTTTTCATGCCCTTCATCCAAACTTGTGTTCCTTGCTGCTCCAGCCCTCCATGTTTGTGCATACTGTTATTTGGGTTCTACTTGTCAGATGTTTTAAAAGAGGAAAGAAAATACAACCGTTGACTCGTATCAGCCTTGGAAGATTGCTGTCAGAAAGCTTTTATTATTGAGATGTTTGTTCGTATTTTCTTTTCTTTCTTTTTTTTCCCCCCTGCAGAAATGAAACCAGAGGTGGAGACAAAACCTGGTGAGCAGGGGCCCCAGATCCTCGGTGTCCAGAGAGTCTATATTCAGACGAGGGAGGAGAAGCACATTAACCTGACCGTTGGGAGCAGGGCCTACTTGCTGCCCAACACGTCTGTGATTATTAAATGCCCAGTACGACGATTCCAGAAATCTCTGATCCAGTGGGAGAAGGATGGCCGTTGTCTGCAGAACTCCAAGAGGCTCGGCATCACCAAGTCAGGCTCACTAAAAATCCACAGCCTCGCGGCGCCCGACATCGGCATGTACCAGTGCATCGCGGGTCCTGCCCGAGAAACCATTGTTCTGAAGGTCATCGGTGCCGACAACAGGCTGGTGGCGCCCCCGGCCCTCGGAGGGCATGTGAGGGACCAGCCTGGGACGGACCACAACGACGCCAATAGCTTGGGCGCCACCTGGCAGAAAATGAGGCAATTGTGGGGTCACACAAATGAGCCTTATCCGGACAACGGCCAAGCTGATAACCAGCCTTTCCTGAGAGCGCTGTTGGGCCACTGTGGCACTTCTGTGGGGAACCCCCACTCCTGGGAGTTTAAGGATAAGCAGCTTGAAGCAGCCATTAAGCAGGGAGCATACAGCATGGAGACCGCCCAGTTTGACGAACTGATAAGGAACATGAGTCAGCTCATGGAAACCGAGGAGGTCAGTGGTGACCTTGCGTCCCAGGTGATCTATCAGCTGGTGGCCGAGCTCGCTAAGGCACAGCGAGGGCATCCGCCATGGAGGGGCGTCCAGGAAGGGGTGCCTCCCGCAGCTCAGCTAAGGGGGACAACAGGAAGTGTGCCCCAAGGCTCGAATGCAGGAAACTCAGGCAAGCTGACATTCCAGCCAAAGGGACCTGTCCTCCTGAGGCAAAGGCAGCCCACCTCGGTTTCATTTAATAAAACGGTAAACTCGAGGATTGGAAATACAGTATACATTACAAAAAGGACGGAGGTCATCAACATCCTGTGTGAGCCCGTCACCCCCACTCAGGCCACATATACATGGACCAAGGATGGGGCGTTGTTAAAACCCTCAGAAAAGTAAGTAAAAGAATACAGTGTTCCGTTTGTCATACCTTCTTAATGGGCATCCCAGTTTTCTTGAAAAGGTTTTCAAATTCCTTCTCCTGAGAATGTGTGTCCAACAGGATTCTTTAGGAAAGAAACTTAAAAAAAAAAAACGTGTTAGGATGTGTTTTTCACATACAGGCTGGAATTTTATTTTATTTTATTTTATTTATTTTTTTTTTTAATTTTTTTTTCAACGTTTATTTATTTTTGGGACAGAGAGAGACAGAGCATGAATGGGGGAGGGGCAGAGAGAGAGGGAGACACAGAATCGGAAACAGGCTCCAGGCTCTGAGCCATCAGCCCAGAGCCTGACGTGGGGCTCGAACTCACGGATCTCGAGATCGTGACCTGGCTGAAGTCGGACGCTTAACCGACTGCGCCACCCAGGCGCCCCCAGGCTGGAATTTTAAAAATTAAGCTGTACTATCCCGATCATTGTCACGTAGGGGTGATACAAGACTGGGTAGAGTCAGACCGAAGTTCAGCACGTATAGACTCTCTCTTTGCAGAGCACCGAATGTTTAAAAATAAAATCAATATGGGGCGCCTGGTGGCACTGTGGCAACTCTTGATTTTGGCTCAGGTAATGATACCAAGGTTTCATGAGTTTGAGCCCTGCGTTGGGCTCTGTGCTCATGGCGTGGAGTCTGCTTGGGATTCTCTCTCTCCGTCCCTCCCCCGCTCGTGTGCCCGCGCTCTCTCTCTTTCTCAAAATAAATAAACTCTAAAAAGGAAATAAAATCGATAGAAGGCCTCAAAAAAGTAATCACCCTTGCAGGAACCCCGCACTATGTAGGCACTGCAAAGCAGAACTCAACAGGGCCTTTCTCTACCTAGGAGACAGGGCACCTCATTGGAGTTCACAAGAGTTGGCAGGGCAGGGGTTAACGGTTGTCTGATGAGGTCACTGAGCAACAGAATCCCAAGACTAACTCTTGGCCGGTGGAACCAGGGACCTGATCTCCTCAACACTGTCACCGCTTCCAGCATCTGTGTATCACACAAAGAATCGCCTTAATAGAAGGATTGAGAATCTGAAGTAGTTTTCTGTGTCATAAAATTCGTTGCCATCGCTGCAAAAAATAAGGATCAAAGTTTCTGAGATGTTCAGAACCCAATATTAAGTCATATATTTTGTATTATGACCCCGCACGTCAGCACAGACACATCACATTTCCTTCATTTCACGTAAAAGAGCAGGGAACGGCAGATATTGATACATTTCTGTATCCTTCACTGTCTCTAAGTCTTGCTGTTTGTACACAGGACGGGGGACATTTTGCTTTCCCTTTATTTGCATTCAGAGAGCCCAAGCTGCCTCTGGGGATTGTTGAAACAAAACAGCAGATGTTAAATTGTTTTGCAGACGCAGAAGGTACTTTAAAAATGCAGACTTTATTTTCATCGTGTCTTTTAGTGTGTTGAGCCTAAAATGTGAAACATCAGAAAAAATCTAGGTGAAACTCAAGTTTTTATAATAAATTATTAGGCTGTCTCTTAGAATGAAAAGGTAGAGCAAATCTAACTTCTTCATTTTTTCCCTCCTGGAACTCTGGACACAAGAGCGTTAAGGAAGTTTTGGAAGTGGAATAAACTTTGCAGATCAACTGACTAGCTTAGCAGTTCACAAATCTTTTGGCCTTCGGACCCTTTTGAACCTAAAGAACTTTAAAAACTTCTCTGAGAAGCCCAGAGAGTTTCTGTTAATGTGAGTTACAGCTATCGATATTTACCATATTAGAAATTAAAACAAAGAAACATTTGAAGTGTCTGTTTATTAATCCATTTAGAAATAACCTTAAGGGGGCACCTGGGTGGTTCAGTCGGTTGAGCGTCCAACTCTGGCTCAGGTCATGATCTCATGGTTCATGAGTTTGAGCCCCACATCGGGCTCTGTGTTGTCAGCTCAGAGCCTGCTTCGGACCCTCTGTCCCCCTCTCTCTCTGCCCTGCCCCCACTCATGCTCTCTCTCAAAAATAAGTAAACATTAAAAAATAAAATAAAAATCAGAGGAAAAAAATAAAAGAAATAACAGTAAGAAGTCCATCGTGTGTTCACATAAATAGCAATTTTATACAAATACAAGCAGTATTTTAAAAAAAATTACTGATAACAATGGCATTGTTTTATATCTTTGCAAATCTCTAATGTCTGGTTTAATAGAACACAGCTGGAGTCTCCTAAATGCTTCTCCATTAAATCTGTTGTGATATGCTGTTTTAATTAAAGTTTATAGAGAAAATTTGGCCTCATAAAGACATGTTATTTGGAAAAAGAAGGAAATTTTTATAGCCTTTTCAGATCATTGTGGCTATTCTTTAACACTACACTAAAACTGGACAAGGGGTAGTTTCTTAAATGTCAGTTGCCTGAGGAATCTAAAACCATATTAATGAAATTTTGTTACTGTGTTACAATGGAATAATGGCTTATCTTGCACTTAAAAAAATGTTTTTGCATTAATTTTTTTGAGAGACAGTGAAAGTGCGGGTGGGGGAGGGGCAGAGAGAGAAGGAGACACAGAATCCGAAGCAGGCTCCAGGCTCTGAGGCATCAGCACAGAGCCTGACATGGGGCTCAAACTCACACACTGTGAGATCATGACCTGAGCCGAAGTTGGACGCTCAAGCAACTGAGGCACCCAGGCACCCCTTATCTTGCACTTTTAATGGATCTTTTACCTACACATGATTTTATATAATATCACACATTAGTCATTCGGAAAATATTGGCTCACCAGTTTATAGAGGTCTTTCAGATGTTGACGCATTTCCTTGTACAATGTAAAAAGTATACATTTTCTGCAGTATCACTACTCATCCCATCAGAGAAGTCTTTGAGTTTTGGGAAAATGTCAAGTTCACAGTGGAGGATACCAATTTTCCAAAATTTTAATTTTCACCTGAAAGTTCGGATTTGATCATTGCCAACAAATAAACTGTCAGTTGTTTTCTTTGAATTGGCCAGCTCAATTTAGTTAAATTGTTAAAAATAGCTGCCACATACTCAAGTCTGAATAATCAGTTTGTCTGAAGGCCGTTCTTTAAGTAAAAATGGGGTTCCATGAAAAAAGTGGCTAGTTTAGCTAGGAATTGAAACATGCAGAAGTGTTTGTGTGTACTTCCCGTTTTGTATACAGAATGTTAAAAATAGACATACTTGAGGGGTGAAATTTTGTAAAATTAGTAAGTCTCCCTGCTTCCATTCAGGACATTCTTTTTTTTTTAATTTTTTTTTTTTTTTTAGTGTTTATTTATTTTTGAGAGAGGGAGAGAGACAAAGCATGAGCGGGTGAGGGGCAGCGAAAGAGGGAGACACAGAATCCGAAGCACGCTGCAGGCTCCGAGCTGACAGCACAGAACCCAATGCGGAGCTCAAATTCATGAACTGTTAAGATCATGACCTGACCCAAAATTGGAGACTGAACCGACTGAGCCACCCAGGCGCCCCTCCATTCAGACATTCTTAAGGGAAACTGTCATTTTTGTTTTTGTGTTAAGTGTGTGTTGGTCAAGAGCTCAGGGACGAATGGCATACCCTGGTGCCAGGATCGTATCCACCACTGTGTTTACCAAGCAGTGAAAATGTCAACACAGCAAAAAAAAAAAAGGGTTCATTTTACACCTTGTAAGGAAGCAGCGGCTGAGAGAGTTGAAGGGATCAATTCACCTATGGCCACACATGTCCTTCAGGGATGCGGTAGAGCGTGGCCAGTTCAAGTAAATGTTTGTTGAGTTGATTTTAAGTAGTGTGACTTGATCACATGGAATCACCATGAGCTTCTGAGCCTGAGACTCCCGGAGGTCATCGGAAGAAAGGTTTTGACACGGTACTTCCAGCTCCAATGTATTTCTGCATACTTTAAGGATCAGCTGTTTGATACAGAAGCAATTCCATATGGCTATTAAAAGTTTTTAAGTTTTTTTTTTTTAATTTTTTTTTTAATGTTTATTTATTTTTGAGACAGAGAGAGACAGAGCATGAATGGGGGAGGGGCAGAGAGAGAGGGAGACACAGAATCGGAAGCAGGCTCCAGGCTCGGAGGCGTCAGCCCAGAGCCTGACGCGGGGCTCGAACTCACCAACCGTGAGATCATGACCTGAGCTGAAGTCGGACGCTCAACCAACTGAGCCACCCAGGCGCCCCAAAAGTTTTTAAGTTTTTAACAGAATAAACTAGTAAGATCCATTCTTACTTCCATGTTCTTCCTCAAACTTACCCAATTAATTTGCTCAATTTGCATTTAATTCCCTTTATGTAACAAAGGCTCTCACCTTCGGATATATTTTTCGGAATCTCGCTTTTCAGTTGAAGGAACTCAGAAATGGAATTCTATTTTTGAGAGCTGCTCTCCAATGAGAGGAAAGAAAGCGTGTAGGCATTTGGATGCACAGTGTGTGCCATTGTGCTGTTGTATCGTGACCGTTGATACATTCGGTCATCGGAGGCTTCTGAGAACTTGCTGTACAACTGTCACTGTGTCAAGCTCTGAAGATGCACAGCTGTGAATAAGATTTGGTCCCTGCTCTTGAAAAGATCACAATCTGGTGGAAAGAAATAGATATTTCATCAAATAAATATATGAACCAGAGCAGAAAGAGCCCAGAGGAGGAGAAGATAACTCTAGGAGTATTGGGGAAAGCTTTACAGGGAAAATTATATTTGATCCAGGATTCAGTGGGTAAGTTGGAGTTTGCCAGAAGGAGGGGGTGGGGAAAGGGTACCCTGAATACGGTGAACAATGTGTGCAAAAGCTCGGGGTGATGAAAGATCATGGAATGTTCTGGAAACTGTTAGAGGTTCATTATGGCTGGAGCAAAGGGTAAGCACCATGAAATGAGAGGAAATGGAGAAGTGGCCCAGCTCAGCTCATGAAGAAACACAGCATTTAGCGGTCAGAACAGCCCGTATTGCTAAGATCTGGAAAGTGGGAGGGTGCAAGGAAAAAACAGCTCATGGACTACTGATCCAGGTGATCTAGAAGCAGCTTCAAGTCATTAAGAAAAAAATTAAAATAAAGCAGAACAGGCACCATTCTCCATTCCCTGAATAATCCCCTTATCTGTCAGGATACACCTGACCCATTTGGGTCCTCGTGGTATTACCTGCAGGTGTTTATGGGTACCAGTGATTGGGAAACCATATGGCGCTCACGCAGTGTAGACCTGATTCTTAACAGCATGCTCAAAGTCCAGGATAACGCGGCCTTAGCATTGCCGCTTCCCCTGACTTCTTCCTCCGGCGGTAGTGAGGTAGCAATTAGAGCCAAGCAGCGTTAACCAACAGCCTGCTCCCTTCCGGGGTGCAAATCCAAGCCGAAAAATCCACACCTGCGGTTCCAGAAGGAAGGATTTGGGCCCAAAATGAGGGTTTAACATCCTGCCAACTGAGGCTTGCTAGTTCGTCTTTCTGAAAACGTGGTGGGTCAAGCGTTGGGTCCTTCCTCCAAAGTCCACAGTCACGCAGAGTGAGACAGGAAGACGGGCTGTCCAAGCACCATCCGGCTGCCACGCCGCTGAGTTCCCTCAAGCCCATGAGGAAGCCTTTTCCACCCTCCAGTCTCACGGGCGGGATCCTTGCCAGCCCAAAGTCTGATGTCATAGTCTTTCCCTGCGACGTGCCAGGGTCCTGGGGCCGTGAGGTACATTAAATGAATGCACCCCTTCCTAACTGTTCTGCAGGATCATCTTGGATGGAATGGGGAAAATGCAGATACGGAACCCGACAAAGAAAGAACAAGGGATGTATGGATGCTCCGTAACTAATCGTCTGGGTTCCGATGTGGAGAGGTCTTCTGTGTTATATGCAGGTAATGCCCGTTGTTCAAACCCGAGCTTGGGGTTTTCTTTCCGTTTTTAACATAAAACCATAGAGCAACAGTTCTCAAAGGTCAGCAGGAGCACCTGAGGGCAGGTGGTTTGTCAGAATGCAGAGTTCTAGGACCCCACCCCCATTCCTGGAGGTTCTGATGCCGTAGGTCTTGGAAGGGGTCCAAGAGCTTATATTTTTAACATGGTCCCAAGTTATACCGATGCTGCCGGCTTGTGGACCAAGTCTTGAAAACGGCTCCTTTCGAGCTCACCTTCCGAGAACTGGGAATGAATGAGAATTTAATTAGCAGTGTGGATAGTAGGGCCTTGTCATTTTTTTAAATGCCACCAGCCAGTGAAAGAGAACAATTATCCTTTGAAGATGACCGTGGACCTCCAAAGGCATAGCTCCCAAACCTTAGAAACGGTTTCGGGAAGTCGTAACCATAAATTAGTGTCTTGTCTTCGTGGGAGGCAGACAGTGTCATTTTAGTATGAAAACGTGCTCAATTGTAAAGGAACACTCTTAGGTGGTAAGTCGTAAGCAGGGCTTCCTTGCGGCGAGCTCCTGTTCTGGGATTAAAAATGGAACGAGACCCGTCCTCCAGCCCTCTGCCCTATGGGCTCTGGTATCTGTGGCTCACAGGGACTGAGCGGAGGAGAGGAGCAGTAGCAGGCATTAGAATCCAGCATGCAGACCGCTAGGCATTGAGCGCGGTAGCAGGTGCACCATAGCTCCACACGGAGAAGGTCGGACCACTTGATTTTAAAAGCTCCTTGAAGCAGAAGGCCTGACTTCCTCCGCTGGCTACATTCCCAAGGCAGGGCCTTCAGACCTCGATTCTCTGCCCCACCCTCCTGGGTTGTTCTCTCCTGTGAGCATCAGCTTCTTCCCAGAAAGCGTCTGTCCCCAGGTTCTGGAATTCCTGGGAGGAATGACAGTCCCCCTTGTGGCTGACAAGTCTCCCCTTAAGCCCGTCCCAGGACGATCCAGGTTCCTGAGAGAGCATGTCCCCTGGCTCCTGAACACGTGGTGACCAAATAGTCCACTAAAATGCCATTCTTGAGGGCACCAGGCACAGGTGACAAAACAGGTGAAGCAGACACACCCTCGCCTCCAGCAGCTCACACGCTAATGGCGAAGTAGAGAAGGCACTCGTGGTGGTCGTTCTCCAGGAGAGGGACGCTCTGTCAACACCCCCTCTGGGCTGTTGTCTTCGCTGACCCTCGCAGGCTCCTGAGAGGCGCCTGGGCAACCGGCACCTTCTTCCATCTCAACAGCCAGCACCCTGTCCTCTTGTTCCGCTCAGGCGCAAAGTGTATCTCCTGAGTGAGTTAAGGAATGAATCTGTTAAAAGTCCATGCTTCTCAAAATTCAGGGAAGTAAAAGCCCTTGAGCAGGTTCTTGGTTCTTGGCGACCTTGTCTTTGCTTATTTTTCCATGCAAGTTTTATGCAAGTTTTTTTCTCCCAAGTTTTCCTTCCAGAGAAGGAGTCACCTGGTCGCAAGCGCTGTTGTGTTTGACCAGCTGTGCTTTATCCTGCGCATCGGAGACGTGTCCCTGCCCTGCCGTGCCTTCCTGGCTTCTTAGGAACTTCTGAGTTCCTTGTCTTTCAATTTGTTGAAGAGGCATTTATCCTCAACTTTGCTTATAAAACCAGAATAGCCTCATAGCATATATATGGTTGTGGCAGTGCACCTGAGGGTACCTCTTTGAGTGCCTTCATCCATCCATCCATCCATCCATCCATCCATCCATCCATCCATCCATCCTTCTGCCTGTCCATCTGTGCATTAAGCACCCCCAGGCTGTGTGTGTGTGTGTGTGTGTGTGTGTGTGTGTGTGTGTGTGTGCAAGTCCTAATGGGACACCATGAGGGATATAGAGAGAGCTGGATTCTGCCCCTGATCTCAAAGAGCTCAACCCAGTTTACCCAACGCCACGCGCTTTCCCAGAGCAGAGCCTGAACCTAACACCGTTTCCCGCTCCCTTTGAATTAAGAGGCGCCTGCCATCTTGGCTATTGCGAGAAATACCAGCAGACGGGAGCACAGCCATCTGTCCGTTGTGGTTGGAGGCACCGTAGAGGCACCCCTGCAAGCAAACGTGACAATCCGCTGTCCTGTGAAAGGCAAGTGTGGGCATTTCCGTTGGGGGCTGGGGGGTGCCCATGGCCAGCCCGGTGTTGCCGGGAGGTGCCAACTGGCAATTTGGCATCTTCGACCTCAGCCTGAGTGGCTCAGAGGTCTGCTTTTCCAGGGCACCGACAGGAGATCTCTCAAGGGTGAGACCAACCAGGAGCCCGGTGTGTAAAACGGAATGCCCATTAACCGGTTTCCAGGGAGGACTGTGCCTCCCTGGCACACTGACATGTTCCCACTGGCAAGACCGGAACACGGGACCTACACAGGAGGCCAGCTTCTAGTCGTGGGGCTGCTGGGTGAGCGTAGTGTCAGTGAGGGGACTTGTTGGAAATTGTCAGATGTATCCTCCAGCTAGGCAAGGCCAGGCCTGGGGGTGGGAATGTCAAGGTCCCCTGGCCGATGCTCTCTGTTGTGGACTGTCCTAACGCGAGTGTGAACCGGTCTAATGCCTCGGTGGCTCCTTGCGCTTTGTTTGAGCTGGCAGATGAGCCCTCTTTCTAACCGACTGACTCATTCGTTCCTTAATAGAAATAACACTTTCGGTCTGACCTTGCCTTGATGTCTTTTAATTCTTGCTCTTTAAATCACAGATTTTTGAGTCTTAACCTGGGCCCATGCATCCCCAAACTGAGACGAGCATTCTGTACGACACCCGTGTCCATGTGAGGGGGTCAGTGTGAATAACTTTGGTCAGTTTCTCAGGGAGACCTGTGAACCCTTTACAATTAAGATCTGTTTTAAGATGACTTAGCATAAGCTTGGGCATCGAGTCACTGCCAGGACGACCGTATTTCCCTCGTTTCCAGCTTCTTCCAGGTTCTTTCCAGGTTCTTGTCAGGTACAGCCACTCGGGATGAGTCTTACTAGGCCGCGGCCCCGATAGGCAGGGTGGCCCGGGGAGTCCTTGCGCTGTCCTGGGTAACACAGTGACCGTGCATGGAGGGAAGGGAGCCTAGGACACACGCGTCCACCTCCCTCCCTCCCTGTAATGGCCCCTTCCTTGCCATGTTTCCAGACCTGCATATTTGGCTCCACAAGCAGTGGAAATTTGCTAACCCCCAAGGTATTATTTTTCACCCCTTGGAAGTCCCTGCGGTGTTTGGCCTTACACAGACTTGAAAACTCCCTCCAGCCTCCCAACTGACTCCACCCACAAATATGTGAGTGTTCTGGCAAAGCGCGGCCACCAGTTACAGAATGGGCCGGCGCTCTCTGGCCTCGGCAAGGAGAAAAGCAGAACGGAACTTGGCAGTTGCCAAGCCGCAAACGGCTCGAGTTTCTACAGCCCTACACCTGCAGAAGGTTCTGCAAAATAGATCTGACTTCTATTAAGAGAAACCTCAACGTTTAACATTATTCCTAAATGTCTTACTTCCATAATAGTTTAAAGTCAGGCATCCGGGGGGATGAGCCGTTAAAAGTCGTCATGGTGTATTATTTGCTGTCGTAAGTCAGGGGCTGGGTCCAGTGGCAAGTGTTTTTGCGAAGACCATTTACTCCAGGGGGGTTTTATTCTCTGGGCCAGGCACCATCGGCACGTGGGCCATCTCTGACCTGCCCCCGACCCCGCAGCCCCTCTGCCCCTCCCTGCTGCGCCCTCTGGGGCAAGGGCGAGGCTCCGTGCTGGGAGCACCCCTCCACCTCCCCGCTCCCTGCTTCCCCCTTCTGGGAGCTGCCCCATTTGGTCTTTTTTACCTGGCAGCCTTCCCCTGTGGACTGGACCCCAGGGACTCCTCAGGAGTCCTTTCCTTCTCCAAATAAAACCGCCTCTTTGTGAGCTATGTGCCATTGCAAATAAACCTGAAGGGAGTTTACCGTGTTTTCTTAAGGGCAGAAGCCATACTAACTGAGCCTTTTATGGAGAGCCGTCTTTTTAAAGACCGATGGGGGAGTTGGTGAAGGGTCAGAAAACTTGGGCTTTCCAGGCAGTTCCGTCACTAGTTTGTATGGGACCTTCCTACCCTCGTCTCCACGGTAGGAAATATACCATGTTAGTGGAAGGAGGGACTTTGGGCTGCGTCGCGTCTAGCCCCTCATTTTACAGATGAGGGCAGTAGCGTACTTACAGACTTGAACCCTGCTTCACAAAATTACATTTTCCTATTGCAAACTGAGACTGCTTCCGTGAACCGGTGGCAGGTATAAATTTTCCTTTTGCTTTTCAGTTGCCCTTAAAATATTTTCCGCTAATTATAATGAGCTCACCTATTCGTACCTTTCAGACAGATTGATAGTCTTTTGTTAAATCCTAGTATGTTTTATTTAATTCATGTATATAGACATCAAAAGTCATGGTCTCTGCTCTTTCTTAGGTGATGTTTCTAATAACTGTATGAAATACTAGAACCTCAAATCTGGATGTTTAAAAGTTAGGCTTTTTTTTTTAAATGTTTACTTCATTTTGAGAGGGAGAGATGGAGCACAAGCAGGGGAGGGGCAGAGAGAGAGGGAGACACAGAATCCGAAGCAGGCTCCAGGCTCCGAGCTGTCAGCACAGAGCCCGACATGGGGCTCGAACTCACGAACCGTGAGATTATGACCTGAGCCGAAGTCGGACACTCAACCGACTGAGCCACCCAGGTGCCCCCAAAAGTTAACTGTTGAAACCCGGAAATCTGGATGTTTAAAAGTTAGAGGTTTTAAGTTGCAAGAATTATTCTTCTTGCTCTTAAAAATTTTTTTTTTCTTCTAAAACATGGAGCAAGAATTGAAAGTGTGTCCTCTCTGCCACCTTCTGGTAAGAAAGGAAAAGCTCATCTGAGAAAAATGACCCATAAATCGTAATAGCTGGGTAGCTTTTTCTTCTGGTCTCCATGCTTAGTGACAACATCCTTTATCTTATGATTTCCTGTGCATTCTGTGTTGCTTGTTTTTCTCTCTCATCAAGCGCATCAGAAGGTGCAGCTAAGCCGAATGTCTGCTCTCACGTCTTCTTGTGTGTCAGGTTCCTCGTGACACCCCACACTGGAAATTCTTTCTTTTTAAAAAAATTTTTTTTAATGTTTGTTTATTTTTTTGAGAGAGACAGAGACAGAATGCAAATGGGTTAGGGGCAGAGGGAGAGGGAGACACAGAATCCGAAGCAGGCTCCAGGCTCTGAGCCATCAGCCCAGAGCCCAACGCGGGGCTCGAACCCGCGAACCGTGAGATCACGACCTGAGCCAAAGTCGGACACTCAACAGACTGAGCCACCCAGGCGCCCCCCCACACCGGAAATTCTACTTATGAGGGTGGCCCTCTTATCAAGGCAGAGACACAGTTAATAGAATGTATGATGCAGCTTTGTTTGTAATAATAAAGAGCAAAGGGGAGAGGGAGAGATTAAAAGTGAGAGGAAAAAAAATGTGAAAGAAACAACCTAAATCCCTCTCAGCAGGAGAAAGAGTCCATGAAAATATATTCATCTCCTTGAATACTATACAGTAGTAAAATGAATAAATTAGAGCTACTGGTGTCAACATTGATAAATCTTTAAAACGTAATCTTTCAAGGGGCGCCTGGGTAGCTCAGTCAGTTGAGCATCTGACTTTGGCTCAGGTCAAGATCTCGTGGTTTGTGAGTTCGAGCCCCGCGTGGGGTCTGTGCTGACAGCTCGGAGTCTGGAGCCTGCTTTGGGTTCTGTGTCTCCCTCTCTCTCTGCCCCTCCCCTGCTCATGCTCTCTTTCTCTTTCTCTCACTCTTGAAAATAAATAAACATTTTAAAAGTTTAAATTATAAAGCATAACTTTTCAAGAAGGGTACTAAAAAGACTCGAGCAGGGAGAGCATCATCTTTTCCACAAACGGGCTAGTTCTACTGGACATCTGCTTGTGAAAAAACGTAGTGGAAATCCTACCTCAGGTCATATACAAAACATAACTCACAGTGAATTGAAAACCTAAATTTAAAAGCTAACGCTATGAAACCCTCAGCATAAAAACAGGCACAATTCTTTGTCACCTTGGGTTAGGCGGTAATTTCTCGGGACGCAAGTACCAACCGGAACGAGTAGATAAATGGGTTTCTTCAAACTGAAAAACTTTCAAGCTGCAAAGGACATTCTCAGGAAAGCGTCAGGACATCCCACAGAATGAGTGAAAATGTCCTCAAGTCATGTATTTGGTAAGAGAGTGTCCAAAATATAAAAGGGACTCTTGTACCTCAGCAATAAAAAAGACAACCCCATGTAAAATGGACAAATGATCTGAATGGACATCTCTCCAAAAATGTGCAGATGACCAATAAGCACATAAAAAGATGCTCGTTGTCATTAGTCATCATGAAGATGTAAGTCAAAACCACAACAAGATGCCACAGTCCACGCTGTGACGGCTGTAATCAGAAAGACAGATGCCCAAAGTGTGGAGAATGTGGAGCAGTCAGATCCCTGTTGCCCCGCGGGTGGGAATTTAAAATCACGCAGCTGCTTTGGAAGATGGTCTGGAAGTTCCCCCAAAAGTTAAACCCAGAAATTCCAGCCCTAGGGGTATATACACCCAAGACCAGTGAAAACACACATCCCCACGAAAACTCGTGCATGGGCGTTGACAGAAACAGGTAGGAGTAACTTCGATGTCCGTCAGCTAACGAACGGATCAACAACATGGAGTATATCCATCCGATGGAATTTTCTTTGGCCATAGAGAGGGATGAAGGACTGATACATGCTGAAACACGGATGGATCTGGAGAAATTATGGCAAGTGAAAGAAGCCAGACGCAGAGATCACATATTGTGTAATTACATTTCCATGAAATGTCTAGAACAGGCAAATCCTTAGAGACAGATAAGAGGCTGCCAGTGACTTTCCAGAGACTGGAAAATGGGGAGTGATGACTAACAGGCACGCGTTTCTTCGGGGGGATGAGAATGTTCCGGAATGATAGGTTAGTGATGGTTGCCCAGCTTTATGAGGATGCTAAAGAAATCACTCAATTGAACACGTGGAAGGGTGAATTTTATAGTCTATAAACCATATCGCATCAAAACCGTCATCATAATACCCACACTATGATAGAACTACGAAGTTTTAAACCCTATAGCACAATCATGCTATTCATCAGCATATGAGTATATGGCAAAAACGCACAGATATTCATGGGAAGGACATACTCTAGTGTCAGGATTTTTGGTACTCCTGGGAGAAAAGAAGGAAAAAGTTTGGGGAAGGAAATTTAGCCCGGCTCTAGGGCCTTATCGCTTAACCAAGAACTAAAGCAAATACTAAAGCTCGTCCAATGGGAACGTGCACTCATTTTGCATACGAGACCCGTGGTTATCTGTTCTACTGGTACTTTGGATTCCCCTCCCAGCCCTGCCTCTGCCGTGCTGTGAGACATCCAGGCCTGTCACCTACTCACCCTGGCCCGTGGTTTTCTGTTACAGAATAAGGGATTAGGGCATATGACCAGCGAGACCCCTTCCCGCCCTAAAATCCTATCCTGGACCCCTGGTCTTTTGCAGGAATCTGGGACAAGTGAAAGGAAAAATAGGAAGAATGCTTAAACTAAGATGCCTACCCAGGTAGGGCTTAGCGCTGAGTGCCAACAAGTGTCCTCACCCAGTTTTTGGAAGACGGAGGAGGGAACCCAGTAAGGAAATCTCTCTCTGAATAGCCAAAGGGGAGATGGCGGGGAGCACGGGTGACATGGGCGAAGGGGATGAAGACGTACGACTTCCAGTCATGGGGATGAGAAGTATAGTCGATAATATTGTGATGTGTTTATTGTCCTGAGCATTTCCTAACATGCATAATTGTTGAACCACCAGGATGTACACCTGAAACTAACTTAATGTTATATATCAACTATATTTCAATTACAACTTTTTTTTAATGAGAATAAAAGAGGTAGATACGATGTCCCTGTCAAGGACCTACTTGGAGCTAGAGCACCAGCCCAAGGAAAACACATGTACCTCTATTATGACTCAGAAGCTATGGTTGTGATGAAAAGGAAGGAACCGAATAACGTAAGAATCTGTGGCCTGGTGAAACCAGAATTTGATCATTTGAAAAACGTCTTTCATTTACTTACAAGCTGATGTTTAGGGCAAAACAAGTTAACTGGAGGACAGTTAGTACAGAGGGTGATTTGAAGCAACTTGGATGGAAACCAGTCAGGCCTTGGTCTCCAGAGCTAGATATGGAGGGACCTTGGAAGTCTGTGAATCCAGCCCTTATGTTTTGAAACAAGACCCAGAGAGGAGAGACCTGATCAAAGTAATGAATCCAGTCCACGGAAGGGTCTCGGTGAGAACCCTAGCACTGCCTCTGAGGCTGCCGCTGCTTCTGCTCTGAACCCGTCCCCTGGTTTGTGCTTTCTGGCCTCATTATAAAAAGTGACACATGCTGGGGCACCTGGGTGGCTCAGTCGGTTAAGCATCTGACTTCAGCTCAGGTCATGATCTTGCGGTTCCCGGGTTTAAGCCCCACGTCGGGCTCTGTGCTGACAGCTCAGAGCCTGGAGCCTGCTTTGGATTCTGTGCCTCCCTCTCTCTGCCCCACCCCTGCTCTCTCGCGCTCTCTCTCTCAAAAATAGATAAACGTTACCAAAATCAAAAAAAAAGTAACGCATTCTAGAATAATTAGAAAGCATAACCAAGTATTAAGAAGCAAAGAAACTCCTGTAATCTCATCACAAAGACACAACCATCGTTTCCCCTTCGTTACGTTCCCATAACCCTTTCTCATTAAGTCAAAGAATGTTCTCATGACACTGAAAGAAAATCCCAAGTATCATTTAATTGCTGCACCACTGAATGTAGCACGATTAAGCCAGTCCCTTATTTAGGGAAACTTAAGCAGCTCATCCGCTTTATGGTTACGTGCAGTGATGTGAGCAACATTTTTGTGTCATTGAGATGAATTTTTTATTTATCTTTTATTTTTTTAACATTTATTTATTTGTTTTGAGAGAGAGAGAGAGAGAGAGAGAGAGAGAGCTTGAGCAGGGAGACTCAGAAGGAGGGAGAGGGAGAATCCCAAGCAGGCTCTGCACTATCAGCACGGAGCCTAACGCGGGGCTCGAATCCACACACCGTAAGATCATGACCTGAGCTGAAACCAAGAGTCAGACGCCCAACCCACTGAGCCACCCAGGTGCCCCAAGATTATTTTTTTTAAACAGATGAACAGGATTGGAATTACTAGGTCGCAGGGCATTCAACATTTTTACAACATCATAAAGCATGACAATTTCTGTAACTCAGAATGCATGTCACACATTGCCTTCTAGAAAGTGAAACCTGCCGGTGATGCAGGTTTAAGCCCTACATCCTTATCACCGTTAGACAGGAGAGGGTAGGGAAGAACATAGGCAGAAGTTACAGAATTAACCCCTCACAGTGTTAGGTACAAGCAGGTGGTGGGACCCTCCAGTGTGACAGGGGCGGGGGAAGGGGGTGCTGGTGGGGTGCTTGGTGCTCCGTAACATGAGTAGGGGGGAAGGATAGCTTCTCGCGTCTAAGCGATCGTGGCCGATTTCAGAAGAAACCTATTACATACGTGGGAAGTGTTTTCTTAATCGTGGGATTTTTTTTAGGGTTAAAATGCTATGGAGTATCCCTAAAGTTTCGTCGAGTCTAACAGAATTCCTAGGCTTCTTTACCAGGCTTCATAGTTTCCTTTACGGGGGAGGATCTTGAGAAAATTTTTGTGGTGCAGCCAGATTATGTGGTTAAATTCCTATATGTAGTCTCATCTCCCTGATAATTATTTTCCCCCGTCAGCCACCAGCTTATATTATATAGTGTGGAATTAAGCGGTAATGATGTAACATCTTTAAATCACAAATCCCTTTGATCCTCTCCAGAAAGAGAACCATCGCTCCAGAAAAAGACATTTACTGACCCAGTTTTGCATATAATTTTCACAATTCTTAAAAAGAAAACCTGAGGATCGTCTGCTTGCTCCTGTTTTAGGAAATGAACATTTTCTTGCTTCTTGTGGTTTTCGAAATGTACTCCCTCTTCTGTATTATGTTGACCTCTTTTTCAAACCATGTACAACTCTTGAAATAGCTAAAGTTATTTGTAAGTGTATTTAAAACCATTTGTCCCACTCAGAAGGGCTAGCCACCCCTTGCTTTTTCCACTTCTGCCTGTGATTCAGAAGTGTTCCCAACACCCTCCTCTCTTAATGCCATACTCAATCAAACAATCAGTCATAGGTGGCGGGAAATTCCATGCATTCTTCCATCCATTCAGCAAGCATTGACTAGGCGTCTACTAAGCCCAATCTAGTTCGTTAACGTACAGACATGAATAATACCTGGTGTCTGCAGCTTTATAGACAAGGAAACTATGATACAAGAAATGCCAACAGCTAAGCGTTTATGAAGTGCATCAGACACCTACAGGAGAGAATAGTTAAAGCTTCTAAAGGATCAGAGGTTTTTACAGAACAGATGGCATTACAACCGAGCCATTTGGAACAAAAAGGAAGGCCGTTTGAATCAGAAGAAACAGCCTATGTGCAAAAGCATGGAAACACGAAAGCTTCTGGCTTATTTGCAAAACCACAGGCAGAGGCATGGGACTTAAGACAGAGGGTGTGCAGGAGAGTGGGAAGGGGAAGCTCTGGAAATTTAAGTGGGGACCCGATTGTGAAGGACGTTTAATATCAGGCTAAAACCCTTGCACTTCATTTCACTGGCAGTGGGGAGACAAAGTTTGAAGCAGGGCAGTGGCGTGAGCCAATCTGTGTTTTAGAAAGAGCATTCTGCTTCCAGATGAAAAGCTAGAGGGGAAAGAAACCGCATAAAGCCATAAATTGAAATCAGTGGAATTGTATTAGGGTCATTGATTGGATTGTTGGACCAGTGACTGAAGATATTAAATTAAGATTCCATGGTTCTGATTTATCCAAGAGGGAGAGCAGGCGTATCTGGCATCTAGCAATGGATGTGTCATTAATTGAAGATCTGGGACATAGGTGTCCCCAGGCCAGCCCTGGAGTGTTGGCACATAGCAGTTGAGTCGAACACAGAGAGACGCTACAACGCAGAGAGCTAAGGAGTGTGTGCTGACAGACAGCCCCTCATAAGGAGCATATTGAAAATCCATCAAAACTCATCATCAAAAATAAGAATAACTTGGGGCGCCTGGATGGCTCAGTGGGTTCAGCATCCGACTCTTGATTTCAGCTCAGGTCATGATCTCATGGTTCATGAGTTTGAGCCCCTCATGGGGCTCCCCATTGACAGTGCAGAGCCTGCTTGGGATTCTTTCTCTCCCTCTCTCTCTGTCTCTCTGTCCCTCCCCTGCTTGTGCTGTCTCTTGCAAAACGAAGTAAAAATTTTTTTCAACTAAAAAAAAAAAGAGTACCTTGATGCGTTAAAGTGTTAAAGTCCGAACAGCTTATAAAGTGGATATTATTCTATTTGTTTTGCTAACGAGTCAATAGCCTCAGCATAGCCGCTTGCCCTGATCTATATACCTAACCAGGGGATGAGCTAGGATTTAATCCCAAGTCTGTGTGACTCCAAGGGAACTGGATAGAGAAGAATCTGGACTTGAGACAAAAGAATTATCCCAGAGTGCTAACCAGAGAGAGGGAGGTCAAAAAAAAAGGCCTGAGGGAGGAATTAGGGAGTGCCACACCTTAGGGACAAGGGTTAGAGGCTCAGGCATAGGCGACAAGCAGGGCCTGAGGTCACCTGGGGAACTGCCCCACAGTGTGAGAGCGAGGGTCCAGGGAGGGTACGCTGAGAGGCTGGCTCTTGCTGGTGGGATGCCGGCCGGCGTTGCGTCAGCACCCAGCTGAGGGAGGCCCCCACCCAGACACCCCACCATTACTGCAGCAACCGGAAAGGGATGTGGCAAATTGTGGGCTGCGTGGTAATGACTCTCCAGTCCCTCACCTAACCCTTGGTAGACCTGCCCCAGATCTCTTTGTGTTCATATTTGGGTTATTGATTAGTGGATTGAAAAGACTCATTTGTGAAACCATTTCTATTCTTTGAAGATCTGCTGAATCTCTATTCTGAATCCTTCTTGAGCAATGATTTTCTTCTCATCTTTCATCCGCATCAGTTTCCCATGTGGAGCAAACATGAGTCTACACAATTCAGAAGGAGCGAGAAATGCCAGAAGAAGGTAGCTGAATATGCACAATGAAAAACAGAAAGGGCTATTCGGGAACCGATCAAATTTCATACTTACTGCTGAAAGCCTCGTGCTTGGGCGTATGTATGTCTGCAAATACTGAGTCATGCCATGTCTTGAAGCCGCCAGACCACAGCTCTTGTGGTCTGGTTCTGTTATCAACAACACCGTTCTCACCATCAAGTGTCTACACCCCGCTTCTGTCCTCTGGCCCTCCAATATGTTTCTGTGCCCTGAAAACGTCACCAGCATCCAGCCCCACGTTAACCTTCCCTTCTTCGCACGGTAAAAACAGACTGAGCCATAAGGCCTTTTATCACATAATTTCTCCTCCTGTGCCCATCCTTTCCCTGTCTGCAAAAAATCTTTCTTCTGTGCCCCATCTGTAGACCAGTGGATCGGCCAGCTGTCAATTTCATGGAGCCTTGTCAGGGACCCCACTCTTACCTTTCTTTTTTTTTTTTTTTAATTTTTTTTTTCAACGTTTATTTATTTTTGGGACAGAGAGAGACAGAGCATGAACGGGGGAGGGGCAGAGAGAGAGGGAGACACAGAATCGGAAGCAGGCTCCAGGCTCTGAGCCATCAGCCCAGAGCCCGACGCGGGGCTCGAACTCACGGACCGCGAGATCATGACCTGGCTGAAGTCAGACGCTTAACCGACTGCGCCACCCAGGTGCCCCCCCACTCTTACCTTTCTATCCTGCCTACCCTCTCCCCCAGTTTACAGTTAACTAAAGGACCCCCACGTTTTAGAGTTTTATAAATTGGACTTTCTTCATCAAAAAAATTTTTTTTAATTGGTTCTGCTAGCAGTGTGTGAGAGCCACTGGTTGGAAGGCTAGAGGAGGGCCTATGACCCATGGCAAATTTCTGCTCCCGAAATAATACACAGCTTCTCCACAATCGTATCTTATTTCAGATTTGAAATAGCTTTCACCTCATGGTTTTTTCAATACCATATTTCTGATACGAAGACTCATGAAGCCCATCTAAATTTTAATGTTAATAAAATTTGTAATTTGTAAAACACATGGAACTGGTGAAAGCCATCCAGCGACCCATCCATCTGCTCGCATTCCTTCGTCCCAACTGTGCCTTCCTAGAGTACAGCCCGCATGACCCGTACCGGGTGGGAACTGAAGGAGAGAAAATCATGTTGGAATTCAACCCCTAGAAATAAAAAAGCATGAGGGCTTCTTGGTATCTTCTGCAAAAGACATTTAGGACTTGGTGATGGAGGAAAAATAGTCATTGTGGGGAAAACACCATGGGACCTGAACAGAATTTCAGCATCTCTGCTAACATCCCAGCACAGGTACCCCTCTGTTTTCGCTTATCTTTTCATTTATGTCATTTATCTTTTCATTTATTCCCCCTGGTTATATACTTGATAATGCAGCAGTTATATATTCATTTTCATGACACATGATATACTAAAATCATTTTATTATCAGGGATAGTGTCAATTCAGGTCTAGAATCACCTCCCTCCCCTCCCGCCCTACCCCAGAGAGTATGATTTAATGTGTCTGTAGTATGGCCTGAGAATGGGTTTGTTTTTTCAAGTTCCCAAGGCAATTCTTTGTTTTTTAAATTTTTAAAAATGTTTGTTTATTTTTGAGAGAGAGAGAGAGAGAGACAGAGCATGGGGGGGGGGGAGCAGAGAGAGAGAGAGGGAGATACAGAATCCAAAGCAGGCTCCAGGCTCTGAGCTGTCAGCACAGAGCCTGATGCGGGGCTTGAACTCCTGAGCTGTGAGATCATGACCTGAGCCGAAGTTGGATGCTTAACTAACTGAGCCACACAGGTGCCCCTAACTTCCCAAGGTGATTCTAATGCACGTCCAAGGTTAAGAACCAATGCGTTAGCCAGTAAATGGGGCCAAAGAGTCTCCTGGGACTTCTCTCGACTGTTACTGCAAAATGAGAGATATCCTTTGGAAACAGTGGGTAACAAGGAGTGAAGCAGAAGCTGAGCTACATGGCAGGAACTTGTGTCCATGCTCTGGGCTCATTCCGAAGGTGGATTCAGATGTGTCAACAGCTGAGACCTCAGTGTTCAAAGGTCCACAGAGGAGGCATCAGCTTCAGCATCAAGGAGAGTCAGAGAAGAGAGGGCCTATGATGGATCTGTAAGAATGAGCAGACATTTTCCAAGAGGTAAAGAAGAGTACCCAGTAGAGATAACAATCCCCAGTGGAGAGAGGAGCCCACAGAAAATCTTAGCATTACACCCAGTGAGGCATGTTTGGAGAACAGTGAGGCCCCCAGGGCTGGGGGGCTAGCTCTTGTTAGCAGTTGGGACCCATGAATTGAAAGGGCTTTCGTGCCTTTATCCTCCAAGAAGAGGACATATTGTGGAGCTGGGAAAAATGAATCTTACTCCCCACCAGTCCTAGGGAGAAAGGAGCCACTTTATAGAGAAAGTGGGGGCAGCCCAGAAAAACAAGAGAAGAGCCGGAGCCTTGAGGGAAGTAGACAGGGAGCCTTGAGGAATCAGCCCAGCCTTGAGATGTCCCCCGAGGAGCTCCCCTTATGGTTTGAATTTGGTGGTGATAGCAGCAGGACCAACTTCATGGTCATGGCGTGTGGCTTCCAAATGAGCAGTACTTTCCATGTACCCTTTAGGGACCTTGTCCTAGCTATTTATTCATCCACATCCGGATGTTACATTGATAGACGTTGAAACTTGCTCTTCATCAGGAAGGGCCTCCGGAATGTCCGAGGTTCGTCCCCATCTGAGCTGTAGTTCTGGAATTCTTTGTATCGAAGTGGGTAACTTACACTACTCGTGTATCTTCGGTGTGCATCCTGCACTTGATTTGCACCAGTGCTGAGTCTTTTTCTTCAAGGAGCCACTGGAGGGTTTCGATCTTGAGATACTATGTGGAATAACTCTCATGGGCCTTTGCTGGCCCATAAACGAGACCCTGGAGGACAGCATCCAGTGGTGGCCTGTAGCACTCAGGGGATATGACTGGTAAACTTAAAGAGATCTGTCCAGTCCCAAGCAAAGCAGGGCTCCTAAGAGGCCCGGGATGTTGATACCTTCCCTCCATGTTAGAAGGAACATATTTTAAAAGCCTCTGGGGAAAGACGCTTGAATATGGAAATGGGGACAGATGCCGTGACCCACGTTGTTTCTAATTCCTCAGATCAAGTTGCTTGGGGACCTGGTGTTGTCAATCTGTTGACATCATTTTGTTGGAGAAGAGAAAGTGCTTCGGCAGCTACTCAGGAGAGTTTTGTGATGGGTAAAAGCCATAGCCTCTCATTTGTCAGAAGTTCTGGGTATGGCATCAGTGATGGCTCATCCTTTACATCCAAAAAGCATAGATTACATATTGCCAAAAAGAACAGAAGAGTGTGCAGTTAACTCAAAATGGGAGCATTTCTTACCATATTTACTACATTGTGAACACTGGCCCCACATTCAAGAAGAGTATATATACTATTTGTGCTGGTCGTGTTGAGGTGTTTGTCTCAGACACGGGGACGGTGAGCTCTTTCCTGTTTCCTCTATTAGTAATGTCTCCCCTTGTGGTTTGTCTATGCTGTGTTCAATTTGCCTCTTATCCTATGGATTGACAATACAACTTCTTCATAGCCCCCCAGAGGTCACTAACGGTAGTTGAAATTTCCCGTCATCACGTGTGAAAAAAATCCAGAACATTGTCTAAGTGTTGAGTAGCTTGGGGAAATCAAGAAATGAACAAAACCCTACAGGTATAATATCTGTGATACATTGATATAAAAATCTAGCATTTTAGAGCCGTCCGAACAGGCCAAGGATTTTGTAGTGTGGAATGTTCCGTGGGCCTTTCAAGGACGAGGGATATTTGTTTTTAAACAGTGACTATTTTTAAAGACACCCAGAGGTTCAGACTTGCTGCAAACACGTGTTTTACAAACCCTCCGGAGCTGAACTTTTTTTTTACCACCACATTTGCCTTCCAAAAACGATTCCAGCATTGTGGAAACAGAACACGAAGTATCTCAGGGCTGCGTGTCTTAGGGGAATAGCCTGTCTTTGAGGTTAGGTAAATAAGTTTAAACTATTTCTGACATTCTGTCGCTGTTTCAACAGAGCACACATTTGTTATTTTGAAAGACCGTCAAGAGCAGTGGTCAGAAGGATCTCGTCTGAGTTTCCTCCTGCCTCTTCCGTTCTTTGAACATGTTCACACGGGTAACGACGCTTCTAGGTGCTGAGTTGCAGGGGGTCAGTTTCTTTTTTATCCACCCTGGAGACCTACGTGTCTCCTTTTGCATCTCAAAACCGGCCGGGTTCTGCTTTGCAATCTGAAACTGCTGGCTCAGGGAGGATATCCGTGTGTGTGCAAACCCAGTATCATACCCTTGCTGTTCTGAGGTTGCTCGTGGAGTTGTCTCTGACTCCTGTCAGGTTCCAGAGGCTGGAAATTCGGGAGCCTTCTGGAACTGACTTCTGGCAGTTATGGGGCTTACACTGGGTTGGACCCTCTGCTTCTGGCTTCTTCTTGTACTCACCTGCTATGTGCACTCGCTCTCTCGCTCTCTCTCGCTCTCTCCCTCTCTCCCTCTCTCTCTCTCTCTCTCGCCCTCCCATCAACCAGGATACAAAACTCAGTTCCTTGACTGCTTTCTACTCATAGCAAGACCTCCATTGTTACCAAGCACTTGACAACCTTTTAAAGCAAGGCTGAGGCTTGAGAGATCATGGCAAAGGCATCCTATCCCCTTGCCCCTCTGCTCCCTATTCTCTCTCATCCCCCCCTCTGCTTCCTCCAACCCCTAGGATTGCTGTAGGGACTCTAAGTTCTTCTCTCCCTGTTATGTGGCCCTTGCCTACAGATGCATGCATCGAAATCTTGCAAGATGTCCTGAAGGAAGAGTGTCCACCCTCTTTAGAAGACAGCTGGAGGGGCGCTGGGGTGGTTCAGTCGGTTAAGCGTCCGACTTTGGATCAGGTCGTGATCTCACAGTTTGTGAGTTGGAGCTCCACGTCGGGCTCTGTGATGACAGCTTGGAGCCCGAGTCTGCTTCTAACTCTGCCTCCTTTTCTCTCTGCCCCTCCTCCGCTTAAGCTCTCTCTCTCTCTCTCTCTCAAAAGTAAATAAACATTAAAAAAAAAAAGGACAGCTGGAATTATATACAGAAGAAAACAATGTCTCCAGCCTGTAGTCGGTTCTATTGAATTTATTTATTTATTTTTAAGTTTATTTATTTGTTTATTTGAAGAGAGATGGAGTGCAAGCCGGGGAGGGGCAGAGAGAGGGAGAGAGAGAATCAAAAGCAGGCTCTGCACTGTCAGCACGGAGCCTGAAGCAGGGTTCGAGCTCACCCAGTGTGGGGCTCAAACTCATGAACCATGAGATCATGACCTGAACTGAAGTCAGATGCTTAACCGACTGAGCCCAACAGACACCCCTCTTTTTTCCCTCTGTTCATTTGTGTCTTAAATTCCACATATGAGTGAAATCCTATGGTATTTGTCTTTCTCTGACTGGCATTTCACTTAGCATAATATACTCGATATCTGTCCACATCATTGCAAATGGCAAGATTTCATTCTTCTTGATCACTAAGTAATATTCCAGTGTGTGTGTGTGTGTGTGTGTGTGTGTGTGTGTGTGTGTGACACCTTCTTTATCCATTCATCTATTGATGGACACTTGGACTGCTTCTGTAATTTGGCTATTGTAGATAATGCTTCTGTAAACATCGGGATGCCTGTATCCCTTTGGAATTAGTGTTTTCCTATTGTTTGGGTAAATACCCTCTACTGGAATTATTGGATCATAGGGTAGTTCTATCTTCAATTTTTTTTAGGTTTATCTATCTACTTAGAGAGAGACAGAGCACGCAAGTGAGGCAGGCTCAAAGCCTTTAGGATAAAAGCCAAATCTTCACTATGACCTGCAGTGCTGTGATCTGAGCCCCCTCCCCACCTGCCACTTCTCTGCCCTTGTCTCCTCCATGTACCTTCCTCGGTCACACCTCTGCAGCCACAGTGTTCTTTCCTGCTCCTCCAAAGTAGGAGTGTACCCTGAACTCCAGGCTGATAAAGCCTATGGGGCTGCTTCTTCGAATAGCATTCTCAAAAGCAGAAAACAAAATACTTGGTATTCTAAAGAAAGCCAGTTCTAACCAAAATCTCAAATAAATAGTAAATCAGAAGTGGCATATGATGATATAAGTGCTTTTTCCTGATGCGCTCAATTCCAAGTCTAGCATTGGATCCAATAATTGCCATGATTTCAAAGTAGTGATGGCATACGAGATATTTTGAGAGCTCTGTAACAACCGTAACGTGACACGAAAGTGTTTACCTGTGGTTTCCGTTAGCTGCGTAGTTGGAGATCCTGCCACCTTGTTTTGTTGGCTATGTTCATAGTTGCTGGAAATTCTAAATGTCAGCTAGAGTTAGTGAAAAGGCCATGGAACTTTGACTTCCATCTATGCACCCAGGTGGGGTTAAGGGACTCCATGTGAGGAATGCTGCTTCAGGGCTGAGGCACGTGCTGTCCCTTCTGCCTGAAGTTAGACCTCTACATGGCTCATCTAGCCTGGCTGAAGGCCTTCAGTAAACCTCTTTCACGTAGAACTTTACAACACTGTTGTTTACACGTTTCTTACCATGGAGGCGTGACAAATAAGCCAATGTATCTGAAACTCTTCAGGGTCTCTTCCCATGAGAGGCTTTATAACTTGAGAAAAACTCCATTTATTTAGACTAATTGTAGGAGACATGTCACAATTAATGGAGATTCTTGAATTGTTATGTTTTCAAACTCACGTCTCTTTCAAAAATGTGTGGTCACTTAAGAATTACTCAGTAGGGGATCTTAAAGGACTCTCCTTTAATTAGTAAAATAATTAAGTTCACGTGTATGGAAGCTGGTGAAATGTTTGAAGACGTTTTTGATATGGTTTGCCCTTTTTTAATCAAAATATTTAAGAAGATTATTTGCTTCCTGGCAAGTACAGACCTTCCCTAAATTACCAGGGATTCCAAAATAATTGTGTCTGAAGGTGTGAGGACTTACCATAGAGTCTGCATTTTACTATCTTCTCTGTTTGGAAGAGAACATTGCCATAAATAACCAAAGTCACGCAGTTGTATCTTTGAGATACGATGATTTTCTTCCAGAAGATCTACTCCCTGTTCATGTATGCATTCAGCAAATATTTATATGTCTGCTCTTTGCCAGACACTGTCCCCACAGCTTACTGGAGAGGCCTGAGATTAATGTGGTAGTGATTCTCTATGAGAGTGCTGGCCATAGAAAGCACATAAGAAAAATGAGTTGAGGGGCGCCTGGGTGGCTCAGTCGGTTGAGCGTCCGACTTCGGCTCAGATCATGATCTCATGGCTCGTGGATTCGAGCCCCTTGTCGGGCTCAGTGCTGACAGCTCAGAGCCTGGAGCCTGCTTCGGGTTCTGTGTCTCCCTCTCTCTCTGCCTCTCCCCTGCTCACGATCTGTCTCTCTCTCTCAAAAATAAAGATTAAAAAAATTTTAATAAAAAAAGAAAAATGAGTTGAATAAATATATAAAAGGAAGGGTGAGTTGATGAATGAATGAATTGATCCCACACATATCTCAGAGCCGAGGGGATAGTTTAGCATAGTCTCTTGCCATTACTCTTGTCCAGTTTTGAGAAGTATGGTCTAAGACCTTCAGGAAAACACAAATTTACTCCTGTGGTCTTGAGGCAGAAAAGTTGCCCTGCCTAATGTTACCATTTGAAATAAGAATAAAGTGTGTAAAAGACATCAGTCATCGACAGCACTGAGGCTGAATGTCCATTTGGGCCTGGACGAGGCCACGAGGAATTTCTGCCCAGTAGAGCTCTGCGTCAGCCTCTGAGCTGACGCTGAGCGCAAATACGATGTTGGACAAGCATCAGGAAGCACATGAAGAGCGTCGGTTGTATCAAAAAAGTAAATGTTAGGGACACCTGGGTGGCTCAGTCAGTTAAGCGTCCAACTTCAGCTCAGGTCAAGATCTCATAGTTTGTGAGTTCGATCCCCGCGTTGGGCTCTGTGATGACAGCTTGGAGCCTAGAGCCTACTTTGGATTCTGTGTCTCTGGCTCTCTCTGCCTGTCCCCTGCTCACACTCTGTCTCTCTCTGTCTCAAAGATAAATAAACATTAAAAATTTTTAAAAAGAAGTAAATGTTAGTATAAGTGTTATGTCTCCCCTTGCCCCCCTCCCCCAAAATTCTGGAAAAGCAAGATGAAATCAAAGAGAAATTTTAAAAAATAAGACTGTTAATTTGTTAGTTTATTTAACTGAAAGTTGCTGAGAGAGTAGATCTTAGATGTGCTTACCTCAAAAAAGAAATGGTAACTCTGTGACACGATGCAGGTGTTGGGTAATGAACGGGATGGTGGTAGTCATTTCGCAATCTACAGGTGCATCAAACCAATGTGTTGCACACCTTAAACATACACAATGTTCTGTGTCAATCATATCTCAGTAAAGCTGGGGGTAAAGCCACTAAAAGAGAGGCAGAAATAAAAATCATGCTGGAAAGAATGTTAAAAGCCAATCACAAATAAAGCCAACATTAGAAGCAGAAAATAAATGCTCCAAATAAAATGAGGAAAATTCTGAGGCAAGCTCAGAATTTCTTGCAAAATGCAGAGAAAAAGAACAGAGAGCTAAAAACAATGATACCTAGGGCAATGGGCATGGAGAAGAAAGACTAGTAATCACATGATTGGTGTTCCTGAGCAAGAGAAGGAAAAGGAGTAGACACAGAATTTAAGACTTAAAGATAGACAGACAGCTGGACGGATAGATAGATGGATAGGTAGATAGGTAGATGGGTGGATGGATGGATGGTTGGATGGAGAGCGATAGATATATGATTGATAGACACATAGATGTTAGATAAATAGATAATTGACAGATTCATAGGTGATAGATAGATAGATAGATAGATAGATAGATAGATAGATTATTAATAGATTCAGAGATGATAGACAGATGATAGGTAGATGATAAATAGATGATGGATAGATGAGAGAGACAGAGAGAGAGGGATAGAGAGAGAAAAGGAGGAGAAGGAAGGAAGGGAGGGGAGAAAAAAAAGGTTTTACTGAATGGAAGCAGTGACTATAGTTTGTAGATTAAATGCTCAGAGTGTTCCAGGCAGAACTGACGAGCAAGTAATACTATCTCTTGATCGTATCCCTGGCAAATTTTTTGAAAATTTTAGATCACAGAATCCTGCAGGAATCCAAAAAGAAAAAAAGAAATAACGACAACAGATTACCTAAAGGGGAATAAAAAAATAGGCCTGCCTCGGACTTCTTCAAACTATGAAAGCCCCACGTGACAAGGGTCGGCATGAGCGGTGTGGAGGAAATCGCATTACGGCACTCCAGTTCTGTGGCCAGCTGAGCTGTTTCTTAGTGAGGAGAAGAGAAGACGTTCCTACACACTCCAGGATTCATAATCTGTCCTACCCACTGACCTTCCTACCTTTGTGGGAAAAATACTCCCAAAAGCCTGCCCTGTCAAGCAAGACATGAAGCTTAATTATGATCATGGAGACATTGCAATATTAAGGGAGTCATAATAAACATTGAAACAACTTAAATATAGAATTTAAGAATTTATTTTAGTGACTTAAAAATAGATTGCAAATCTGTGGGGCGCCTGGGTGGCTCAGTCAGTTAAGCGTCCGACTTCAGCTCTGGTCATGATCTCGTAGTTCGTGAGTTTGAGCCCCACGCCAGGCTCTGTGCTGACAGCTCAGAGCCTGGAGCTTGCTTCGGATTCTGTCTCCGTCCTTCTCTGCCCCTCCCCCATATTGATGTTCTGTGTCCCTCTCTCTCAAATATAAATAAACATTAAAATTTTTTTAAAAATAGATGGCAAATCTCAAAAAAAATTTAAAGAAGATATATGATGAAAAATAAAAATGTAAAATGATCAGAATTGCAATCCTATATTCTATCAGAAGAAAGAAAGGATGAAGAGGAAGGAAAAATTCACATTTTCTCATCCTAGGAGGAAAATTGGAGATCTAGGAGATATGGTTTGAGTTTTTTCAACTTTTTAAAATTTGAAAGTAGGTGAGGCATTCAGCAGACATCATATGATGAAAAGTCTTGGCTCTCACCTCTGTTCCTGCCCCCTTTGCACCTGTGCCAGGGTATCAACTTTGTTAGATTCTTCTGTCTCTTTGCAAAGATTCTCTATGCAAGCACGAAGACTTATTTTTTCCTCTTTTTTATGTAAAAGCCTATTCAACACAGCATTCTACACCTTGCAGTTTTCAGTTGAGGACATTTCTTTTTTGAAAAAGTGTTATTGAGGGGCGCCTGGGTGGCTCAGTCGGTTAAGCGTCCGACTTCAGCTCAGGTCACGATCTCGCGGTCTGTGAGTTCCAGCCCCGCGTCGGGCTCTGGGCTGATGGCTCAGAGCCTGGAGCCTGCTTCCGATTCTGTGTCTCCCTCTCTCTCTGCCCCTCCCCCGTTCATGCTCTGTCTCTCTCTGTCTCAAAAATAAATAAACATTAAAAAAAAAAAGAAGTTGGCTCCTGTCAACTGTTGTCAACTGTTTAAAAAGTGTTATTGAAATATGATTGAGATACAAAAAATTGTGTATGCCTAATATACACAATTTGATGAGGTTGGATACATGCATATACCCATTAACCATCATCCCAGTCAAGGTAATCCACATATCCGTCACCTCCAAAACTTAACTTGTATACTCCTTTTTTGTGATCAGTTGGCTATATTTGCATGGGTCTAATTCTGGGCTCTTTATTCTGTTACATTGGTCTATGTGCCTGTTAGTTTTTAAAAAAATTTTAATGTTTATTTATTTTTGAAAGAGAGAGAGGGTAAGTGAGGGAGGGACAGAAAAAGAGAGAGACAGAATCTGAAGCAGGCTCTTTGCTGCCATGCAAAGCCCAATGTGGGGCTCAAATCCATGTACTGTGAGATCATGACCTGAGCCAAAGTCAGATGCTCAACTGTCTGAGCCACCTCAGGCACCCCTATGTCCCTGTTTTTTTTTTTTAATTTTTTTTTAACGTTTATTTATTTTTGAGACAGAGAGAGACAGAGCACGAACGGGGGAGGGGCAGAGAGAGAGGGAGACACAGAATCAGAAGCATGCTCCAGGCTCTGAGCCATCAGCCCAGAGCCCGACACAGGGCTCAAACTCACGGACCGTGAGATCGTGACCTGAGCTGAAGTCGGATGCTTAACCGACTGAGCCACCCAGGCGCCCCGCTATATCCCTGTTTTTAATGCCAGTACCGTTCTGTTTTGATTGCTATAGCTTTGTAATATATTTTGAAATCAGGAAGTGTGATACCTTTAGCTTTGTTCTTTTTCTCTTAATATTGCTTTGGCTCTTTGGTGCCTTCATTGGTTCCATATGAATTTTAGGATTATTTTCTCTATTTCTGTAAAAAAAAAAATGCCATTGGAATTTTGATGAGTATAGCATCGAACTTGTAGATTGCTTTGTGTAGTATGGACATTTTAAATATTAAGTCTTCCTGTCCATGAAAATGGGATGCCTTTCCATTTATTTGTATCTTCTTTACTTATTTGCATGGATGCTTTGTACTTATCTCTGTGTACATCTTCCGCCTTCTATGTTAAGTTTATTTCTAAGTTTGTATTCTTTCTGATGCTATTATAAATGAGATTATTTTCTTCATTTCCTTTTTAGATATTTCATTGTTAGTGTACAGAAATACAACTGATTTTTGTATGTTAATTTTGTACCCTTCAACCTTACTGATTTTGTTTATTTGGGGTGTGTGTGTGTGTGTGTGTGTGTGTGTGTGTGTGGTGTGTGTGTGTAGTCTTTAGGATTTTTTACATAAAAGATTATGTCATCTGAAAGCAGAAATAATTTTACTTTCTTCCGACCCAATGCCTTTAATTTCTTCTTCTTGCCTAAGTACTCTGAGTAGGACTCCCAGAACCATTTTGAATATAGGTTTCAAGAGTGGGCATATTTGTTTTTCTTTCTGATCTTAGAGGAAAAGCTTTCACTTTTTCATCATTGAATATGATAAGGGTGATAAGCTATGAGCTTATCATATATGGATTTTATTATGTTGAGGTAAGTTCCTGCAATATCTAATTTGTTGAGGTTTTTACCATGAAAAGAGTGTTAGATTTTGCTGAATACTTTTTCTGCATTTATTAAGATGATTATGTGTTTTTTATCCTTCATTCTGTTCATACGATCTGTACCACATTAATTAATTTGCATGTATCCCAGGGATAAATCCCACTTGGTGATGTTATAAGATCCTTTTAATGTGTTATTGAATTCAGTTTGCTGGTATTTTTTTGAAGATTTTTACATCTGTGTTCATCAGGAATGTTGGCCTGTAGTTTTCTTTTCTTGTAGTGTTTTTGTCTGCCTTTGGTATCAGGGCAATGTTGGCCTCATAAAATGAGTTTAGAAGTGTTTCTTCCTAGGGGCACCTGGGTGACTCAATTGGTTGAGTGTCCACCTTCGGCTCAGGTCGTGATCTCACAGTTTGTGAGTTTGAGCCCTGCATTGGGTTCTCTGCTATCAGCGCAGAGCTTACTTCAGATCCTTTGTCCCCCTCTCTTTCTACCCCACTAAAAAATAAAAAATAAACATTAAAAAAGAAGTGTTTCTTCCTCTTAAATGTTTCAGAGGAATTTGGAAGGATTGTATTAAATCTTCTTTAATGGTTTGGTATAATTCATCAGTGAAGCCATCTGGTCTTGGACTTTTGTTTGTTGGGAGGCCTCAGATTACTGATTCAGTTTCCTTACACATTATTCACACCTGTTGAAGTTGTCTGTTTCTTCATGATTCAGTCTTGGTAGTTTGCATGTTTCTATGAATGTATCATTTCCTCTAGGTTTGGTGTATAATTATTCAAATTATGAATAATTTGTGATCCTTTTGGTTTCTATGTCATCAGTTTTCATGTCTTTTTCATTTTTTATCTTACTTATTTGAACCCTTTTATTATTTTTAGTAAGGATGGATAAGGGTTTGTCAGCTTACTTTCTTTTTTCAAAAACAACTCTTATTTTTGTTAATATTTTCTATTGGTTTTCTATTCCTTATTTTGCCTACTTGTGCTCCAATGCCTGTGTTTTTTATCTTCCTTCTGCTAATGTTGGGTTTAGTTTGTTGTTCTTTTTCTAGGTCCTTGAAAGATAAAGTTAGGTTGTTTGAGATATTTCTTCTTTTTAAAAATTTTTTTTAATTTTTTTTAACATTTATTTATTTCTGAGACAGAGAGAGACAGAGCATGAACAGGGGAGGGGCAGAGAGAGAGGGAGACACAGAATCTGAAACAGACTCCAGGCTCTGAGCTGTCGGCACAGAGCCCAACGCGGGGCTCGAACTCACGGACTGCAAGATCATGACCTGAGCCAAAGTCAGACGCCCAACCGACTGAGCCACCCACGCACCCCTTTTTAAAAATTTTTTAATGTTTATCTATTATTGAGAGAGAGAGAGCACGCGCAAACAGGGGAGGGGTAGAAAGAGAGGGAGACAATCCAAAGGAGGCTCCAGGCTCTGAGCTGTCAGCACAGAGTCCAACATGGGGCTTGAACTCAAAAACAGCGAGATCACGACCTGAGCTTAAGTCAGATGCTTAACTGACTGAGCCACCCAGGTGCCCCAGATCTTTCTTCTTTTGTAACGCAGGCATTTATTGCTTTAAACTTCATTCCTACTACTGCTTTTCTTGCATCCCACAGATTTTGTTAGGTCCTATGTTTATTTTCTTTCATATTAGGTATTTTCTAATTTCCCTTTTGATTTCTTCTTTGACAATGGTTGCTCAAGAGCATCTGGGTTAATTTCCACATGTTTGAATTTTCCAATTTTCCTTCTGGTACCAATTCCTAGTTTTTTTCCAGTGTGGTTAGAAAAGATACTTGGTGTGGTTTCAGTCTTCTTAAATTTGTTAAGACTTGTATTCTGGCCTAACATGTGATCTGTCTTGAAGAATGTTTCATGTACACTTGAGAAGAATGTATATTCTGCTATTGTTGGGTGGAATATTCTGTGTCTTTCTGATAGGTCCATTTGGTTAATAGTGTACTTTAAGTCTACTGTTTCCTTGTTAATTTTCTGTCTGGAAATCCTATCCATTGTTGAAAGTGGGATATTGAAGTCCTCTACTATTACTGTATTGCTATCTATTTCTCTTTACAGATCTGTCAATGTTTGCCTTGTATATTTAGGTGCTTTGATATTGGATGCATAAATATTTATAGTTATTATAGCTTCCTGATGAATTGACCCTGTTATCAATATATACTGACCTTTGTATCTTATAGCAGTTTTGACTTAATGTTGTCTAATATAAGTACAGACACCCTGCTCTCATTTGGTTACCATTTACATGGAATATCTCTTTCCATTCCTTCACTTTCAGTCAATGTGTATCTGTAATTCTAAAGAGAGTCTCTTTCAGGCAGCATATGGTTAGAGCTTCTCTTTAAATCTGTTCAGCCACTGTGCCTTTTAGTTGAAGAGTTTAATCCATTTACATTTAAAGTAATTATTGATAGGTAAGGACTTAGAATTGCCATTTTGTTAATTGTTTTTCTGTCTTATTTGTGGTTCTTTTGTCTCTCTTTTCCTCTATGTCCAACTTCCTTTATGATTTGCTGGTTTATTAATACTGGCATGCTTTGCTTTCATTTTCTTTTCTTTTTCTTTTGTGTATCTACTAAAGGTATATTTGGTGTGTGATTACTGTGAGGGGTTAAATAAAACATCTAATAGTTATAATTGATTATTTTAAGGTGATAACAATATAACTTCAATCTAATACAAAAACTCTACACTTTTACCTCTCTGTCTTCCTACTTTATGTTACTGATGTCACACTTTACATGTTTTTACATTGAGTATTATTTAAAAAAAAATTTTTTTTTAACGTTTATTTATTTTCGAGACAGAGAGAGACAGAGCATGAACGGGGGAGGGTCAGAGAGAGGGGGACACAGAATCTGAAACAGGCTCCAGGCTCCGAGCTGTCAGCACAGAGCCCGACGCGGGGCTCGAACCCACGGACCGCGAGATCATGACCTGAGCCAAAGTCAGCAGCTTAACCGACTGAGCCACCCAGGCGCCCCTACATTGAGTATTCTTAACAAATTTTCATATTCGAAGTCTTACTTCTTTTTGTCTTTTATTTCTTTTGCTTTTAATAATCTATTTATTTAAAATATCCCAGAGTATCACAAAATAAGTACATCTTTATTATATTCTTATGTTCACCTAATACATTCAACAGCATATAAAAATAACTATTCACCATGATCAAGTGGGATTCATTCCTGGGCTGCAGGGCTGGTTCAATATTCACAAATCAATCAGTGTGAGACATCACATTAATAAAAGAAAAGATAAGAACCATATGATCCTGTCTATTAATACAGAAAAAGCATTTGACAAAATTCAGCATCCTTTCTTAATAAAAACCCTCAAGAAAGTCGGGATAGAAGGAACATACTTAAACATCATAAAAGCCATTTATTAAAAGCCCACAGCTAATATCATCCTCAATGGGGAAAAACTGAGAGCTTTCCCCCTGAGATCAGGAACACGACAGGGATGTCCACTCTCACCGCTGTTGTTTAACATAGTGTTGGAAGTGCTAGCATCAGCAATCAGACAACACAAGGAAATCAAAGGCATCAAAATTGGCAAAGATGAAGTCAAGCTTTCACTTTTTGCAGATGACATGATATTATACATGGAAAACCCGATAGACTCCACCAAAAGTCTGCTAGAACTGGTACATGAATTCAGCAAAGTCACAGGATACAAAATCAATGTACAGAAATGAGTGGCGTTCTTATACACTAATAATGAAGCAACAGAAAGACAAATTAAGAAACTGATCCCATTCACAATTGCACCAAGAAGCATAAAATACCTAGGAATAAGCCTAATCAAAGATGTAAAAGATCTGTATGCTGAAAACTATAGAAAGCTTATGAAGGAAATTGAAGAAGATACAAAGAAATGGAAAACATTCTGTGCTCATGGATTGGAAGAATAAATATTCTCAAAATGTCAATACTACCCAAAGCTATCTACATATTCAATGCAACCCCAATCAAAATTGCACCAGCATTCTTCTCGAACCTAGAATAAGCAATCCTAAAATTCATATGGAACCACAAAAGGCCCCAAATAGCCAAAGTAATATTGAAGAAGAAGACCAAAGCAGGAGGCATCACAATCCCAGACTTTAGCCTCTACTACAAAGCTGTCATCATCAAGACAGCATGGTATTGGCACAAAAACAGACACAGAGACCAATGGAATAGAACAGAGACTCCAGAATTGGACCCACAAAACTTTGGCCAGCTAATCTTTGACAAAGCAGGAAAGAATGTCCAATGGAAAAAAGACATCTCTTTAACAAATGGTGCTGGGAGAACTGGACAGCAACATGCAGAAGAATGAAACTAGACCACTTTCTTACACCATTCTTTTTGTCTTTTAACTTTTATATTGGAGTTAAGAGTGATTTATACAGACCCATTACAGTATTAGAGTATTCTATATTTATGTATATATTTAGCTTTTCTGGTGAGTTTATACTTTCATATGCTTTTGTGATTTTGTTTTGTGTCCTTTCATTTCAACTTGCAGAACTCTCCAGCATTTTTTATGAGGCAGGTCTGATGATGATGAACTCACTCGACTGTCATTTGTCTGGAAAAGTCTTTATTTTTCTTTCATTTCCAAAGGACATTTTTTGCTGGGTATATTATTGGTTGACTGTTTTTTGTTCTTTCGGTAATTTTGCATATATCAATATTTCATTACACTGATGTACTACAAGTTAGTTAATGGGTCCCTGTTGGGTACGTGACTTGTTTCCAATCTTTTGCTTTTATATAACTGCATAAATACAGCATTTTTTATGCAGGTATGTTGATAGCATTAATTCCCAGAACGGGGGATTATGAGATTCAAGGATCAATGTGATTGTAATGTTGAAAGATCTGGTCAAATTAATGCCAACTAGTTTTTTTTTTTTAAGTAAATTGTAACATTATTGGAACTTTAAACACAGCATTTAGTTTCCACTCTACAAGACAAAGGGAACAAAGAAAGGATAAGCAGAAGTCAAAGGCCCATAAAATCAGAAGGTCTAGAACAATGACAATGTAAACCTAAACATATGTGTAATCACAATAAATTGCTAACAGGGTTAATGCTGCAAAGGCTCTTAGATTGGGTTTCCAAATAAAACCTAATGATATACAATTACACGAGACATTGCTGGAATAGGATTATACAGAAAGTTGTAAAAATTGGACAAAAGTATATTAGGTAGAAGAAAACAAAATAACCAAGAGTCATAATAGTAAAATCAGACAAGATAGGATTTAAGACCCTAAAAAAGGATAAAAAGACATCCATTTAAAAAAAAAAGAAAGTAAAATCCACAGTAAAGTGGAGGCAACATGAACTGTCATGTGCTGGATAAGATAGAATACATAACAACAAAAATGGGGAAAACATAAAAAATGTGGTAAACATAGTAGACGGGAGCGCATTTTCTGGACCTGAGCTCTCAAGGAGAAGCAGGTTAATAAGGACACATACTAAAAGAAGATAATAAAATTTCATTCTTGTAAATATTTGAACTTTACACCCTAAAAAGAAATAGCATACTTTCTTTTCAAGTATGCATAGAACATTTGCAAAAAAAAAAAAAAAAAAAAAAAAAGAAAAACAACAAAATGATTGTGTTAGGCCATAAATGTGCCTTAGAGATTTCAAGAAACCGTTGTACAGATTACCTTTTCTTTTTTTTTTAATTTTTTTTAATGTTTATTTATTTTTGACAGAGAGAGAGAGAGAGAGAGCGCGCACGCGCACACACACACACACACATACATATGAGCAGGGGAGGGGCAAAGAGAGAGGGAGACACAGAATCCGAAGCAGGCTCCAGGCTCCGAGCCATCAGCACAGAGCCCGACACGGGGCTCGATCCCACGAACCGTGAGATCATGAGCTGAAGTTGGGCGCTTAACCGACTGAGCCGCCCAGGCGCCCCTCCCTAAAGATTTCATATTTTTTTTCTAAAGTAGGAGCATTTTGTTGGCTGCGTGCAGCAAACAACTTAAAGATTCACATTAGTATTTTTGTTTTCCGGAGACTCCTCTGTGTCAACCCACCTCTGGGAATGTCTCTGTCTCTACCTCCAGCTCCACCAACCCCTCTTCTCCCACCACCCCACTCACCGTCACATTTCCTTCCTTTCCTGATACAGAGCAATCCTGCCCTCTTTGGCTCCCATTGAGTCGCATCCATAAACCAGCCAGGTACACAGTAGCCCAAAGCCCTTTGCTTTAACAGGACCCCCTCCCTGCCGTGGAGGAGCTCCAGACCTAGAAATAAATAGCCATCTCTCGTACTTTATGTAATTCAGCCCGTTCGCTGCCGTGCGGTCAGAATGCTAAACGGTATCTGTCCTGTGGTTCTGTGGCCCTATTCTTAAAGGAATTTGCTTTTTGTCATATTTGTTTTTATTCCAAAGGTGTCCCTCAGCCTAATATAACTTGGTTGAAGAGAGGAGGACCTCTGAGTGACAATATTTCCTTGCTTTTCAATGGATCCCTGTTGTTGCAGAACGTTTCCCTTGAAAATGAAGGAACCTATGTCTGCACAGCCACCAATGCTCTAGGAAAAGCTACAGCAGCATCTACACTCCACCTGCTGGGTAAGTGTCGGGTGCTTCCGGTTCAAGTGCTTCCTGTCATACGTACAGAGCAGGACCCGGTTTCTTCCGTCCTGGAGTCGCGGAGTAAACGGGATGGACGTTAAGTGGTTGTAACCCTGGCTTGCCTCCGCCCGCTCACACGCTGCGCACTGCATCTGGCACTTTGTCTTACCAGGTCTTCTCTTAGAAGGCTGTCACTTTCCTGCTGCTACTTCCGTGGCACACAGTTTTCTGCCCAGAATCCAGACCTTTTGTGTTCTGCCTGTGTATTTGCTCATCTGCTGACCCGACCCCCCTTCCAGGCCAGCAGCGAGCTCTGTTCTAGTCGGTGTGGTTTCCTGCGCCATGATCCCATGGAACCCCCCACCCACACGTGGTTTCCCTGGAAGTACGGCTTCCAGGAGCGCTGCTCTCCCAGGAAGAGGTGTCCGTCACTGCCTTTGTCACTGGATAGATGCAGGGCCAACTTCTGTCACTTACACAGGGATTCCTGTCTCCTGTGTGACTCTGATTTCATTTGACCTCTTTTGCCTGGTCTTACCGTTTGGTATCTGATTAGGTCCTAACACACATTGCTCTCCAACTGTTTCCTCTTTCATTTACGTTTCCTCAATTAAATTGCAGGTCCTTTCATGATAGAGACCATGTCTGATATCTTATCTTTGCAGCCCTGAGGATATAATATAGTCTGGGGCGCACAGTAGGTTCTCAGTAAATACGAATCACTTGAGTCTTAAGACACCTTACCATGGGGTGCATGTTGTAATTTGGAGATGCTCATCACAACGCGCCCCTCAACACAGGATGACAATCGGGGATGATATCTGGAGTTCATTCCCTTCCCCTGCGTTCATCTCTTTTGTTTCTCAAATTCCACATGGGAGTTGAAACGTGGTATTTGTCTTTCTCTGACCGACTTATTTCGCTCAGCATAATACACGTTGTTGCAAATGGCATGATTTCATTCTTTTTGATCCCCGAGTAACGGAAGGAAAAATAAGATACAGAGGGGAGGCAAACCATAAGAGACCTTTAAATTTTTTTTTTTTTAACGTTTATTTATTTTTGAGACAGAGAGAGACAGAGCATGAACAGGGGAGGGTCAGAGAGAGAGGGAGACACAGAATCTGAAACAGGCTCCAGGCTCTGAGCGGTCAGCACAGAGCCCGACACGGGGCTTGAACTCACGGACCGTGAGATCATGACCTGAGCTGAAGTCGGCCGCTCAACCGACTGAGCCACCCAGGCGCCCCCATAAGAGACCTTTAAACACAGAGAACAAACGGAGGGCTGCTGGAGAGGAGGTGGGTGGGGGATGAGCTAGATGGGGGATGGGCAATGAGGAGGGCACTTGTTGGGAGGAGCACTGGGTGTTGGATGGAAACGAGGAGTCACTGGGTTCTTCTCCCAAAACAAATACTACACTGTATGTCATCTAATTTGAGTTTAAATAAATAAATTAAAAATCTATATTTGGAGTTCAACGAATTCTTGTCACCAAAATGGACTTTAAATTGTTGAGATCCGGGGCGCCTGGGTAGCTCCATTCGTTTAGCACTGACTCGAGCTCAGGTCATGGTCTCACGGTTTGTGGGTCCGAGCTCCATGCCAGGCTCTGTGCTGACAGCTCAGAGCCTGGAGCCTGCTTCAGATTCTGCGTCTCCCTCTCTCTCTCTTCCCCTCCCCTGCTCACACTCTGTCCCTCAAAAGTAAATAAACATTTAGGGGAGCCTGGGTGGCTCAGTCGGTGAAGCGTCCAACTTCGGCTCAGGTCATGATCTCGCGGTCCGTGAGTTCGAGCCCCGCGTCGGGCTCCGTGCTGACAGCTCAGGACCTGGAGCCTGCTTCGGATTCTGTGTCTCCCTCTCTCTCTGACCCTCCCCTGTTCATGCTCTGTCTCTCTCTGTCTCAAAAATAAATAAATAATAAATTAATTAATTAATTAAATAAAATAAATAAAAATAAAAAAATTTAAACTGTTGAGGTTTTAGGACTCAATAAATAATACTCCTCTCTCCTGCCAGGGTTTGGAACCAAGTGAGAGTTGCTCACAGAAGTCAGTCAGATGGCCTTTAGGGATCATTCGATAATCCTGTCTGTAGCTCCAGCACCTACCACAGGTGTAGTAAGAGCTAAATACGTGTTTCACAAATGAATGGAATTGAGTCATTGGTGGACGTGGTATGAGATTACCATAGGTTCCACTGCTGAACCAAGAGGATGATGGGAAAGAACCTTCTCCATGGTTTTTCTTGTTGGCAGTTCGAGGAGTCCAGGGTCATAATAGGTGGGAGGTGCCCATGTGGGGATTGGAACCACTGTTGGGCACGAAGCACTTGGATGTTCACTCACTCCTCTGACACAGTAGCACAGGGTTGGGGCAGTCATTTTTATTTTTTTTTCTTTCTTTTTTGGGGGGGGTCGGCGGTCATTTTTAATCCTGGTACATACATGAGGAGACCCAAGAAACTCACAGAAAGTTTTCCTAAAGCTCAAATATATATCCTTCTCTTTTATTTTATTTTTTTTTAGATTTCCTAATATTTATTTTTGAGAGGCATAGAATTCAAGCAGGGGAGGGGCAGATGGAGACAGAGAACCTGCTTCCATGTTCTGAACTGTCATCACAGAGCCCGATGTGGGTCTCAAACTCATGGACCGTGAGATCATGGCCTTAGCTGAAGCCGGACGCTTAACTGACTGAGCCACCCAGGCGCCCTTATAGCCTTCTCTTTGAGCGTTCTTCATACTACCCCTCTTGCACTGGCCGTGCTGATCAGGAAGGCACTGGTGTACCTCCCTGTGGCCCTTCCCAAAGACCTCTGTGGTCTTCTAGGATCTTGGAATGGAAGATTCTCAACAGGCTTGACCAAGCCTGTCTGATTGCTGAATGCCTTCCCCATGCTCTGAGAAGCGCCAGCCTTGTCCCTCACTTCTGCTCCTCTCCACTCCTGAACCTGCATGGCTGCCTCAGCTCCGCCCTGCACACCTCTTCCCTTAGGGGTTCCTCCTGCTGAGCAGCTCATGACTTGGCTGAGGAATCAAGAACATCTTACATTGCCAATACATGGCGTCCCCCTGCCACCCTGCCCTCATGCTCGAGTTTCACTGCCTTTCAGAAAGGCCATCTCCCCCATGTGAAGTCCCCTATAAAACGTCACCCATTCTCCTGCTGCTGAGGTGTCCCTCAAGAGGAGGGGTTTTGCTGTTTCTTAGAGGCTTCTTCCAATCCCTTTCGGCATCAGGGGGACTCCATTTTTTCCATCGTCTTAGGCTATAAACCCTGAAAACATGCAGACGCCACGTTTTAGCACAGCTGTTCTAACTGAACCCCGATAGCACCCCACACACCCCCACAGAACCCCCAGATCTGTGTGGGCCTGAGCAGCCAGGACAGAACATTTCATCGGCAGGAGCTGACTTCCTAGCGGCTGTCTTCTTTAAGAACACCCAAGCTGGAGTAAGAGGCAGATAATGTTTAACTGGTAAACAAGTGCTCCTTCTTTCTCTCTTTCAGAACAAAGACGTTTGGACAGTGAAAGTGGATTTCCCAAGGACCAGAAAAAGCATAGGCTCCAGGCATCTGACACAGAAACCAGCAGCAGTGACCCAACAGGAGAAGCCCTACCTTCAGGTCGGAGATTTTGACTTCTTAAGGATTTGCCATTCGAGAGGCATGTGCGAGGAAAAGGATTTAGCTACCGGATGCTCCGTATCTTGCCCTTCTCGATAAGTAAAATTATTCCTAGGCACTTGGCCGGCTTTTCCCTTGCCCTCAGGCTTCTGTAGCTCAACTCGTTCCTTCCATATCGAAACAGTTTTGAAAAAGAAATCGTTCCCGGGGAAGCCCGCGGGGCTCATGTCCCAAATGTGCATCATTATTTGTGATAAAACAGGTGTTGGTTTTCCAGTTTCTAAACGGTGGCCAACTTGGTAAAATATTCACAGAGGGGAGATTTGCTAGGAATTCTGGAAATGATTCCTTCATCCTTCTCTTTTTATAAATTCTTCCCTAGACTTACTAACTTTGTTAGGCATCGGTGTTCGGTCAGGAGAACCTGATCTCAGTATTCCAAGCTTGCAAAAGTCTTCAGGAGGCCAAGAGAGAGAAGTAGGGTTAAGAAAGTCAGAAATTCTGAAAGCACAGAAGACCAGTACTGATGATCTCAGAGTCTTGTAGCTCAAAAATGGGTAAATCACAGAAGGACACAGAGAAGCTCCTGTTATACTTCATGCTTTAGTTTCTACAGGAACAGTACTGGCTGCGTCATTTCACCCTTTTAAATCTTGAACGAGTGCCTCTCCTTTGCAGAAAGTATCCCAAAGAATAACTGTGTACATAGGGATTCTAAGAATGTAGTTCCCAGGCTCCCACCTTCTCGGATGCAGGAAGGGCCTGGAAGAAGAGAATAGTGCTGGGCCACCCATCAAACAGGCCAGCTCATGTTATTCATGTTATTTATGACATCATTCTCCAGGAGTAGTTATATATTCTTCTCGTCTTTCAGGAATACTACTACCATTAGGAAATGCACCATTATCCATTTATGCAACATTTGTCTTAGTCTGTTTGAGCTGCTATAACAAAAACCACAGACCAGGTGGCTCATAAGCAACAGACATCTATTTCTTACAGTTCTGGAGGCTGGGAAGTCCAAGATCAAGGCACCGGCAGATCTGATGTCTGGTGAGGACTTCCTGGTTCACAGACATCTTTTCACTGTGTCCTCCCATGTCAGGAAGAGTGAAGAAGCTCCCTGAGGTCTTTTTTATAAGGACTCTAGTCCCAATCATGGGGGCTCCTCCCTCATGACCCCGTCCCCTCCTGTGGGCCCCCTCTCCTATGACCATCACATTGGATGTTAGGGTTTGTCATCTGAGTTTGGGGGAGACACACACATTCAGTCTACAGCAGCATTCTGCAAGTGTCTGCCCAGCACTGGGGGAAAGAGAGGACTCTTCCCCCGGGAAGCTCTTGCCAGGCTGGGGAAAAGAGAGGACCTAGCCCCTGGGAAGCTCATAGTTTGAAGAGGGAGGCAGTCATGTGAACAGTTCTGAAGCGGTGTGACAAGTGCTCTAATAGAAGGATGGCCAGGTCCACTGGCAGCACTGAGGAAGGGGCCCTAACTCTCTCTGGAGGAAACAACCAAGTCCTCACGCAGGCCTCAGGGCTTGTCCTGGGAAGAGGAAGGACAGCATTCCAGGCAGAGACACGGGAGGTGCAAAAGCAGATGGGGTTCCATGCAGAAGGGCACGTGAGCCTAAGGAACTCCCTCAAATCAATTACTTTAAAAATTGGATATCATGAGTCTGAAACCACTGGGACAGTTGAAGCCTTTGGAATATTTCAACATTGGCTTCACCAATGGCGCCTATCTCGTTTGACCACCTGCTATAGACACATACCTACACGCACATACACAAATACACATCCACGTATTCACCAACTGGAATATGCCAGCCCTTCGGTGGATCCCTACTTCAGCGTTTCAAAGAGACTCATTTATTAATTTAACGAAGACTGGTTGAGCACCTAATATATAACGTGCCCTGTCCTGGTGGTGAACAGGACAGAAGAGCTCCCCATGGAGTTGGCGCTCTAGTCAGGGAGGCGGACGACGAACAAGGAAACACACACATAAGATATTTCTCTGTGGTGAGTGCTGTGAAGGAAACAAAATAGGACGATAGCACAGCAATTGCACATGGCCATTTTGGTGAAGAAAGTCAAGACCAGCCTCCCAAGGAGGTGATAGTTGAGCCCAGGTCTAGATGATGACATAGAGCCATTCATGCATAGGGGTGAGGGAGGAGCCTCTCCTGCAGAGGGAAGTGAGCGCAAGACCATTAACTGGGAACAAGCTTAATGTGGTCAGGAAACACAAAGAGGGACACCTGGGCGGCTCAGTCAGTTAAGTGTTGAACTTCGGCTCAGGTCATGATCTCGCTGTTCGTGAGTTCAAGCCCCGCATTAGGCTCTGTGCTGACAGCTCAGAGCCTGGAGCCTGCTTCGGATTCTGTGTCTCCCTCTCTCTCTGCTCCTCCCTAACTCGTGCTCTTTTCTCTCTCAAAAAATAAATAAACATTAAAAAAAACTTTAAAAAGAAAAGAAACACAAAGAAAACTCACATGATGGGGACACAGGTGGGGGGGAGAGGAAAGGGTGGATGAAACGAAGTTGGAGGGTTGCTGAGGACCAAATCATTCAGGGCTTTGAAGATCAAGGTAAAGACTAGAATTTATTCCTGTTTTCCCAGCACCATTTGTTGAAGAGACTATCTTTTCCTCATTGTATATTCTGTCCTCCTTTGATCCTGATGTCTGTTTATGTGCCAGTACCTTACACACAAAGAATGAAACCAGACTATATATACATATACATATACGTATACATATACATATACATATACATATACATATACATATACATATACATGCTGTATATGTAAACAGCATATACAAAAATAAACTCAAAATGGATTAAAGATCTAAATGTGAGACCTGAAACGATAAAAATCCTAGAAGAGAGCACAGGTAGTAATATCTCTGACATTGGTCATAAAAACATTTTCCTAGACATGTATTCTCAGACAAGGGAAACCAAAGCAAAAATAAACAAATTGAACTACATCAAGAGAAGAAGCTTCTGCACAGGGAAGGAAACAATCACCAAAACAAAAGACAGCCTACTGAACAGGAGACATACCTGATAAGGGGTAATATGCAAAATACATGAAGAACGTAGGCAGCTCAACATCAAAATAACCTATAGTCTGCCTAAAATGGGCAGAGGACCTGAACAGACATTTTTCCAAGGAAGACATACAAATGGCCAACAGACACATGAGAAGATGTTCAACATCACTCATTATTAGGGAAATGCAAATCAAAACCATGATGAGATATCACCTCACACCTGTCAGAATAGCTAGAATCAAAAAGACAAGAAAACAGCAAGTGTTGGTGAGGATGTGGAGAAAATGGAACCCTTGGGCACCATTGGTGTGAATATTGGTAAATTGGTGCAGCTGCTGTGGAAGACACTATGGAGGTTTCTCAAAAGCTTAAAAATAGAACTACCAGATGGCCCAGTAATTCCACTATTGGGTATTTAGCCGAAGAAAATGAAAACACTAATTTGAAAAGGTATATGCACCCCTGTGTTTATAGCAGCGTTATTTAACAATAGCCAAGATAGGGAAGCAATCCAAGTGTCCATCGGTAGATGAATGGATAAAGAAGATTTGGTGTATATATACACAATGGAGTATTAGCCATAAAAAAAACACACACACACACAAAATCTCACCACTTGCAACAACATGGATGGAGCTAGAGTGTATAACGCTAAGGGAAATAAGTCAGAGAAAGACAAAACCACATGGTCTCACTCGCATATAGAATTTAAGAAACACATAAACAAAGGAAAAAAGAGATTAAAAAAAACACTCTTAAATACAGAAAACTAACTGATGGTGGCCAGAGGGGAGGTGAGTGAGGGGATGGGTGAAATAGGTGATGAAGATTGAGTACATTTATCTTCATGAGCACTGAATAATGTACAGAACTGTTGAATCACTAGATTGTACACCTGAAACTACTGTAACACTGTGTTAATTATTCTTCACTTAAAAAAAATCCTAGAGCTTATTCCTAAAACACACAAAGCTATTGAGAAGTCTTACATGAGAGTGAATGTGATCTTTTCAAATGCTCTTGTATCCAAAATCATTAACCGTAAACCAAAAAACGATCAATTGGAACTTCATCAAGATTATTAAAATCTGGTCATCAAGGACACCATTAAGAATATGGATAAGTCATAGATTGGGAAGAAAGATTGGCAGAACGTATGTCTGATGAGGAATTCCTATCTAGAATATATAAAGAACTCCTACAAGATAATCATGAACCCTCCCATCCCCCAAAAAAGACAATGGGCAAAACACTTGCACAGACGGTTCACAAAAGAAGATATACAGTGCCATGGAAACACAGGGAAATGACAATTAAAACCACTACTGGAAAAGTGAAAACAAAAACACCGACAGAGCTAGATTTTGGCAAGGATGTGAAGCTGCCGAAACTCTTATACACTGGTGGTTAGTACGTAATCTGGTACAACCCCTCTGGAAAACCGTGTTGGTGGTTTCTGATAAAGCTAACCACACACCTACCTTTGACCCAGCAATTCCGCTCACAGATATTTATGCAAGAAACGTGAAGACATGGTCACAACAAAATGTGGCCAAGAATGCTCATAGCAGCCTTCCCTTCATGATGACCATCACAAGGAGAATGGATAAACAAAGCATGGTATATTCAGACACTGGAATATTATTTAGCAATAAAAGAGAAGGGACTACTGATATGCACATCAATACGAGTGAATCTCAGAAATGTTATGCTAAACAAAAGAAGCCAAATGCAAAAGACTGCATGCATGAAGTCCCAGAACAGGGACACTAATAATGAATACTGATGGAGATGAATCAGTAATTGCCTGGTGGGGGAGGGGAATTGATGAAAATAATTCAGATTAAAATAATTGATTAAAATAACCTAATTAATCATTAACACTGATTAAATTAAGAGGAAACTTTTTGGGTGATGAAGCGTGTTATGCCTTGTTTTGGATCACAGTTACAAATGTACATACAATTGGGAAAACTCATAAAACAGCACACCTGATTTCTGAGCATTTTATTGTATGTGAATTACACCTCAATGCAAAAAAAAAAAAAAAAACAACAAAACAACACAAAAACAAAAACCCACGTTTTTAAAGAAATGCACGTGTCCTGCCTTGAAGTGCCAAGGTGTGTTTGTGAAGTATGACATAGTAGAAAAAGTTAGATGTGGGGTCAGACACACGTGGAGGTCCTTCCTTCTGGTTGGTCCTTCTGGAGGAAGGACCTTGTGCAAAGTCACTTGGCTTTTTTCCCCACTTTGGCAAATAAAACCGATCTAATTCACGAGATGGCCACAAGGATAAGTGAAAAATTGATGGCCAAGTATCTAATTCCATACTCGTCACCTGGGAGGTTCTCCATAAACCCAGCTATTTTTAAAAAACTGTTTTAAATAACTGTAATCCTGGAGGCCCAACTAAAAATATGTCCTGTTCTGTTTTGCCAACGATGCCATATGCAACGTAAGACAAAAATTCAAAAATCAGGAAAATCTGGAAAACAATAAGTTACAGAAATCGCTCTGATCTGTGAGGGAGTCTGTGGACACAGCTGGTAGCCATCAATTACTTGTGATTGTGACAGGAAAATCTGGCACCTTCTGTGGTTGCACACACATCTTTCATCATCGTATTGTACCTTATCTTTTTACCGAGCGTCCAAAGGGAAGGGAAAGGCCGTTTGGAACGAGGACTGAAATTAATAAGCCACAATTGCTGGAGGTGGTCAGCCTCAACTTTGCTAAAGGGAACTCCCATTTTTACCTTTCCAGATGTCTCCGTGACAAATTATTTATGCAGTTCCAGGAGTAAGCTGAGGTTTAGATTAAGAATTAATGGAAAAGTAAGAATGGAACGAAGTGCATTTTTAACCTTACTGCTTAATCCAAGGTCCCGCTAAATAGCCTTTCATTTCTCTGCCTGATCCACTTTTGAGACACAGAACTGGTGAGAGCAGCCCCTGGAGACCTCCTCCCTCCTGTCCTCTTGGCTGTGCTTGGAGAATGCCGAAGAGGCAGCCCGCTGCCCAGAACACCTCCTCCCTCTCTCTGGGATGCTTCTGGCAGGTCCAGCTGGTCTCCAATAGCCTCTCTTCCAGCCTGTGGCCCAAGGGGCCCTCGCCGGCCACCGCTCCCACCAGTTATTACAATCAGTCAGTGGAGGGAAAATGAAATGCACTGTGTGATGGGTTTACTCTCTCTGTGCTCCTCAAAGAACCAGACCGGCAGCCCCTGGTGGTCTTCGGCCACATCCCCTCCAGCCTCATCATCATATCTCATTCTGGGCTGTCGTGACGTGTCATTTCCTTTCTGCAGAGCCTTTTTGGGAGCTCGGTAACTGGACGCATTGTTCTGCCAGCTGCGGGCACTTGGGAGCCCGAGTTCGGAGACCCCGGTGTGTGACGGCCAACGGGCAGGAAGTGAGTGAGGCCCTTTGCCATCACCTCCAGAAGCCGCTGGCTGGGTTTCAGCCCTGCAACATCCGGGACTGCCCCTCGAGGTAGGTGTCCTTGCCCTTACCAGTACCAGCTTTTTACTTGTGTTCGAAGGCTCGCTAATTTGGATTTACCGCCGCGATCGCGGAGATGCGTTTAGCTGGTACTCGGTACCAGGCATTCCGCTAAGTGCTTCGTGTGGCTCATTTTGCAGGCACCTCGTTAGTTTCCTGTTTTGTAGGTGGGGAGGTTGCCCCAAGGCCACACAGCTGCAAAGGCCAGAGTTCAAAGGGAGAAGGTAATCTGTGTTCAGAGCCTTTGCCCTTGATCGCTGCTCAGGTCTGCTCCCTTGCACTCACAGTGCTACCTCGTCCTTAGTGGAGCTGGTTCTGTGGGTCGAGCCTCGGAGATCGCGTGGAGGTCCTGTTCAGAGTGCCCATCCCTAGATTCCACCCTGGCGGTGAAGACCACTAATGACCTTTCTATGTAATGGATGACAGAAATCAGTAATTTTTCAACGGCCAAAATCCAACTCCTGATCTCCACCGAGCCCGTCCCGCCACTAGGCTTCTGGATTCAGTGACTGTGCCCCAGGCCCCCCGCTTTCTCCCACCTGCATCTGTTCTTGTCCATTTCCACGGTTCGTGCGGGAGCTCACGCCATCAATGCCCCTCACGTGGACTGCTCCAGGAGCCTCCTGATTCTTGTCCCCCACCCCGCCCAGAGGGCTCTTCCCACTGTAAGCAGAATCGTCTTTAAAACACAAATTCACCGTGATGTTTCTTTGTTTAAAACCCTTCAAACACTTCTCGTCATTCTTAGGGCAAAAGCCGAAATCCCTAGCGCTGGGTTATGTATGTCTTACGCATTTTTTCACCTTGTGTCTAAAATAGTGCTTTACGTGGGGCACTTGGGGGCTCAGCCGGTTAAGCCTCTGACTTCAGCTCAGGTCACGATCTTGTGGTTCGTGGGTTTAAGCCCCATGTCGGGCTCTGTGCTGACAGCTGGGAGCCTGGAGCCTGCTTCGGATTCTGTGTGTCCCTCCCTCTCTCTGCCCCGTCCCCGCTCGCAGTCTGTCTGCCTCTGTCTCTGTCTCTCTCTCAAAAGTAAACAGACATTAACAATCTCTTAAAATAGTGTCTAACACACACACACTTGCTGCCTGACTGATGGCGTGAGGCCAAGAACAGAAGCCCCTCCCTGCTTGGGTCTCGGGCTGCCACTCTGTGTCACTGCTGGTCTCATCCGGCCTGGTTATCTGACCTCCACTCCACGCCATTTTCTTGGCTCTCCGATGCGCCATTCTCCTGACTCAGAGTCTTTGCACATGCCGCTCCCGCTACCTAGAACGCTGTTCCCTCTCTTTGCACTTAGACGTTTCCGTTCGTCTATTTTCAGGGAGACCGTCCCTGACCTTCCCCTCCGAGCACAGCCAGGGCCCCGTGCTGCTTGGGTCTCCTACTTCTTTATCATCTGTCTTTATCGCTCTTCCCACAGTCCATCTCATTGTCCCGCTAGACTGTCTGCCCTACAGTAAATCCACAGCTGTTTGCGGGACACTTTATCCCAGCACTTAGCACAACGTCCGCCCCATTATGCACCCTCCACAGGTATGTGTGAAGTGAATGAATGATTTCATTGAATCACATAGTCCCTAGCAGAGAACTGAGCAAATAGCACCAAAGTCTCCAGGAAAATAAAATAATAATAATAATAATAATAATAATAATAATAACAGTAGCATTTATTGAGCACAACTATGCGGCAGATACTATTACCAACCTCATTTTACTGAGGAGAAAATGGAGGTGGTGCAAACGTTAGAGAGTCTGTTGCCCTTGTGCGAATGCCCACGCCGGATCCGCTGACCTGGGCCTTGGAGGAGGTGGGGGGCAGGTCACACCGGGAGGACGTTCTCAGAGGGCCATGGCTGTTGGAGGCCCCCTGGCCGACGTGTCTCCTGGTGCCCGTCTTTGGAAGGTCGCTTGGCTGAGTCATCGCTCCCTCAGGAAACAGCCATCTGATGCCGCAGGAAGGCGCGGGGGCTGGGTTGTGTCACCTCTTGATTCTTACATCGTGAAAAGAAATTTATCAGCAGCCTCATTTATTAACTGTTCTCAAGCTTTTGCACATCCCTAGAGTACACAGTCATACGCTTTCACACCTACAAGGGACAGACAGAAGTCACCCCACTCTGGGGCCCTTCACGTCGAGAGTCCTTTGTCTTTCTGTGCCGTGGATGCCTCTGGGTTGCCTGGAGAAGCCTGTGGCTCCCTTCTCAGAGCAAGGGGTTTTGTTTGTTTGTTTGTTTGTTTGTTTGTTTGTTTTAAGATTTTTGAACATGAGCATGAGTGGGGGAAGGGTAGAGAGGAAAGAGACACAGAATCTGAAGCGGGTTCCAGGCTCCATGCTGTCAGCACAGAGCCCGATGCAGGGCTTGAACTCACGAACTATGGGATGGTAACCTGAGTCCAAGTTGGATGTTTAACCCACTGAGACACCCACGCGCCCCGAGCAAGGGTTTTAAGTCTGTAAAATAGAATATATTTGATCACAAAGGAAACCAATTATGCTGAAATACAGTACTAAAATATTTGAAAATTATGATACAATAATAGGTTTGCTTCTCCATTAATACACTAAATGGTAAGATCTGGCGGTACATTAGTTTTGCAGTGGTGATGAATATACATGGTATTTTGAGATGCCTGCTACAATTGTAATGGCATGTAAAAATATCTGTGGTTTCCATCGGTAACAAAATCACACAGGTATTGCTAAAACTACTGTATTTTGCAGCTGAAATTCTTATAACTGAAGGAGGACTCAAATTATATCTCAGTGACAGTGAAGATCTAATTCTTTGCCCATCCAGGCCCGTGGTCCCTTGGAGAGCCACAGGGCTCAGGTTAGGAACCCGTGCTCTGCGGTAAACCAGCCAAACTTCAACATATTTAGTGACACAGCACTCCATCTCAGACACATCCATTCCAAGTGTCCTGTGTCATTAAAGTGTGAACTTTAGGGTCAGATAAACCTAGAATCCAATCCCAGCTCCGTTGGCATGTAGTTATCTGTGACCACGACCAAGTTATTTACCCCTTTGGACGTTGGTTTCTTCCCTCCAAGACTAGGGATAACATGTAAATCTGTCAGAGCAAACAGCACATCGGTGCTTTGAAAATATTTTCTTCCCTTTGGTTTCAATGAATTGAAACCCACTTTTTTTTTTTTTTTAATTTCCACCTCATTTTGCCCTAGCTCTACTCTCTGGAGCCGTGCAAGTGCTCTTATATACTTGGAGACGGCCCTACCCCACTCCTGTGTTCCTCGTTTCCACCTGCTAATTCCGGTTGCTCCCCTGAATAAAAGAAAAGCTGGGAATAGAGCTGGGAGTTCTCTGTGGTGCTGTCCATCCCCCCAGAGAAGTGTATGGCCCCCAAACGGTCGCAGTGTTAGCATTGTTCTTTTTTTCTTTCAAGACACTCCCTGTGGTGTCTGACATCCCTGTCCTTCCTAAGCTGCTGTAGTTTTTGTTCCCAGGTGGCTCACAGGTGCCTGGTCGGAGTGCTCTGTGTCTTGTGGGGAAGGATTCCGCAGTCGCCAAGTGACGTGCGTGCACACCAGAGCCAATGGAGCCACGCAGGTGATGTCTCCGAGGGCCTGCGCTCCCAAAGACAGGCCTCTGGGAGGAAGGCCATGCTCCAGTCACCCGTGCGGCCAGTGGGTCGTTGGACCAGGGGGCCAGGTAAAGTTGGACGAATCTAGTGTTTTCAGAGTACCGGAATCATCACTTAACTTCTAATGCATTATTTTCGATTTGGGGGGGCGGGTGGTCTGATTGATCTCTAAAACGAATGTAGGTGCCTGACCTCCAGGATTAGAGCTGGAGTGTCTCTGTGTCTTCTGATACAAAGGCAAATCACAGTCGGGTTCTTTGAATGCAGCCGTGCAGGAACAAGCTCCCAGGCTGACGAGAAGCCTCCAAGAAAAGGAGCAGAGGGACATTAGTAATAAGGGCACAAAAGTCTCATAACCCTCCCCCAATACCACCTGGAACAACAGTATAAATAAAAAAATATTCGGGAAAACAATTCTAAAGAAATGTGTAGGAACCTTATTAGCCTGCTACGGCTGCTGAAACAGAATACCACGCGCTGGGTACCTTCAAGAGCAGAAGTTTATTTTCTCACAATTCTGGACGCTGGAAATCCAAGATCGAGTTCTGTCAGTGTTGGTTTCGGTGAGACCTCTCTTTCCGGCTTAGACAGTCACCTTCTCACTGTGTTCTCATGTGACCTCTTCTCTGGAGAGAGAGAGACAGAGAGAGAGAGAGAAAGAGATTTCTGGGGCCTCTTCCTCTTCTTATAAAGACAATATTCCCAAGAGATTAAGGCCCCACCCTTACGTCTCCATTAAACCTTTAATACCTCCCTATAGCACCTGTCACATTGGGGGTTAGAGCTTCAACATATACATTTTGAGGGGACACAGTTTGGTCCATAACATTCCACCTTCTGGTCCCCACCCCCAAATCCATGTCCTTGTCGTGCGCAAAGTACACCCATCCCATCCCAATATCCCTAGAAGTCTTAACCCATTCTGTCCTCAGTTCAAGTCCAGAGTCTCACTAAATGCCACATACGGCAGGCATGGGTGAGAAGTGAGTCGTCCTGAGAGAGAATCCCTCTCCTGCTATGAAGCTGTAAAAGCAGACAAGTTATGGCCTCTGAACTATGGGGTGGGACAAGCAGAAAAAGAAAGAAAGAAAGAAAGAAAGAAAGAAAGAAAGAAAGAAAGAAAGAAAGAAAGAAAGAAAGAAAGAAAGAAAGAAAGAAAGAAAGAAAGAAAGAAAGAAGAAAGAAAGAAGAAAGAAAGAAAGAAAGAAAGAAGAAAGGAAGGAAGGAAGGAAGGAAGGAAGGAAGGAAGGAAGGAAGGAAGAAAAGAAAAAAGGAAGGAAGGAAGGAAGGAAAAAAGAAAGAAAGGAAGGAAGGAAGGAAGGAAGGAAGGAAGGAAGAAAGAAAGAAAGAAAGAAAGAAAGAAAGAAAGAAAGAAAGAAAGGAAGGAAGGAAGGAAGGAAGGAAGGAAGGAAGGAAGAAACTGGAAAAAGAAAGGGGTGATGGGTCCCAGTCAAGACCGAAATCTATCAGGGTCAATTCCATCAGATCTTAACACTTGAGGATAATCTTCTTTGGCTGGATGCTCACCCTCCAGACCCACCAGGACAATGGCATTGCCCCTGTGGCCCTAGACAGCAGCCTCCCCCATGTGACTCTTTGGAGTGGTCCTGCCTCTGACGCACTAGGCAGGGGCAGGCGGGCCCACAGGAATTGAGAGGGGGGCCCCACCCTCTGAAAGTGAGGAGCAAACAGCCTTAACCCTGTGTGCAGTGGGACCGACAGCCTTGGTGAGCTCTGAATCCAGGTCATTCTTCCCTCTTCCTGAAGGATGAAACATGTTGGCAGCTGAATGGCTTTATCCCATCCTGTAGAATCTGTAGTTTCTAAAGCTTTCCTTAACCGGGTCCCAACTATGTTCCTTTGGTCCAAACTGGCAATGTCTCTGGTGGTGCCATCTTGTCTCTAGCCCTGGCTTCCACTGAGATGGCTGAGTGACCCCATGGCCAACCTCCTTATACAGCGATCGCCCGGCCACACTCTTCGTGTTCTCTCCAGAACGTATTCTCTCATCCTTCGACATGTGGATAGACTGACACTTTCCAGAATCCTCCAGTTGTGGTTCCTTTTTGCCTAACGGTTCCTTCAGTTTATGTGTGTCCACTGATGTTCCAATATCAGCAGTAAGAGGAAGCCAGGCTGCACATTCCGCACTTTGCTTAGGAATCTCCCCAGTGAAATATCCAATTTCATCACCCACAAAGTCTAGCATCCACAAAACACTAGAACACGATTCGCCCACGGTTTTGCCACTTTAGAGTGATGTTCGCCTTTCCTCTGGTTCCTAGAGGCATGGTCCTTACTTCCCCCTAAAACCTTGCCAGAATCCCCCTTAATGTTTGTACAGTAAAGCTTTGGTCTGCGAGCACAATTCACTCTGGAAACACACTTGTAATCCAAAGCACTTGTATCTCAAAGCGAATTTCCCCATAGGAAATAATGGAAACTCAGATGCTTTGTTCTACAACCCAAAAATATTCCTATAAAAATGATTATGGTACCGTAATATAATACAAAATAATAAGAAAATACAAAATATAAAGAAAAATAAATTAACCTGCACTTAACTTTGAAAGCTTTCGTGGCTGGTGTGAGAGAGACAAGCAAGAGGAGGGTGATTGTGTAGGACGACTTTCACGATCACTGACGGAATCACTGCTATTGGCCAATGGAATCTTTTTCTTTTTGTGCAACTTTAACAAGGAGCCTATCCAATGACCTAGAATGAGCAAAGCATTCTTAAGCTCGCTCTTGTCTGGAAAAGCAAAGGACTGTCCCGAGGTGCTTTGAAGTGACAAAAAATACACCAGTGCCAGTTGTGGGCACCTTCCAATGTTCTGAAAAATCGCTGATCTCTGCCAAACACCGCAGCCTGAGACCGAGCATCTGAACGTGGGAGACGATCACCCACAATCCTGCAGCGAGAGACAGCGAGAGAGGGAGGGAGAGAGAAGGAGAGAGAGAAAACCACTGGGCTCAGTTGTGATCATGTGATATCCCGTGTCACGTCCTACTCGTATTGCAAGCCATCGCTCGTTTATCAAATTAAAATTTATTAGAAATGTTTGCTCGTCTTGCGGAACACCCGCAGAACAAGTTACTCGCAATCCAAGGTTTCACTGTACTAATAACAACGTCCCTTTCAAGGCAACCAAGTTTTTTCTAGCACCTCAAAACTCTTCCAGCCTCTACCCATCACCCAATCCCTGAGCTGCTTCCACACTTTTAAATATTTGTTACAGTAGCACCCCACATTTCAGTACCAAAATCTGTATATCTGCATTAGCCAGGGTCCTCCAGAGAAACAAACCAAGAGGGTGTGTGTGTGTGTGTGTGTGTGTGTGTGTGTGTGTGTCAAGAGATTTATTATAAGGAATTAACTCATGCAGTTATGGAGGTTGACAAGTCCCAAGAGCTGCAGACAGCTGCTATTGTCATTCTAGCCCAAAGGCCAGCAGGCTAGAGACCCAGGAAGAGCCAGTGCTTCGGTTCAAGTCCAGAAGCAGGAAAAAGCCGATATCCCAGTTCAAAGACAGTCTGAGTCAGGACGAGTTCTTTCTTACTTGGGGGGGAGGGCCAGTCTTTGTGTTCTCTCCAGCCCTTCAACTGATTGGGTGGCGCCCACCCACGTTAGAGGGAACAATCTGCTTTCCCCTGACTACTGATTTCAATGTTTATCTCATCTAAAAACACCCTCCCAGAAGCACCCAGAATCGTGCTTGGCCAAATATCCGGGCACACCGTGACCCAGCCAAGCTGACACATAAAATTAACCAATAAAGAAAATTATCCCATGAAGACAAATAGAAGACATGGTTGAAAACATTGTTGAAAAGTAGGCCGAATAAAGGAACCCTCTATACTGTGAAGGTGTCTGCTTCCTTAAATGGGCCGAAACATGTGATATAATTCCAGCTAAGACTACGGCAGAACGCTTTTGGGAAACTTAAGATAATTTTGACATTCACACGGGAGAACAAATGAGCACAGGAAATTTTGGGGAAAATCCACTCACTAGAGGTGTGGAGAGACCTTCTGAATGTGGTGTTTCAGCTGCTGCGAAGCAGTTGTAAGTGAGATAGTACAGCGTCAGTGCGGGACAGTAGCCCCGAGTCGCACAGTGTAATGGTATGACACACACAGACCCATGTTAAGCGGGTTCAATGTTCAAAGGTAATTAATCACAGGGGAAGAATTGCTTAAAAAGCTAGTGTTAAACTGCCAAGGTTTTTTTTTTTTTTTAAGAAAATTAAAGAAGATCTAAATAAATGGAAAGGCATCCCATATTTATGGATCAGAATACTTAACGTGAAGCTGAGAACACTTTCCACATTGATCAACGGATTCAACACAATCCCTGTAAAATCTCCCAGCTGGCTTCTCTGCAGATACTGACGAGCTGATCCCTAAAATTCATATGGAAATAGAAAGGACCCGGAATCGCCAAAACCATCTTGAGAAAAGAACAAGGTTGGAGGGCTCAGACTTCTTGGTTTCAAAACTTAGCACAGAGCTGTAGTCATCTAGGCAGTGTGGGTAGACAGGGGATAGACCTAGAGATCGCTAGAATAGACTTTAGCTTAAGGTCGAGAGATAAATTTCTGTATCAGTGTCGGCTGGCTTCCTACAAGGGGGACGAGACCATTCAGTGGAGAAAGAATAACCTCTCTGGCAAATGGTCCCAGACAACTGGATATCCGCGTGCACAGAAGAATGAAGTTGGACCCCTAGCTTATACCATATGCAAGAGATTAACTCCAAGTGTATCAGAGACCTAAATTCAAGAGCTGAAACTACAGAGCTCTTGGAAGAAATGTAGATATGAATCTTCATGCTTTGGGTTAGCAAGTGGATTTTTAGGTACAATAACCGAAAACGATGACAATGTAGTTGGGCTACATGAAAATTAAACACCTTTGTGCTACAAAGGGCATGACTGAGAAGGTGAACAGGAATAGAATCGGCATGAGGGCAAGGCCTTTTCAAGGGTAAAACAAAGTATAAGGAAAAGGTAATATGCATTATGACATGAAAATTTAAGAATTGCACGTCAAAAAACTTTTTTTTTCTATAACTGAACTCACTTTAACACAGAAGCCTCCACTTTTGCACAGGGCAGGAAGACCCAAACTTGACAGTTGCCTATGCTTTTAAGCACAGTCCTATCAGGACCTAAGCCCTGTCGATTACAGATTGGCCCTGTTCTTTTCCCTTCTCCCCAGAGATGGTCTAAGTTTCCGGCGGGGGGAGGGGGAAAGTGGAGGTGGAAGGTCCTCGGGTGTCTTCTTGGCCCTGAAGGAGGGCTGCCTGGTCCTCAGAGCTGCACCCCCACCCTCGCTGACCTCCCCTGGGGACTGGGGCTGGTTCCCTGTAGCCGACCTTCCCCTGGCAGTGCCCCCCCGTACATGACCTTGGTACCACAGCATGCCTGAGCTCACAAGGTCATCCGTGCTGCACTCTGCTTTCGTTACAGTGCCCTGCGCGTTGCCTGGGTCGCACAGCGAGGATGCCGCAGCATCGCGCAGCTTGTCAAGGCCACAACAGCTCTGACTCGGGCTGTGACGACAGAAGCAGGTACTGGCCCTGCCCTCGGGCGACGCGAAACCTCTCCTGCCTCGGTCAGTGGCTGTGGCCGCCTGGGAATGGAATGATGTCTCTTGTCTACTCCCTTCTCATAATTGACGATTCCTATACCGCCATCCTGGGCAGTATGCATTATACTGAAATATCAGTTATCACGTACTGTTACAGTTACAAATCATTTGAACGTTAAACAGGTACAGAGATACCCCAGAGAGGGGAACAAAATAGAGTAGCAGTGAGAATAGCTATTTTTCCTTCCGTACACAAAGTTGGTAAAGCCTAATAACACTGAAGTTCACAGATTAAATCTTCCTCGTGTTTTCAGTGAACTACTTACTGTATTCCCCCGCTTAGAAACTATTTTGATAGTTTTGTTTTGTTGAACTATTTTGGCACAGTGGTTTAGCAGAGAATGACAGAGGCGTTTGCCTTATTAAGGGGCTTAAACCAGAAAGGACTCTGCTTCCCTCTTAGTAGAAGTCTAAGCTGGTGGATGGCTTGGGGTAGAAGGTGTTGTTCCATGAGGTCACGCAGAGACCCAGACTCCTTCCCCCCCCCCCCCCCACTGTCCCAGAGAGGCGAGCCCCAGCCAGCCCAGAGTGGGGGAGAGAGCCGAAAGCACATGAATGAGAGACTTTGGACTTCTCCCACTCTCGCGTTGTGTGATCGGGGTTACCTGGCCTCCTCGTGTGCGGGAGGGAGCGTTACCGCCCGTGTACAATTACAGTTGGGAGGTTTTGAGTAGTTGCTCTAATGTAAAGTACCTAAGAAGCCTGGATCATCGAAGATGCTCCATATATGGCTCCTTTTCCCTCCTTCCACCCTGAGTGTTGCTGGAAAAAATGAGATGACCTTGAAAGCTGGCTCACTTTCCATCTTGAGCCTTCAGTAAGGCTTGGCGACATAGCATCAGCTGTGGTTCCTATTCCCCACAACACAACTCAGGCCAGAACTATTTTCCTCAAATGGAAAATGTTTGGAACAGCTGCCCTCCTTCTCAACAGGCAACCTAGTTCTGTCTTTTGCTGAGAAGACAGAGACCACACACAGATTGATGTCAATTATCCCAGATGTTTTACTTTGCATTCTCAAAGAAACACTTACAACACAGACACTTACCTGAGTGGATCGAGCTTTCTGGATGTATTTTCCTCACACTTGTTTTTTTCTCCTTATCGATACTTCTTCCCCACCTTAGTACGTAAGATTCACTTTTCCTTTGTTGTATTCCGTTCTTTTCCGTTGTTGTATTTCACATTACCTCATTGCATTGCTGATGGACATTTGATTGTTTGGGTTTTTTTTTTTTGTTTGTGTGTGTGTTTGTTTTTGCTATTACAAATACCACCGTAGGCATTTTAGGACTGCAGTAGGCATATATCTTTCTGCACGAAGGGTTGTATTCTTAGAGGATAGTTTTTGGTATGGAATGGGATTGACAGGGCTGTTCATTCTGATACTAAGTTACCATCAAAATTGCCTATTCCGGGAGTATATGAGAGTTCCCCCCTTTTCATGAACATTTTAATAGGTTTTCAGTCTTTGTGAAAATTTTTGTCAATCTGATGGGTGAAAAATCACATCTTACTGTAATTCATACTTTTCTGATTACTTTTTATATGCCTTTTGGCACTTTGTATTTTTTTCGCAAACCCATCCACTTTTTTCCATCCCTCCCATGATTACCGGCAGCCAGGCCGTCCGACTGGTCACCCTCCACCTGCTGCTCCTTTCCAGCCCAGCCCCCACGCTGCAGCCTGAGCAATCCTTTCCAGAACCACGTCTGATAGCACCTCCACGACACCCCACCGCGCTGTGGGATTAAAGTCCCGCTAGAGGCTTCCCTTGCTCTGAGTAGGAAGGGTGGCCAAAGTATGCGACGTGGCCTAGAGAACACTGCACAGGCAACTCTTCCCTGCCCTCACCGCCTCATCCCAGACCTCACACACCCCCACTGTTGGTGCTGCAGCCACGTTGTCTTTCCTCCAGGACACGTGCTAGATTCGCCACGCACTCTCCAACCAATGGCAGCGAAAATAAGATGCCAAGACATACTAGAGAGGATCAAAGGCATGGAGGGGTCTATCAGGGGGCTCAGTTGTGTGACAAAGTGGGGTTTTAGGAAGAGTTGTGGAGATGAACCGAAACGGTGGAAGCATTTAGAAGAAAGAATAGAAGAAAAATTCCTGGAGCTGGGGGGAGGCGAGGAGGGGTCAAGTTGCCTTTCGTTTTCTCCATCATCTCTGCTTCCTCCAGGCTTGGCCGCCCTGCTGTTACATCCCGGTGCTTTTCTCTCGTGCTGTTAGCTTTCCAAAGTTGAGACATTGAGGAGGACTCATAGAAACAGGGTTGCTTTGCGATTTTTAGCACCATTTCTACTCTCCTGTTTTCTACAGGGAAGCACAGGTGTGTGTAGCACCCATGCCCAGACTGTGTCCCCCTCGCTCAGATGTCCCCATGTCCCCACGTCCCCATCCCCAGTCCTGTCCCCGGCTGGGAGGAGGTGGGATCTCTGTGCTGGACCAACCTTAGGTTCTTTCTCTGGGTCCTCAATCAATGCCCAGCCTCCGGAACTTCTGCTTCCGTGTTGGTCCCTAGCTCCCCGTGTCCTCCCATCTGTCATGGGCTCTGTGGCTCCTCCTGCCCGCCCCTTCCGCTCCCCACCCCGGGACCTGCCTTCCATCAGAGCAGAGATTGGCCCCGTCAGTTTGGGTCCTTCGGGCCCCTGAAACAACAAAAGTCAGCTCGGAATGATTTATGCAGAAAAGGTGGGAGATTTCTCATTAAGACAGGACCGCCCAGCACTTGGGCGCAACAGTTTGGTCTCCTTTTAAAACACATGTTTTTGTGCCTATTCGGTGAGTATTTGTTCCACCTTTTTTCAGTAGTAAAAGCTCATCTGTGCGTGGTATGGCTGAGCAGTGCTGGGTCTATGCCCAGTTGTCTGAAACAACTACGATTCATAACCACTGGGGAAAATAAAAGCCCTGTAATTAATAGGATAGCCTCCTCCTCTTCCCATGTAAAATCTTAAAGAGTTTGAGGGGATGGTGTTGTTTAAGTAAAAACATTTTGATGGAGTCTCCCCCTCCTGGCTAATCAAAGTACTGCTTCCAACTACATGTAACATTCTCTCCCCTGGAGATGATCAGGTTATCACAATTTTCTCCATCTTCCTCCATGTCCAGTGGTGTTTCTACTCTCCTTATGGATCATGCGCACTGGTAAGGAGCCTTTTTAAAACATTTTTTTAAATGCTTATTTACTTTTGAGAGAGATAGACAGAGCGTGAGCAGGGGAGGGGCAGAGAGAGACACAGAATCCGAAGCAGGCTCTAGGCTCCGAGCTGTCAGCACAGAGCCCGACGCAGGGCTCGAACTCCCAAACTGTGAGACCATGAGCTGAGCTGAAGTCGGGTGCTTAACAGACTGAGCCACCCAGGCGCCCCTGGTAAGGAGCCTTTTTTTTTTTTTTTTTTTTTTAACGTTTATTTATTTTTGAGACAGAGAGAGACAGAGCATGAATGGGGGAGGGGCAGAGAGAGAGGGAGACACAGAATCGGAAGCAGACTCCAGGCTCTGAGCCATCAGCCCAGAGCCTGACGCGGGGCTCGAACTCACAGACCGCGAGATCGTGACCTGAGCTGAAGTCGGACACTTAACCGACTGAGCCACCCAGGCGCCCCAGGAGCCTTTTATGGGAATATACAGACGTGTCTCAAGAATTCAAAGGGAGAGAACGCCGTCAGACTACAGGAAGGGCCGTGACCAAGAAATGAGAAGTTCCTGGGGGTTTTCCCCCTTTGTCTCTGCCGCTTACTGTGTTTCTGCTTCATTCTTTGTCTCTTCTGAATAATTTTTTTTCCTATTTCTCTGGCCTGTGTGGCACAACATGGCCACCATTGCTCCAGCCTTCAGGTTTATAGGTCTTATTCCAGAAACCTCCAGGCTCACGGAGGAAAGACAGTTCTTGAACTGGCTCAGCCAAGCTAGGGCTGTCTTCCAGTCACCTGTGGGGTGGGAGACATTCCCATGTAGCGCAAAGATGCCTCCCAGGAGCCCTGGCTCGGGGAGCAAGTGTGGGCCCTCTAGGGTGGTTCTGCCCTCTGGGTAAACGTCCTCAAAAACCAGAGGGTACCAACCTTCTGTTCTGTCCTAAAGGGTAAGGAGCCACAGACGGATCTCTCTCCCCAGATGGTCTTGGCTAACTCTGAGCATGAGGCCTGGTGTGGCCATATTGTAAATGGAAGAGTAAGCGCCGTCTCGTAGCAGACAAGGTTGCTTGCACAGATTCGCACTCATGCCCGGACATACCTCCAGGGCTCAGATAAACAAAACTCAGCTTGCCAGCAAAGTGGAGGAAGCATACAGACCGTGAGCCGTGCCTGCTTCCTTGCCTAGACTGACCCGCTCTGGCTTTCTCAGGACAGTGTGTCTTTTGCGGGGGCGGCGGGGGGGGGGGTGTATCTTGACTTGGTGTTAGAAGTGAGTGGAAACACGTGTGTGCTCACCTCTCGTTGTCACGACGGGGCCATCGCCTTCCTCATCAGCCAGCCGTGCCCAACACAAGTCGGCTTCCTGGCCAGCAGGGTCCGGATCGGTGAGCCTCGAGGACACGGAAAATAATGGCACGAGAAAAGGCTTGATCTCAGCACGAAGTGACACCCTGCTTCTCCCATTTTCCATTATTTTTTTCCTTTTTCTTTCTTTTTTTTTTCCCCCTCTTTCAGACCCACCTTGAAGGGGAACTGCTCGTCCGGGGCGTGTGACGCGTGCTGGCGCCCCGGCCCCTGGAGGCCCTGCACGGCGGCCTGCGGCAGGGGCTTCCAGTCCCGGAGGGTCGACTGCGTCCACACCAGGAGCTGCTGGCCCGTGGCTGAGAGACACTGCGTGCAGAAAAAGAAACCGGCTTCCTGGCGGCACTGTGTGGGGCCTTCCTGCCATAGTACGTACCCCTGTTGGGCCTGCCAGTGCCCTCGCCAGTGGCTGGTGGCACGGCCACGGGCCATCCGGGGTGCAGGTGGCATCTTGGGGCACTGGGAGATTAGCCCCTTGGATGCGGGTGCAGCTTGGTGTCCTTTTGGGAAGAGCCGTCGAACCAGCTGGATGTCCGCGGCCTTGGCTCCTACTGCCTCCTCCCACCTCTGTCAGCCTCACCGCACCCCCTTCTGCCTGCGGCTCTCATCTGCTGGGACAGCGATTCTTAAAGATTTGACCTGTTTGTACGATTATATGTTCACGTAGGCATATATTTTTATGTTATTCATATATTATAGTTATTATATTATTTTTGCAAAATGTAATCATAAATATATGTAGCCAGGGAGCAGGCTCCTAGCTTGTATTGGTTTGCCAAGGGGTCCACACCCCTGCCGTTCCAAGCACTGAGAGGAAAGACGGAGGCCAGGAGGGCAGCGAGGCCCCGGAGAGCGGCGTGAGGCCGCGCGGCCGGCTAAGCGGGGAGCCCACTGTGCTTCTGAGCCTAGTGCAGAGTCGTGGCTCTAACTCCAGCCTCGTGGGGGCTCTCTCTGCTTTTTAAAATTTGGGTCCAGCTGACACACAGCGCTGCATTAGTTTCCGGCGCAAGACGTAACGATTGGACATTTTTTTTTTTTAATTTATTCTCAAGTTAGTTAACACAGAGTGTCGTCTTGGCTCCAGGAGTAGAACAGAGTGATTCATCTCTTACCTGTAACACCCAGTGCTCGTCCCAACAGGTGCCCTCCTCTACGCCCATCCCCCGTTTAGCCCATCCCCCCTCCCACCTCCCCTCCAGCGGCCCCCGCTTTCTTCTCTGTCTTTAAGAGTCTCTTATGGTTTGCCTCCCTCTCTGTCTTTATCTTATTTTTCCTCAAAAGATTTTTTTAATGTGTATTTATTTTTGAGAGAGAGAGCTAGAGAGTGTAAGCGGGACAGGTGTGGAGAGAGAGGGGGAGAGAGAGAATCCCAGGCAGACTCCATGCTGTCAGCACAGAACCCTATGTGGGGCTCGCACTCACAAACCGCGACACCATGACCTGAGCTGAAGTCGGATGCCCAACTGACTGAGCCACCCAGGCGCCCCTCAGAGGATTTTTTTTTAAACTACATCTCAGGGCTCCTGGGTGACTCAGTTGGGTAAGCATCCGACTTCAGCTCAGGTCATGATCTCCTATGGGTTCGAACCCTGTGTCGGGCTCTGTGCTGACAGCTCAGAGCCTGGACCCTGCTTTGGATTCTGTGCGTGTGTGTCTCCCTCTCTCTCTGCCCCTCCCCTGCTCGTGCTCTGTCTCTCTCTCTCTCTCAAAAATGAATAAACGCTACAAAACCATTAAGGGGTGCCTGGGTGGCTCAGTCCCTCTCTCTCTGTCCCTCCCCTGCTCGTGCTGTCTGTCTCTCTCTCTCAAAAATAAAATAAAAACATAAAAAGAAACCACAGCGTTTAAACTGCGTCGCCCACGAGCTCTGCGTTCCACGGATATCTGGTTTTTTCTTCCCTGCAGGAGCCTGCATGGACACCACACACTACTGTATGTTTGTAAAGCATCTCAACTTGTGTTCGCTCGATGTCTACAAACAAAGGTGCTGCTGGACGTGTCTGGAAGGGTAAACCTGTGGAAGGGTCGTAGCGCTGCTGTGAAGAAGAGACCAGAAGTGTAGAAGCTCTTTCCCCCACGTAGCTGGTTCAGAAACACGTTATTTCTTTAAAAAAACACGAAAAACACTCTAGATTCTGCATGCAAACAGGTCGATGCAAACTCACCGCTGGTGGCGTTTTGTGCTGTCGTTTTCCCCACGGCCGGTCTTTAATTCCAGCTCTTTGAAGCGATGCATCCGGGACCAACGAGCGTACCGTGGCAGGCGTGCCGTGGCACGTGGGACCTCCCCGTGTCCTCCTCATCAGGAAATCGCCCAGGTCCCCAGGACATGGTCGCATGCTTCCTCCCGTGACGTGTAGGCTAATAGCATACGGCGTCCCAAAGTCTTGAGGGACACACGGCAACCGATGACTTCCTCTTCTCTCCCAAGCTTTAGGGTTTCAACAGGTTTATAAAGCGTTTACAGTCTGGAAGCCCTGGCCAGTCGCCGTTAAGATGGCGTGATTGGTGCCAGTGGCGTTTTGATGGGTCCCGAAGCCCAGGCTGTGAACGAGAGGCAGTCGCACCGACTGATCCGAGGATCCTGGGGCAGGGAGCTGCGTCTTGCCCTTACGCTTAGGGAACCGGTGGAAGAAACCACAGAGGAAACCTTGCTGCCAGCTTCACGACCATGGAGCTCTATCTGTGACCAAATGAGGCATCTCGGAAATCAAAGGAGAGGGGGAATTCACCTTTTCTACTGATTTTGAAGTGCAGTCAAAGCTTTCTTTTAAGAGCTGTGAATGAGACTTCTTCTGAGCACTATTCTCTTGCACACAAACAGAAAATCAAAGCCTTATTAGACCTAATTTATGCATACGATAGTATTCCTGAGGGTTCTTATTTCGGGAAGATTATAAGAAAGTAATCTAAATATGAAACACGGTGGTTGGAAAGACTTGTTTATAGTAAAGCATTGTTTTTCTTCAGACTGATTTGTCGGTAAATCCAAAGTGAATTTGGGTGAGGCTAGAAGTTACAGTTGGGGCTAGAGGTCAGAGTTAGGATTTGGTGAGTAAGTGTAGGGTTTGTGTTAGTTTTAGGATTGGGTTAGCTGAGAATGGAAATTACGGTAGGGTGAAGGCTGGAGTTGGCTTTGGGGGTTGAGGTTAGGGTCGGGACCAGGACGGGTTGTGTTGGGTTGCGTTCGAACTGGCGCCAGTGCTGGTGTTGGTGACAGTGTCAGGCTGGAGGGTAAACCTGGAGTAAGTGTTTCTGCGGAAGTGGTCTGGGGCTAGCATGAAAGTTCGAAAGCCGATTTGGTTATGGCGCCCCTTCCCTTATATCCTGCCGATTACTGCTTTAGATGGCACACAAGCCCAAGTCAGTGGCCGTCCGTGCTTACGTGGCGACCCAGCCACCCGCACCCGTGTGCTGCCCCCAGCGCGCCGGCCACGACATCCCCCGAAGCAGGTGGCTCTGGACCTGATCACAAAGACGTGAGCAGCGCGTTTGGTCTTTGGACGTGTCTGTGGACGAGCTCGCTGAGTCTCTCGACCACATTCTGAGCACCAGCCCTCGTGTTCTGACTTTAGCCTCACGGACACTGGTGATAAACACTGCTGTACGTGGAGGGTTTGGTGGCCGGGATGGATGGGGATGGGGAAGGGCACACACACCAGCCCGCGGGTTGTTAATCATCAATCACCCTTGATTGTTGAAGGATTTTAAATTAAAAGAAAGATCATTTGTAAAATACTCTTTGTATATATTTATTATATGACTTAAAGGTGCAATATTTTATTTTGTACAGTATGTAATAAAGACATGGGACATATATTTTTCTTATTAACAAAATTTCTTATTAAATTGCTTCACCTTTGTATTTAAAGTCGCTAATTTTCTTGTACTTTTGTTACCATGCAAACGATGTTCCTGTGTACTGTATTTTACTACTGTTTCTATAACATAAGAGTTAATGTTTCTTTCATGACCCTTAAGTGATTCAGAAATAAATTTGATTATTCAGTGGCATCCTTAGACACGTGAGTGGCTTGTTTGTATTGTTTTTTGATTTTGTCGCCTGGGTCAGCCTTCTTGTGGGTCTGGGAGCGGACCTGATGGGTTCACAGTCCTGGATCGTCTTGTGAAATGGGGGTTAGAGGATTCAGGGCGGATCACATAGAAATTCAACTCTCACTCCCTCGCCCAGTCGTTTATACCCTGCGCATTAGAGTGAAAACGATGTCAAGGGCAGAAAGGGTGGAAAGAAGTCCCAAATGGACAGCCTGAGACAGGTTTAGAAGTAGGTGATGGTGGGAAAACAAGAAGTACTAATCATCTTTGATTTGGGATCATTAAGAGGGTTATAGGGACTGACCGACTGTGTCTGCACCTAAAGACTTTTTGGCCGCAGTTGGTGAGGAATCAAAGTCCCTCGTTTAACACTAGGATTCACTCTTAGCGTTGCCCGAGCAGTTCTTACAAACCACAAGGCCTTTCTTTCTAGTCTCTGGGTCTGTGGGCTCATTTTCCACAACAAGGATCTGCAGGGAGACCCGTGGAGATGGGATGGGGTGAGGCTGGAAATTTCCTACTGCCTCTTCTCTCTGGATTGTCCTCCTTTCTTCATTGGATTCGTCCAAGTTTGGCCTAGTGAGAACTCCTTCTAGAATGTGGCAGGCTGTTAAATATTACAGGTTTCCGGTGCTGTTACAATGGGGTTTGTGTGTGTGTCCCTGCACAGCACATATTTCAAGGAGACCTTAAGGCGATGGCAGGTCAGGTGACTCCAGCTTTCCACCACCACATTTGGAACTCGCTCTTGCACAGACTCTGGAGATCACTCTGTACCTGCGTTCATGCTGTTCCTGCTGTCCCGCTTTTCCTGACCTGGCAAGTTCCCACTCACCATTCCAGATTCAGCTCAGCTGTCCTCTCCTTAAAGAAGCTTTCCCCGAATTCCCGGGCTAAGTGGCCCCTGTGTACTCTCTTCCAATGTCTTATTCACGCCTATTATATTGGGTGTTAGATCACGGGGAGACACCATTATTTAGCTCTGTGTCCTCGGCCCAAGTCACATTGCCACGGGAAACCCCAGGGTAAGTTTACTATGGGGAGCCTTTGTCCAGGGAAGAGACCACCCCCATTAGATTACAGAGGGATTTGCATGTCCAGCATCAGAAAATGGGCCAGTATGAGAGTGCTATCATATTTTCTAATTTTTCATTTTGAGTATATAATCATGTTTTTTATTACAAAGGTAAGAATATCTAGTTATGTACGGGTTAACCTAGGTAAGAGTTCATGACAAAGGCCTCTTTTCCAGAGAAAATTTTGTGCAGAAATGACTTCATGAAAATGCATTTTATTGATGCTTTATTAATGTTGCATAAATACAGAATTCTACATGTCATAATTTTCACTAATCAATACAAACGTACATACACACGAGCTACTTTCAAATAAACATTTTAACCAAACATTGGTGGACCTATTCTCAAGCACATAGTTTGAAAGAATTCTAAAGCTACAAAAGACTACACTTCATGATAAATCATACTCTCCCCTAATGCAATCATCCAGCAAGGAAAAAATAAAAACAGGAGTTTAATTCGTTAGGAAACTTTCAGCATTTATAAATGCAATATGTTCTTTCTGCTTCACTCACTGACATCATTCTTTCCCTCCCTTCTTAGCGCTTAGCTCACGCTGGAGAAGAAGGACATAATTATGCCCCAGACGAGCCTGCTGCTTCTTCTGAACCACGACTCCAGGCATGGCAATTAGGTACGTCATGACCCAGGGTTACCCTGAAGATTCTTCAGAGCCATCGGTCATTCCTAAAACTACTCGAACACACAGTGTTTTCCTTCCTACAAATACTGTCTTTCAAACCACGTGACTCTCCTAGTCCAAGCTCTCTATGCTCTGTAACGGGTTCTCAGGCGCTTGATTGAGGACAAGACTCAGAAAGCTTACTCCTCCTAAGCTCAAAGCAAATTTGGTCATTTTCCAATCCTTGCCTCCGGCCAGAAAGTGAGTGTTGAGGAGGTAATGACCCTCGTTTGGAAAAGGAGAAAACAGGTTCAAAAGAGAGACTGAGGGACTTCATAACAATCTCTGACACTTGGTTGGCACTTTGACTTTTGGGTTTCGCTGAACCATCTGCCCTGATGCTAGAAACGATGTTTGTGAGCTGAGCAGAGCAAATGTCCTTTTACACATGGGGACACTGGGGCTCAGAGACACCCGTCACTGGCCTAAGGTGACGCAAATAGAAACTGTTGTCACTGGAACCCGAACTCAGAGCCTTGATTCCCCGTGCGCAGAGCCATTGCTGGTCACACGGCGGCTCCTCTTACGAACTTGAGCATGGTGAGGAGCGGTGCAGTCATCCCTGGCACCGCTAACCACGGTGCAGGGTGTCCACACCCTGAAGTCTGAGATGAAGACCGTCGTCCCGGATGAGGAATCCACGTGTCGTGGTCAGAGGTGTGCTGGACAGTCCCAGTGCACTTGACACATGATAACCAGGTTGTGAGTGACCATGTAATTGTTGTAATTAAAAGCATAAGTATAAAGGGTAATCGATCAGAGACAAGCGACCAAACGGTAGGTTGGGGATCCAAATAGTTCAGGTGGGAATGCCCGTTATTCAATTTTCAGAACAGCAGAGTAGAGAACAATCTTGGTGAGAGATCAATGCAAAATAGATTTTAAGGTCCTCGCTTCCCATAAGTAATTTTCCAATTTTCTTGTTTAAAATTTTAAAATGATTTCTTTTACCTCTCCCCTCAATTATTTTCACTACCAAAAAATTGGCTTTGCCTTTAGAAAACCAATATCCTGTTAGCTTCCTTTCAAACGTGATTTGATGATTAGGAGGCCTCCACCGTGGGTGTGATCTTGCGGAAGAAGTGATGACCTCGAGAATTTGTATTTTCAAAGACATAACCCGGAGGAGAGGGAAAGCTAGCGGGGCAGATTTCCCGTTTCTTTGGTGTGTACTCTAGACAGTACATGGTTGTGTCATCGAATGGAGCAGAACTCTTCACGGGAGCGTGCACGGGTTTGCAGCTCTGTGTTGGATTCAGCTCATGTGGCACATAGTGAGACCTGAAAGTGGTCCAACCATCAAATTTTCCAGATGGGTTGGGAATCTGCTGCTGCTTCTTAATAAGTCCTTGACGACAGCTTTCCCAGGCTGGAAAATCTTCCTTTGTGGTGCTTTTTCCTTGAAAAGGAAAGTTGTCATTTCTTTTCTGAGAAACTGGCCTGATGGGAACAACACGTTTGGTCTGATAGGGAACGTAGTCAAGATGGCTTGTGCTGTTTAACTGCATGGTGCCTGTGGGAGGGACATACTCTGGTGTTTTCTTGACTGCAGGTGGTGGGATTTCCCATGGTTGAAAGCTTTCGCGGAATTCGGTGCTTCCTTCAAAATGAGCATTTTGGGTCACTCTGGTGTATGGAGGTCTGCAGAGTTTTGCAGATTCGCCAACAAGGCCCTGAAAGTCATACCGGTGAGTTGTGAGATCCTCAAAGGGTTGGGTGGTTGGCTTGTAAACCTCTTTTGGCCTTGAAAACTTGAATTCTAGCTGATAAGGTACATAGTCAAGGCGGTGACTTGTGTCACCATTAAAAGGGACAGTAGAACGTTTGATCACAGGGCTGGGTTTAAAGCTTTGCCGAGGCTGTATCTCCCGAGGAACATAATCATCCTGAAATGTAGTTGAATTTCCAAATTTCACGGCGGGGGGATGATAAGTTTGCTCTGGTTTATAAAGGTCCATTTTCTGAATGCCCCAAGCTCTGTAATCATCTTGAAAATAAAAAAGAGAGCATTTTAAAATACTGAAGAAAACAACCATCTTCTAAAAATCATGGCTTGCTTACTTCTCTCATTGCCAAACATCTTTTCATTTCCTTCATAAATCTGGACAATAATCGAGTATGAAGTTGCTCACGTTCCCCTGGTTTGTTTCTTCTTCATGTTCGCCTGTCTCTTCTATCATCCCACTCTAGTACATATAACTTTCTACTTCTAGACTTACCTGGATACGCAACAAGGGAACGGAGCATCTGAGCTGGATTGTTGATAGTTTTTGAAAGCCTGTGTTTTGGATAAAGGCAGAGTTTAGGAGATTATGGTTGTGTTTTCCAGGAACTGCTTGGGGTTTTCACTGTAACTCAAGAAATGCTAAAGGAAACCATAAAATCTAGGGATTAACATGAAATCAAAGGCCCTGATGTGTGGGCAAAAGTGACGTGGGTATTATTCCTTGGTGTCGGAGGGGCTCCTCAAAGGAGAGAGAATTGCAATCCCATTATACTTTAGGAACAGGACTCTCTGAGCAAAGATACAGAATAACTTGTACTATCCCAGAAAGTTCATTGGCTTCAACTTTAACTTCTCAGAAAATGGACTTCACGTCATTCCCCAAAGATAGGGGGCCATCTAGAGGCCAGAGGCCTGAAATGAGTGCTTTCAAACATGTCAGAAATTGTATGTAGACTTTACAAGTGAACCTCAGAGCTAAGTCTGAGATTTAGCGTTAAATACCTAAATTCTGCTTCTTGCAGCCTACCTAGACCATGGATGGGAAACTGAAGTACTTATATTTCAACAGAGGGTTATTTAGTTTTTCTATTTCTAGATGAGAAAGGTAGTAAGATAAGAAATACTGTGGAAAATGGGGCGCCTGGGTGGCTCAGTCGGTTGAATGTCCGACTTCGGCTCAGGCCATGATCTCACAGCTCATGAGTTCGAGCCCCGCGTTGGGCTCGGTGCTGACAGCTCAGAGCCTGGAGCCTGCTTTGGATTCTGTGTCTTCCTCTCTCTGCCCCTCCCCTGCTCATGCTCTGTCTCTGTCTCTGTCTCTCTCTCTCAAAAGTAAACATTAAAAAAAAGAAATACTGTGGAATTGACTTTACCCAAAAAAGATGTACACTGAAGACTAATTTACAAAAGACAGAAGTCATACAAGATAACATATAAGAGTCTAGGCTACAGTCCATGCAGTGTCTATTGGAAGGGCCAAAACTCAAATGCTTTTTATGGGGATACCTCCTTTGGAGAGAAGAATTCCTCATTCACAAACAGTTCTGCCACAGTGGCCAACTTTGGGACCAAACGATCACTTCCATCTCATCAAGTACTGGTGTTTGGATGACAGTGGATCCCTGGCCTGAGAGCAGATCATCTGTAGGCTAGTAGGGATCTACAAAACAGCCTGGCAAGAAGAGACGAGCTGGGTAAGCAATTCTTGTCCTTGTGAACCCAAATTTGAAAACATGGAGCCAGATAAAAGCGAGAGATGAATCTACAAGGATGCCATGTAGTAGATAGAATTGGAGAGCTATGGTAAGCCGAAGACTTCAAAATCCACCTGTAGGGCAACAGAATTGATAAGTAGACAGAGGAGCCCAGGTAGTAGAGTGGCAGTCAGAGCAGATGCATGCAGAGAAGTGAAGAGGCTGTGATAGAACCCATGGGGCTCTGGCAGAGAGGCGGGGGGAGGGAGGGAGTAGCTCCGCCCTCAAGCTTCCTCTGTACCCGATGGCTTTCCACTACCAGGTCACGGGAAACTCTCTTTTTCTTGAGGCACCATGAACGAATCTCTGTTGTTTGCAATGTCAAGTATAAAATTATAACACTGTTTCACAAACTAGAAGGAAATCGTAGGGTGCTATTGAAGGTCTGTAGTCCGGCCTTGCTGCCAAAATGACCGAGAAAAAGATGTTAATTTCAAAAAAAAAAAAGAAACTAAATAGAAGAGGGTAGTTCTTCCTTGCCAAACGAGCTTCAGTTTTCAAAAGGGAAGCAAGAATTTGGAGACCGAAACACAAGACTTCACAGCACACATTACCATGGATATCGGTTGCAGATAACTGCAGAAAATTGATTTTCCTTTTATACATATGCCTGTGCTCATATGCATGGAATATTGATTGTTCATTCTGGAGTATTTATTGATAATGTTCAAGCAACACCTTTAAAACGTAATATTTATTAATATAATCTATTTTTCGTGTCTTGTGACACTGATAGAAAGGACAAATGTAGTGCCATGCATATCTAACAGTGCAGTCTGGTCCTTTGGCAACTGCGGTATTGCCCTGGTTAGATAAGGGAAATTCTGTTTCCTCTGCTCATTCTTTTGATTTCTAGCCACTTGCTCTCTTCTGATCAGCTTTACATCCATGTGTTTGCTCACCATCGATGTTTGAATGTAGAGCTCCATCCCCATCCTTATATAATGAGCTGTTCTAGGTTCCTCTTTGAGAACAAAAGTCCTGAGTTGCACATGCTAGTTCTTCTCCTTGGTGCTTTGTAACCTGTTCCCTGTGGCATCTTATGGCACCAAGGACTTGGAAACAGCTTTTACAAAGCCAGGGAGCTCCATCCTGAGCATTTCTTTCTCAATCTGTATATCATCAAAGAAGTCCCATGGTTTTAATACTACCTGGAAGCTGATGATTTCCAGAAGTGAATCTCCATTCCAGACGTCCTTTCAAACACCAAACCCACATATATATCTTTCTACTAGATATCCCTATTTCAAGAGGTAAACTGAAACTTAGTATGCTCAAACTGAAAAATCAATCTTGAAGTGTTAATTGAAATTTTATTTCATTTACATTTAATGTAATGAATGGTCTAGTTGAGTTTAAGTTGACTATATTGTTGTTTGCTTTTGAAATTTGTTCCCACATGTCCTTTGTTCCCTTACCCCTTATTTTCTGCCTTGTTTTAGATAAAGGGTATTTTTATTATTCCATTTTATCTATTAGCACTTTAATTATAACTTCACATATTTAAAAAAATTTTTTAATGTTTATTTTTTGAGAGAGAGAGACAGAGTGTGAGCAGGGGAGGGGCAGAGAGAGAGAGGGAGACACACAATCCAAAGCAGGCTCCAGGCTCTGAGCTGTCAGCACAGAGCCCGACGTGGGACTCAAACTTATGTGCAGTGAGATGATGACTTGAGCCGAAGTCAGACGCTTAACCGATTGAGTCACCCAGGTGTCCCAAACTTCACATGTTTTTAGAATGAAAATGCATTTTTGTCCTATTAGGGGATCTTTTGGACCTACTTGAACTCAAATTGATATTTTTACCCCTTCTAGAACAGTGGAAGAAACTTTCAACAGTTTAATGCCATTTACACCCTCATGCTGTCTTTTGTGCTATATTTTACTTCCATATTTATATAAAAATACATAATTATTATTGTGACTTTGAGAGGTCAGTATTCTCTTATATTTACCCACATAGCTAACCTTTCTGTGTCTTTCATTCATTCCTGCATTTCATGCTGCCCTCTAGAATCATGTGCCTTCCACCCTAAGACATTCCTTTACTACTTTTTGTAGTATGGGTCTGTTACTAACAGATTCTTTGAGTTTTTTGTTGTTGTTGTTGTTTTCCAAAAACATTTTTATTTTGCCATATTTTTTGAAAGATATTTTCATTAGATGTGAAAATCTGGGATTCATTGGGTTTCAAGTTCTTGGTTCTTTTTTTCCTTTCAACACTTTAAAGATGTCATCCCATTATCTTCTGGATTCCATAGCCTCAGATGAAAAGTTAGGTATGTTTCTGATTTTTCTTTTTGTGAATAATGTGTAGTTTTGCTACTTTTAAGAATTCATCTTCACTTCATTTTCAGAAGTTTGATGGTAATTGCCTAGCTGTGGTATTCTTTGTATTTATCTATTTGGGGATTTGTTGAGCTTCTTGAATCTGTGGCTTGGTTCTTTCATCAGTTTTGGAAATTTCTTGACCATCTCTCCAAATATATTCTGGTCCTTCTTAGGTCTCATATTTTACCAAGTGCTAGATGTCACATATAAGAAAGCCATAGACATTGAAATCAATGTTATTTTCAACAGGAGAAAGCTTGCTTTTTTCAGTGTTAGGCCGATCTCCTTGATCCAATCAGGAACTGAGCTAGGTTGGTGCTCAGAGGCACTTTTAGTTAGACATGGTCTTCCTTTAGATACAAGTGTGTCAAGGACAAGAACTGTGGTGTGTTTGTGGTAAAGCCCTCATTCTGTGGGACTTTGTTTCCTAAGCACCTACTCCCAAGTACAACTGTGGGATACTTCTGTGGGATTCTTTCTGCCCTAGTCTCCTAGCCCACCATGCTCCCGAAACACTCTGCAAACACTCCACAAGGAAAACCAGCCATACATCTGGAGGACTTACAGATTCCAGCTTGTCATATCAAGCCCACATATCAGGCGCTCCACTGGATTCCCTTCTCCCAGTAGAGTCTTTCTGCTTATGCCAAGCCCAGTCTTCAGCCTTGGCCTGGATTTGACAAATGGTCCAAGGGATGTAAACAGCTATCTTAGTTCACCTAGAAAGGCATCCACCATCTCTGGAATTTTAGTTCTTTCCTTCCACAGCTGTCTAATGCCATTAAAAAAAGTTTTTTTCCAGTTAAAAAATTTATACATGGGGGGCCTGGGTGGCTCAGTTGTTTAAGAGTCTGACTTCAGCTCAGGTATGATCTTATGGCTTGTGAGTTCGAGCCCCATGTTGGGCTCTGTGCTGACAGCTCAGAGCTTGGAGTCTGCTTCAGATTCTGTCTCTGTCTCTCTCTGCCCCTCCGTTGCTTGCACTCTGTCTCTCTCTCTCTCTCTCAAAAATAAACATTAAAAATAATAGTAACAGGGGCACCTGGGTGGCTCAGTCGGTTAAGTGTCCAACTTTGGCTCGGGTCATGATCTCAAGATTTGTGGGTTCAAGCCCTGCGTCGGGCTCTGTGCTGACAGCTCAGAGCCTGGAGCCTACTTTGGATTCTGTGTCTCCCTCGCTCTCTGCCCCTCCCCTGCTCACACTCTGTCTCTGTCTCTGTCAAGAATAAACAAACATTTATAAATAAATAAACAAATAAATAAATAAATAGTTTATACAGATCTTTAGCTGTTGCAGTGGAAATGATGTGGTCTGCCATTCACTATAGGCTACCTGGAAACAGAACTCACCCACTTTTAGTAGCTATGATAAAAATGTTAAGCACCTCAGTCTGTGATCAGGGCTTCACAATCTGATCTCCATCTACATTTCTAGAATTAGACCCCAATCTTGCATTTCCTCCTCTGATGTTTACCCAACAACCATTGTATTTTTCTGGCTTTCTGCGTTTTTGCTCATTTCACCCTAGTTTTTGTGCTGTCCTTCCCTTTCCTGTAGACCAGTGCTTACTAGTCTCTGATACATTCCTGGGCTGGCCTGAAGTGTGATGTTGCTCAGTCTAAATTTTTGAAGCATGAGTTGTTCCATCAATTTTCCAGTGAATTATCCTCCTCCCTAGTAATAACACATGCATTTTTTTAAGTTTATTTATTTTGAGGGGGTGGGGAGAGAGAGAGAGAGAGAGAGAGAGAGAGAGAGAGAGAGAGAGAGAAAGAAAGAATCCCAAGCAGGCTTCGTGCTGTCAACACAGAGCCCAACACCGGGCTTGAAGTCACGAACCATGAGATCATGACCTGAGACAAGTTCAAGAGTCAGACACTCAGCCAAATGAGCTGCCCCAGCACCCCAATAACACATATTATTTATTTCTACTAAAGCTATTTAATTTTTTATGCTACTATTGCTTTTTTTCCTCAACCATGAAGTTTCTACTTGTCAACAACTATGTTTGATTCAGATCTCTGTATTCCCTACAGTGGCTAGCACAGAGCAGAGAAATCCTGAAAACATTTATCTAATCAAACACTGGCCTATTTTCATCATCTATGTTTTAATATGAATGACCTTCTAAAGTGAGGCTTCTGGGGGCAGATGCATTTCTGAGAGTAGCCTGTCTCATAGAACTACATCTCCAGAACTAGATGTTACCCTTCTCGCCACCACCCTACAGGGTTTTTTCTTCCTTTCTCCTTATCGTATCCCACTTCTGTCTTTCCTCTGTTGTCTGATTCTCGATGAGTAGCGAGAGGGTCTCTTGTCATTGTGATTTCTTGTCAGCTACACACCTGTCCCTAAATAGGTGTCTGTAAAACCTGCAATACAATCATCACACAGAATGATGAGTTCTGCCTCGGCCCTTAATATTTATGGTCTCATGCTCCCAAGCCTGGAAATACAAAAATAACCTCTCCGCACTAGGAAAGATCAGAAGTGAGAAAACCAGAGGGACCCCAGGAATCCTCAACATTGGCTTATGGGGGTGAAAGTATGGAAATGTACAGGAAACCCAGGTAATGAGAAGCTAGAACCAGTGTGTGTGTGAGTGTGTGTGTGTGTGTGTGTGTGTGTGTGTGTGTTATGTGTAATAGTCACAACCTCAGGGAATATCAATATTAGTGATACTTTTCCATCGATCTTGTAGGAAAAAGAAAAGAAAATCTTACCATGGTTGTTAAAAGACCCAGTCATTTTCATCAAGTACCTTCTACATCACCTTGTTATGCAGCACATGACCTCCTCTGCATACCAGTAAATTCAGATCTGCGATCGCTAGATGCTATATTGCATTATAACAATATACTTATTCACCATACACATTGTCTTAAAACTTCGTTTTAATGTTTGGGTAGCATCTTACGTGATCGCAGCTTAAAAGGCAGAAAGCACGTTGCCCCCGACCTCCCTACACGTAGATCCTAGAGTACTGATAACAGGCACTTACCTACGCATCGAACTGGTGAGGGGGATATTTGAAGAACACATAGACCTTCAGCTATTGCCCATTCAAACTATAAACCGTTGCTTTCATTGTGGGTGACATCACTGTTACAAAGGGGTTTTATCTGAGGACATACCATTCAGCTATATCACGTAACTAACGAAAAGGATATCAGCTTAAAAACGCAATTACGTTATCAAGAAAAAAATATGGAAAGAATGTGTACTAACAAGATAGGCTTTAAAAAGAAAGACCCTGTTCCCCAAAAGCAATAGAGTATTTTAAAATCAACTTGGTTTTTGGAAAGAAACTAGCCATACACTGTCCAGCCTCTTACTCTTCTAAGTCAGCGGCCCACAGAGAGAAGGTGTCATCGCACTTTGTCCCTGCTAGAAGCCTTAGAGGAGTAAGTTCCCTAAGCGGTGCACCACCATTGTCCCCGGATGGATAAGCCGATTTTGTTCTGAGTTCAGTATCAGGAGGCATCTGTGCCCAGATCTAAGCCTTGTTCTTCACCCTAGCCCTTGCCACTCGAAAGGGAATATTTGGTTCTGCATCTGCTCTTTTGCTTTCAGTGGGCTCAGAACTTAAGTGGTGAAGGGCGTCGCTCTTTACTTGACCTTCTCAAAGACTCCAGTCCACTCGGTAGAGTTTCAGCTCATTCTGGAATTGCAGGAAAGGAACGGTGCCAAGTAACCGTGGCACAATGCGACAAGGATGATATAATGCTTGTTCACTGGCAGCCTTTGCTTTTATGCTTGACCCTTGAACAACACAGGGGTTAGGGGCACCGACCCCCCCTGCACAGTCAAAACTCTGCACACAACTTTGACTCCCAGAACAACTAATGGCCTACTGTTGGCCGGAAACCTTAACGACGGTTAACGATAGTTAAGGTTCCTATACATCCACAGTCAATGTATATTTTGTATGTTACATGTATTCTGTGTTATGCTCTTACAACGAAGTATAAGCCGGAGAAAAAATGTGATTCAAAGAATCATAAGGAAGGGATAATACATTTGCAGGGCTGGGCTGGACTGTATTTCTGGAGAAGAATCCACACATACGGGGACCTGGCTCAACTGTATATGTTTTCAGACAGAGAACGTGAATTAAGTGGCTACATTTGGAAAGAAACCCAGGTCTTTTAACTCTCAATGAGGCAAATGGTCTTTCTTCACTATACAGTGCTGCTTTGACCAAAGCCAAAAAAGGTTCTCCTGAGTCGTGGGAGCTAAGTTTGGCCACACACCAAATTATGATTTGACATTGGATAGAAGCGAGTTTAGGTTTTTTGGCTCCTTCATTTTTGAAATGCCAAGTTACCTTTATAGGTTGGGACAGTGTCCAACTCTCCTTGTTTAGCTTGTTGTCTCTCCAAAGGCCGGACGATGGCCACAGGCTGCACTTTGTAAGAATTGAAATCCCGTTTGTACGTAGTGCCAAGATCAATCTCCCCCTGTTTTGGTTTATATTCTTCTGGTACCTGGCGAGGCTGTTTGACTATTTCATAAGGACGATAATCCGACCTGAAACATATAAATTTGAAACATAGCCTCACAATTTCTTAATTAGAAATAATCATTATCTCAACGCAGTATTGAAATTTTCAAGGTTTTGTTTTCATTTGAAAAGTCTAAGAAGATATTAAAATGGTGGCAGTTGATAAACTACTTGAGAGAAATAATTCCTTTATGTCCTATCCAGTGACTAAATATGTTAAGAAAAAATATGTCAAAAATCCTGGTTTTCAAAACATCATTACAATGGCTCTTCAGTTGACTGGATCTTACATAAATAGAATCTTTAAGTAACGGAATTTTTTTCTAACCTAGAAGGAAATTTTCGGATTTCATGAATCTAAAATCTACCCCCTGGGTCCACTTTGTCCAAATCTTTATGCGTCCTACTTGAAGACTAAGCTATTTGGGCATGCTTTCTTCTTATTGAGATCATAAGATCTTCCTGCTTTCTATTGAATCATCAGTTATGTGGATAATTAACACCTGAACTCTGGACTTCAGCCTTAAACCGCATTCATAGTATGGATGTGATTCTGTCTCATCTCTGGACCTCCCAGAAGCCCTTGCCACAGATGGGAGCTGTGTGGCAATGCGGCCACCCTGGGCATCACGTAACCTCATGGGGCAGAAGGTGAGCTGCAGACACTTGGGTTGGCTGGTGGGGTGCGGAAGGGAGGTGACAGACCCAGCGTGATCAGACTCCCTGGGTCCGAATCCCGGCTCTGTCATTCACGAGATGCGTGACCTTGGACGACTCGGTTAACCCGCCTGTGCCCCAGTTTCCTGACATATAAAATGGGCCGATCTTGCCATGTACCTCACAGGGTTATTTCAGAACTGGCACATGTACAGGCGTGCACGCACACATATTTACGAGAGCTTGGTGCCCAGTGAGGGCAATACGTTAGCCACTACTATTTATTATTACTACAAGTCTTCAAAATTGCTTTCTTCTCTTCTGGACTCCCCTGTGTCACTCATTTTAGTTGTTTAAACCATCGTGTACTAATCACTACTTTCTCTGTGTGTCCGTAAGCAACACTGAACGCTTGTTCCCTATTTAGCGAAAGGCATCCCGGCGACTTGAGCTGCACAGTCGGAAAGCCAGGACTCACCGTCAGGCCTCAGCTCCCCTGTCAACGCGGCCTCCGAATCTCTTGCAGACCCCACCATTTCCTCCTCCGTGGCGCTACCAGAACGGCCCAAGCTTTCCTAATCCCTGTGCAAACCTATTAGCTTCTCTCCAGTCTGGTCTCACGTTGCACCCAAAGGAATCCTCTCACTTGTAAGTTGGATCAGGTCATTCCCACCGGTATCTCCCTCACCCCCCCCCCCCCGAATGCAAACAGGTGGGTGGACAAGAGAAGAAACTTTCAGCGGCTGCGTGTGGCTCCAAGGACACGGCCAAAACCGCAGGGGGCCTCCTCCGCTAGCCTCAGCACCTGCTTCCTCCTGCAGGGGGAGGCGGCCTTCTCTGGGAATTGCCTTCTCTCCCCTCCCCTGCCCTCCCCTGCCCGCCATCTTTGCCGGGAATGCACTTCCTTACCTACTTAATTCAGTCAGTTGCTTCACACCCGTCGGGATTTAGCTCCCTCTTCTCTTCTGCCTGATAAAGTCAAACCTTTTATTCTGGCTCTCAGGTCACCTTGTGCCTGTCCTTCACGCACGTGATCACTGCTGCGATTTTGTGCTTCTTCCCAGTGATGTGCTGCTACCTTCCCTGCAGAGTCTGTGAGCACAGAGATCATGGCCGGAACCCCATGCTCACCGCTGTGTGCCAGGGGCTTAGCGTAGGGCCCGACACCTAACAAATGCTTCGTAAATGTTATTTAGTGGATAAGTGGTAGAAATCGCATACCTCTTACTCTCCAGACATCTGAGTTGTTCCTTGCTCTCCCCAAATGCCAGCTAGAGGGGAACGGGCTAAAACGCGATCAGGCAGTGGAGGAATCAGGGAGATGACAGAGAGAAAGCGTAGAAGTCTTAGTTCCTCTAGGTGGCTTCGCTAAGTGTTAGAAAGTATACCTCCAAACCCAAAGCAGCGGTCTATGGAGACGTGGTGGTGGGTAAATGCACTCTCGGCCATCGGATTGGCCCCATGCGGCGTGTCCACAATCATACTTCGGGGCGGGCTTCCTAGCTACCCTGGCAGACATCTAGCTGTCCTGCAGCTGTGACGTCGTATAAAGCATCGAAAATCTTAGAGACAAGTCTAGACATCTGCTCGTTACAGTCCCGTCCTGTGTTACAGAGAAGTACAGAATGACCCTTTATTGTTCGTACCGGCCCATCAGCTGTTGCTGCTTAGTGGACAGTCAACATGAGGGAGCTGAGGAAGTGTTCTGAACCCCTCGCCTGCGGCCCTCGGAAGTGCTGCTATTCGCAGTCAAGATACCAAGAAGAGGTCCAATGTTTTACTAAGTGTACAGACGGTGATTTAAAAAACGGAAATTATAGTTGCCTGGGCATATTTGGAACTTTTGGGAGCTGGGACAGTTTCTTTTTCTTTCTTTTGTCTTTCTGGTTGGTTGGTTGGTGTGTTTTGTTTCATTTTTACCATTAAGGGATGCTTGATCAAGTCAACTGACAAAACCAGAATTATGAAACAATTGCCTTTTTAAAGGAAGGTATGGCACGGGGCGCCTGGGTGGCTCAGTCAGCGAAGCGTCTGACTCTTGGTTCCGGCTCAGGTCATAACCTCACACTTCCCGAGTTCGAGCTCCATGTCAGGTGCTACACTGACGGGGGTGGAGCCTGCTTGGGATTCTCCCCCCCTCCCTCCCTCCCTCCCTCCCTCTCTCTCTCTCTCTCTCTCTCTCTCTTCCTGCCCTTCCCCCCACTCCTGCTCTCTCTCTCTCAAAATAAATAACAACTGAAAGATATGGCATGTCATTCTTTCCCAATTTTAACATTTAGAACTAGTTAAATGCGAAACCTTTATTCAACAAATATGCATATTGTGACATTTATTTCAGATCTCCATTATGAATCATTAAGGCATCAAGGAAGAATGTTAAGGCGAAGAAAAAAATGAGCAACATTCCCATTTGCTCTCTCTCAATTGTTCTATTTCTTCACCTCACTTTCAATAGTTATAGCTTGTTTATTTACCCGAGGTTTTGTTTCTTGACTGCTATCCTCACAAGGCTGTAAGCAACACAGGGGCCAAGTCCCTCATGGCCCACGTCACACTCAGGGACGCTGTAGTACTTGACCCACTGCACTGAATCTGTGGCAACAGACTGAGCAGCAGTGCTGGTTAAAGATGCAGATTCCTGGGACCTGTGGTTTCAGGTGGAACGCTGGAATCTGCAATTTTAACCCTTCTGGATGATTCTAAAGCACACCGTATCTGAGGACTATGGAAGATCTTCAAATCTGTGGACGAGCCACACGTCTACAGAAGTCGAGTGCAATCACCAAAGCAGTGCTACCTCAAGGGCGGCCCGAAATGTTAGAGGGACGAGTACTGGCCTGAGAGTTCGAAGGTTTCAACCTTGGCTTATGCAAGGAGAATGGGCTCTAAAATGAGAAGAAAACGGGTAACACTGCAGATTAAAGTGGTTACGGAGCATTTTTAAAACCCCAAGTTATAGAAATCTGATGTGTGTGTTTCCTGACACCAAAAACTTCTATTTATTGATTTTTATACTTAACACCTAAGATTGTGCCTTGAATATGGTGTGCACATTAACAGAATAAAGACAAGAATTAACTCACTGACAAAGGTACAAAACAAATTTAAAAAAAAAAAAAAAAGCTAAGTCTGGGGCGTCTCGGTGACTCAGTCGGTTGAGCATCCGATTCTGGATTTCGGCTCAGGTCAGAATCTCAGTTTGTGGGATCGAGCCCCGCATGGGGCTCTGTGCTGACAGCATGGAACCTGCCTGGGATTTTCTCTCTCTCTCTCTCTCTGTCTCTGTCTCTGTCTCTGTCTCTCTCTCTCTCCCTCCCTCCCCCACTCCTGCACTTTCTCTCTGTGAAAAATAAATTAACTTAAAAAAACAAAAACAAAAACAAAACCAACTAAGTCCCAATGGAAAGTTCAGGGTCAGGAAGACTTCTTTTTGTCTATCCAACACTGAATAAACATGGAGTGTCTACTCTGTGCCAGCAGGCCTCCCACTAGGTTCCTGGAAATAGAACGCGAAGATGAGAATAGACAGTTCCTGCCTGTGTGGGCCTCTGAAATGGAGTTAATGATAAATAACTAAGATGCTTTGAGGCCTTACATAGGGGACTTTTACCCAGCCTGCAAACTGGGTACAGTGTCAGAGTGATAACTAGGTTGAGACGTACAGGCTAAGTGGGCATTAACTGGGGTAAAAGGGAGGGAAATTTCCAGGCAAGTGTAATAATATACTGGAAGGCTCTGTGGCAAGGGAGACCTGAGATTTTTCAAGAAATGAAAAATGTCTTGTGGGATGTGACATTAAAAGAGCACGGTGAAAATAAATTAGAGAAGCAAGTACAGACCAAACCATAAAGGGATTTTGGTGGCTATTAAATAAAATGGGAAAGCGTAAGTATTTTAAGCAAGGAGGTGATAGAATTAGAACTCCATTTTATTTAAAAAAATTTTTTTATGTTTATTTTTGAGAGAGAGAGAGAGAGTGACAGAGTGTGAGTGGGGGAAGGGCAGAGAGGGAGACATAGGATCCGAAGCAGGTTCCAGGCTCCGAGCTGTCAGCACAGAGCCCGACGTGGGGCTCGAACCCACGGACTGCGGGATCACGACCTGAGCCGAAGTCGGACGCTCAACCGACTGAGCCACCCCGGGGCCCCTAGAACTGGATTTTAAAGAGGTCATGTCTGCAGGGTAAAGGATAGGAAACAGATCAGAGATGTAAACACTAGAAGAGATACAGAAAATACCGGAAGCTACTGCATTCCTCTAGTTGGGAGACAGTGGAAAGCAGCAGATGTTAGAAGAGATTTTAAGTGGTTAAAACAATAAAGCTTTTTCTTGCCCTTTTTCCTTCTCACTGTTTGCCATTCTAACCTAACGCTCGTTTTTCTGTGTTTCTCAAGTTGCGACTCAACTGGTTCCTTGCTTCTTGGGTTGGTTCAACTTCAATCAACTTAATAGTTCAATTTAAAGAATAAAACAACTTTATTAAGCCCAGAAGGGTTGGAGAAAAGTAAAGCAAATAGTTTCTGAATATTTACTTAAATGTCGTTATCCCTTCCATTTTACCACGGCATGCTCGAAACTCTTGCTTGGGCTTCAGACTCTGAGGTGGAGGAACATTGCCATATGTAGGATATTTTTCCAAATATTCAGTTGTGGGGCAGGATGTGCCAGAATTTTCATAAATCCTTGTGGTTCCGTGTGGACAATGATGCCGCCTGTGCAAACATAAATAAACTGAAAGATTATTTTGGCTTTCAAAAATATTTTATATAACTGCATCTTAATCAGAGAACTTCGATAAACACACAATCTCTAAATTTAAAATAAGCTTTACTAATACACACAAACACACAAAAAAACCTGTTTATTCTGCAATGGTTTTTACAAAAATAATGAATAAATTATGATATATCCTTCATGGTGGAAAAAATTATGGTATTTCCTCTGACAATGATTTAGAGTGTCTTTTTTATTTTACTTTGTTAATGTTTACTTATTTTCGAGAGACAGAGCACGAGCAGGAGAGGGGCAGAGAGAGAGGGAGACGCTATATTTGAAGCAGGCTCTGGGCTCGGAGCTGGCAGTGGAGAGCCGGACGCGGGGCTTGAACTCACCAACGGTGAGATCATGACCTGAAGTGAAGTCAGACGCTTAACTGACCAAGCCACCCAGGTGCCCCTGGAGTGTCTTCTTATACTAAGAAGCTGAAAAGCTAACATTTCCCAGGCTCTTGGCAGGCAGGCCCCATGTACAATTTAGCTTTCAACTGTTGGGTGTGCTCAGCTGATGCTCTCAGACAGCACTACGCAGGGAGAGAGGCTTGCAGGGTTGTGTTAGAGGCACAGAGGGGCTGGAGCAGGCAGGTGTCAGGCAGCGTTCTGGTTTGCAAGGTGGCTTCCTGTCTGGCAGCTTCAGCAGGAAAGGGTGGTTGGGCAGGAAGGAGTGGTTCTGAAGCCTGCGGCTCTGTTGCTGTGCTGTTGTTGTTTCCCGGGTATTGGCAGGGGCAGTGGCTCCCTTGGCAGCCCAGTTCTGAGGTGAGAGTTTTGGGGAATTTTTCCTGAAAAGCTTACTTTGAAAACTGTTTCTTCCGTTCTTCCAACAATTCTGTGAGCTGCATATACTCCTTAATAAATTCTTTTATGCCTCGACTAGGCGAGAGTAGATTATATTGTCCATGACTAATAACCCTGACCAATATATCATATAAGCTAATAGCAGGTAGTTGTTAAAGAGAATAGGGTTGATCTTAAGGCGTGGCCGTTGCCAGACACGGAGATTGTAAACAGTGAAAAAGTGGGTTGCGGAACAGTATGTATAATACACTCTATTTCTCTTTCCTTCTAAAGAATGCAAAACAAGTCTTGAAGAACATTTATTATTCCTAGGACTAGGATGATGAGGGATTTTCACTATATTCTAGATTTTTTGCCTTGCATGTTCATACAGTGCCTCATGTATATTCATTTCATAATCAGAAAAAAAAAAGATAAAGCTCTTAACAAAACAAACATAAAAATCCAAGCACACAAAAAAGAAAAATCAGCTCCTCGGGTCTCATATCATTTCGGGCTCCGGGCTATGTGTGAGGACTACTAATCCAAGCCCAGGTAAGGTTGAAGAAAATGCATACACTCTCTGTAGATGAGTCAGAACCGGCGAGGATATCTAGACTCAGTGAACCCCGGGGGAAGAACATAAGAGAGATCAGCTGTTTTGCATGGAGGCTGCTGGACAGCAGGAAGGATTGCAGTGTGCGGAAGGGCGGAGAGGTGGTGTCATGGGCTATTCAAAATTCAAAGTCAGAGGAGTGGAGAGATTCGAGATTACTGGCTGACAGTGGAGGCTTCGGGAAAGTCCTAAAGTGATTTAGGACCACAGATGGTCTCTTGGAACAATCAGGGACGGGGAACATAGGTCATGCATAGAGGTTCTGATACAGGTGCACTGAGTTACAAGAATCAAGTCCAAGCTCTGGAATTTCTCATTATTCTTAGTTTTATTTCTCATGCAAGGCATACATTCACACTGTAACAAAACAAACTGAAGAGCTTATAAAGGAAACGGGAAAAGCCCGTTCTCCCAACGTTTCCAGTCTCTAGAAACTACTTTCTGACGATCATCTCTGCTTTTTAGTTTTTCTGGAGGCTACATCTGCGTTTTCATTTTTTCTTTTTTTTTTTTTAATGAGCTTTTAACATCTTGATTTATCCGCTTAGATTTACTAACTTCCAAATCCTAACACAGAAAGATTTAATTTATACCGCTCCACTCACTTCCTGTTACATGGTCACTCATGGATTCCGTGGAATCCACATGCTCATAATGTTTCTTTAGCAACCAGTGATCTAATCCGTGGGGCCAACAGTGACTCCGCGTTAGAAGACTGTGTTTACAGGGGATGGGAGGTTGTCACGCAGGGACCCACAGACCAATTCTGGGTTTCGGGGTGCAGGCTGCTCCCATCTCGGTCGGTCAGATCCCCAAGGGGCACTGCTTGGAGGGGAATGGGGCTCCAGCCAGGCTTGGATGGAAAGCTGGAGATGGAAGAAAGCGTGGCGCGGGCTGAGAGTTCATGGACTTGCAGATCGTCCTATTCCTATTCCTTCCTTCCCCCTAAGATGTTGGGGGCGTGCACTCTCCCAGCGGGATCTGATCGCACCCCTTAGCAGGCTCTGGACCCGCCGCTCCCGCGCAAGCGTCCTCCGCCCAGCCGGCCGGCGTTCAGTGTGCACCTGGCCAGGGAGTCTAAGAGCAGAACTGTTTCACCCGGGAGACGGCTGGTGCGGACCCGGGGAGTGAGGTCGCCGCTTCCACGTCCCTTCATCTCCGGGGGGCGGCCACCACGGGGCTCCGGTCACCCGCGCCCCGCCCGCCGCCACGCTGCGCGTTCCTTACCCGCAGGTGCAGATCTGACACAGACACCAGCTCCTCATGCTCGCGGCTGGCCGCTGCCGCCCGGCCGGCAGCACCGCACCTGCAGCTACGGCCCCGCCGCGGCGCCCGCGGTCGTCAGGGCAACCGCGGGGCCAGGGAGACGGACGCGGAGCCGGCTTCCGGCGCGCGCGGGTCAGAGGTCGTGCGCCCGGGAGCCCCGCCCCTAGCGTGCGCGCGCGTCCGGGACCGCAGGGCAGTCGTCGCCGGAGACGCGCGTGGTGTGGCGGGGCCGGTGGCCGAGCGGGGCTGAGCCGGGCGGCCGCAGCTGGTGAGTGCGGGCCTGCTTTGGCTGCCGGCGTCCTCCTCGGCCGGCGGGGGCCCCGGGGGCTCGGGGGGCCGGGGCTAGTGTGGCTGGGAGCGGCCGCCTCCCGCAGCCTTGGGCGCCCCCCCCTCCGCCCACGCCGGGGCCACCGCCTCCCCGAGCCCGCGGACCCGCGATCCTGGAGACCACGAACGCGGGGCCCCAGGGAGGCGAAGGGAAAGTGGACGGGGTGGGGGGTGGGGGCTTTTTCTTTTGAGAGCGAGGAGAGACTCCAGTGCACCTGTGGGGCCAGCGAGCGTGCGACCCGAAACTTTGTTCGGGCTGGGTAGGCGGTCACACAGCCGTTGCTTTGGTGTCGGGTGAAAGCGAGCGGGGGTGCTGGGACGAGGGGCTCGGAGAAGGACCGAGGAGCGGAAGGGACAGGTGTCCGCGTCTCCCCTCCCTGCCGCAGGCGCGCATTCCCCGCGTAGGGTCTGCCTCTGGGCAGTTAACTGCTTTCACCGCCCCGACGAGCTGCGTGACTCCTCGCGGCGGTCCAGTCCCGGAAGGGTGAGCCACCTCCGTCCCACAGGCGTGCTGTGGCCTTGGCTCAGAGGCTCGGAGTGGACTTGGATCTGGCCGGGCGAATCCCTTCAACAGGCGTTCACCGGGCGCCTGGGTTAAGGGACCTGGGAACGCTGGTCAGTTCCCAACATTACGGGGGTGGGGTGGGGGGGGGGGGGATGTGAGGCTTTGGTGTTTAGCCCATGTGCCATTTGTAATACATCCCTAATTTTTAGTCCCAGGAAAGAAAGGACCATGGTGCTCAATAGTCTGGATAAGATGATCCAGCTGCAGAAAAACACAGCTAACATCAGGAATATCTGCATTCTGGCTCATGTCGACCATGGTAAGACTCCTTTCCCAACAGCTTATTTTCAGTCATTAGGGGGGTGTGTCTGCACATGTGTCAGAGCCGGGAGGGGACGCTGTGGGCTGTTGAGCCTGACGCTTGCGGAGAAGCAAGTATTCCTTTGGAAGGTTGATGTCCGCGGCGCCGGCCATAAAAGCGTTTGAAATGAACAGGGTGAACTAGTGATTAGCATTCTTCGGTGGGGTGTATTTCATTGTGTGTTTTTTTTTGTTTTTTTTTAACGTTTATTTATTTTTGAGACAGAGAGAGAGCATGAACGGGGGAGGGTCAGAGAGAGGGAGACACAGAATCTGAAACAGGCTCCAGGCTCTGAGCTGTCAGCACAGAGCCCGACACGGGGCTCGAACTCGCGGACCGCGAGATCATGACCTGAGCCGAAGTCGGACGCTTAACTGACTGAGCCACCCAAGCAGGCGCCCCTCATTGTGTGTTTTTTTTAAAGGAGACCTTGAGGTTTTGTTGTTGTTGTTGTTGAAATAAGCGTATTTTGTTTTTTGTTTTTTGTTTTCTTGAAATGGCTTTGTAATCTAAAAAAGTCTAGTCTAGACACAGTGTCTCAGAGCCTGTGTGATGTGATTCTGCTTGACTCGTCGGGTGTTTCTTGAACGTCTGCTAGATTCGGGGGGTTTTGCTGCCTGTGTGGGAAGGGCAGAAACTTGTGACTGGGGCAGCAGTGGAAGCCTGGAGGAGATCTGGGGGTCAAGGCAGCACGAGGTGAGGGGCAGAGGGTGGACTCCGCAGGTCGGGACAGCTGGAGGGCTGGGAGGGCAGGGATGGGTTAAGAGGTTTCACAGCATAGTTGGTGTTAAAGGTGACCCTCGCAGGGGACTCAAGATGGCAGGTGGGGACGCACGTTCCAAATGGGGACGGCGTCAGTAGGTGAGAAGGGAACGCGTGTGACCGAAGCGCAGGACGCGGGCAGCGCAGAGGTAGCTAGGGGATGATGGTGCGCTGCTGACAGATCCCGTCCTTGCACCACCGCGTTGCTTCCTGCTAAGCGTGCTCTCCCTTTCGCACCCCTTCCTCCTGCAGTAGCCGCAGCCGGCTCAGAGGAGTGGGTGTGGTGGTGAGGCGGTGAGAGGGGAACGTGACGAGGCCGCCTGGGCCGTAGCTCACAGAGCGCTTCGTGCCGCCTAGGACTGGGATCCGGGTGAGCGCCACCCCGCCCTGGAGTGAGGCAGCCCGGGTCGGAACTCCCTTTGAAGTCACCTCGCCCTTGGGAGCGGCAGCACGCAGCGTCTAGACCGGGAGGACTGTGCCTGCCTTACGGGGCGGAGGGGGTCACCTGGGATGCTGGCGAGGAACCCTTGGCAGGTGCGCGCCCTGTCGTGACTCTGGTGGTTAACGTTTGCCGTTGGGTAGCAGGGAGCCCCCGGGAGAGCAGAATAAAGCAGGGGTGTTGTAATCGACACCGTGGGAAGATTGGTCCGGCGGGAGCGTTCGGTGTGGATGGAAGGCAGAGAGGTCCGTTAGGTGGCCGTCGCTGTGGGCGGAACAGCCGCAGCGGAGTAGCCCGGGAGCTGAAAGGGCTGGTGGGGTCGCTTCGTGGGTGACGCCCGCCCACGGGTTTGGGTAGTTATGCTGCCCCCATTGCGAGGACCTGAGCTTTGACCGAAGTGTGGGTGTGTGTCCACGTCTGTGTATTTGCTTCGTGAATTAAAGCACGTGGCAGGTCAGTGGTGTGTGGTCCCAGGGATACAGCCAAAGTGCTGAAACACGGTGCTTTCTCAGCACCTGACGTCCTCGGGGAAATCTGCCTGCCAGACCTAGAGTGGTACCCGCTGGACGGCGGGGGAGTGACGCCCCAGGCCTGTGCGAACACACAGTATTTACGCGCCACACGGAGAACGCGGCACGTGTGTTCTTCGGTGCTCCCGCTGACTGCTGTCTGGTTTGTACGGTTACCCATTCCATGGCTTTGCTAAAATTCTTAGAGTGTACCAGGGACTTGGTTGTCCTAAGAAAAGACCCTCCGTTTGTCACTTCAGCCCAGCATTCTTTAAACAGTTATCTGTTTGTTGCACTTCAGACCGTGTAGTCTTTGTAAAATCTTGCGTGAAACTCAGTGTGTGCCCGAGTCCAGACTTTACCCCGGAGGAGACCCTGGGGTGTGCGTCCCGGATCTGGGTGGCCTCGGTCGTAGCTGCGCTGTGGCCGATGTCGTCTGCAGGCTTGCCCTCCGCGGGAGGCAAGGGTGAGCTTCTTGGATTGCTTTGCTCATAAGTGTTTCCTGAAGACAGTTTAACTGGCAAGTGCCAGCTCGGGCCATCCTTGGGGACATGTGGCAGGTTATATTGTTGTCCCTTGGTGACGTCGTATGCCGTGTACCGTCCAGAGACGGACGTGAGTCTTCTGCCGTCGTGTTGTTCTGGCCACCGAGAGCTTCAGTTTGTGGCATGGCTGTTAGGGCTGTCACACGATGAATGTAGCGATACTTGATCGAGTTCTCGTAGGACAGAGTTTAGGAGCCACGTGGACGCTGCGCGTCACACGTTCTCTCTTGTCGCCGGCATGGTAGTGTGTCTCGTCACTGAAGAGTCTGCATTTTACTCTGTCGGTTATGCTTCAGTTAAAAAAAAGTTGCTCGATGACTTTTCGGGGGAGGGTGATGAGATCCACGGGTTGTAGCTACAGATTGCCAGCCCTCTGGAGCGTTAGGGTCTGTGTCCTTCCAGGTGACACTCCGTGCAGACAAACTCTTTGAAATGCTTATTATGTCTTAACTTCACTCAGTACAGGTAACTGGGAAATCTTGGCTTAACCAGTTCTTAAGGTCAGAAATTAATTCTGTAGATAGGATACATCATCCTTCCTCTTTAGGAAAAGAAATGGATTTGAATTACTATTGTTATTTTAACAGGAAAAACTACTCTGGCCGACTGTCTTATATCTAGCAATGGGATCATCTCCAGCCGCTTGGCAGGCAAGGTAAGTAGTTGCATTCGATGAAGTCTTGTTGCCTTTCAGTAGGTAGCAGCTGTCCGAGGTGTGATGTATTCGTAGGAAGAGTGCAAAGCCCAGTTTTTGTGTCTGAGAAGCTGCTCGTCTATTTAGCAAGATAATATACATGTTGAGAAAGGTATTTTATGTTGCTGTATAGTAATATGTCCTAAATGCAGAAATGAGTTTTTGTAACGAGTCCGGTGACGGCTGGCCCAGCTGTGGAAGCTCTCACGGAGCGCGAGGTTCTGTGGAGGACGAGTGTGTGGTTTGGGGAGACGCCAGCAGGTGGGGGAGCACAGTGGACAAAGGGGATCGGGGCTGATTTGGGTGCTGTCCTCGATTCGGGGGGAGCATTTGCCTGGAGGCCCCGGGAGAGGAAAAGTCCTGGTGGAGAGAATGCCGGAACCCGGAAGAACTTGAAGGCAGCTGGAGTCTGAGGGTCATGATGAGAATAGTGTCTTAGGAAATGAAATTAAAGAGATCTTTGTTTCTAGCTGCGAGTGTAAGTTACTCGCAGTAGAAAAATAGAGCAGTTCCTTTCCCCAATGAGTTGAGGATATGATCAGTGGAGTTGATCACAGAGCTGGCATTTCCGATCTGTAGGGAAGAGACGAGCCTCTCCACGCATTGTCCTCGGACAGTTGGTTATCTGCGGGGAAAATAAATAAAATTGGACGTCTCCTTAACACCGCACACAGAAATCAGCATGTAATTGAAACAGTCGTATGTGAGAAGCAAAATTATAAAACTTGGGAAAAGAATATAGGAAAGTACTTCTGTGACCTCAAGAGAAGGTTTCGTCAATGAGACGAAGAAGTACGTCCCGTTATGTAGGTTTGATCAATTCAAGTACATTGCAACTAAGAACATCTGTTCATCGGGAAATGCCATAAAAAAAGTGAGAAGACAAGCCTGGTAAGTGGGAGAAAATAGTAATAACACATAATTGACAAAGGTCTAATATTCAGGGACTGTAAATAGCTTCTATTCGGAACAGAACAAATCTGTAATATAACCATTAAAAAGATGGACAAAAATCTTGAACAGGAAACTCCCAGAAGAGGAATGCCACATGGCCAGTGTGGCAAACTAGGATACTCAACCCCACTGACAGTCGGAGAGATGTAAATTAAAAAAATAATCATTTATCATCGTTTATCAGTATTTGTTTATCATTGATCATGGAAAAAGGAGTGAAGGCTCCTGATGCTTCTAGAGATCTTCGGTTTCAGTGTTTGCCCAGACTTCATCAGACAGCCTAGGAGCAGGGAGAGAACGACCGGCCCCCGCGTGCTACATGCCGGGGAGGGCGTGCGGAACCGGAATGCGTGCGGAACGTGGTGCTGTCTCTCGGGGCGTCCGCTGTCTTCCCTTGGCAGCTCACCTTCCTCACCCCCTCCCCACGTTAACAAACTACGAAGGGCTTTTAGTTTAAAAATGATGCGTTTAAAGCAAAAGTCCAGCTCAGACCGTCTTAGTGTCAACATTTCACTGGGAAGTAAGGATGCGTATGTTGCATTTTACAGTTAAGGTACATGGACAGCAGAGAAGACGAACAGGTTCGAGGGATCACTATGAAGTCGAGTGCCATTTCCCTACATTATGCCAAAGGTAAATCAATCTGTGTTTTTATTTTTAAATTTTTTTTTTTTTTTAACATTTACTTTTGAGACAGAGAGAGACAGAGCATGAATGGGGGAGGGTCAGAGAGAGGGAGACACAGAATCTGAAACAGGCTCTAGGCTCTGAGCCGTCAGCCCAGAGCCCGACGCGGGGCTCGAACTCACGGACCGCGAGACCATGACCTGAGCCAAAGTCGGCCGCTTAACCGACTGAGCCACCCAGGCGCCCCAATCAATCTGTGTTTTAGAGAAAAATAGTTTGTCTCTTCAGTGTCCTCCTTTCTGTTTCCGGATTAAGTGTATGCTTCCGTTTCCATGCTTTGTACTCCGCGAATTTCCTTCTGGCCTCTGATGATCTGATGCCAGAGTCAGGCTGTCCAGACTCGGACGCAGATGGGGACCTCTGGCCGGCCTGAGGGTGAAGAGCTGGCAGTTCACACCTGCCCACGTCCCCCCAGGTGATCGTACGGATTTCTCCTCCAGGAGGGTCGCAAGGCCTTAGCCTTCCATTCCTGGCTGGATCCTTCTTCTGTCCTGTGGCCTCAGTACTGGCTTTAGAATCTTACTCACTTGGGTTGCCATGTTCGTTACAGTTTGCTCTCCCCTCAATCGGGATGTCGTTTTGACAGTAACACTTGCAGAACTGATGTGACAGGAGTAGTCGTACAAGTATATGACATATATGTGAATACTCACCAAAAAGCCTGTGTTAGTAAAAATAATGCCGACAACCTTCGTGTCTGCCTTTGGAAAATGACCAAGTAAACTGATACATCCGTGCCGTGAAACGCACGCAGCTGTTCGAACCACTGTTTGATCTGTATGTTGTCGTGTAGAAGAAATGTGTTGACGAAAGCAAGTTGCAGAGTAAATATGTGTAAGATGGGAGGGTGTTTTCGGAATAAAATACCAAGTGTGCAGAGAAAGATGTCTGGAAGGCAACGTACCGAAGCCTGAACGCCAGTATCCGCGTTATGTGAAACTTAGTTTTCAAAACATTTACTTTTGTACCATTTGGAAATTTGACACAAAATGTGTATTTTTTTAATTAGAAGAAAATAATAAAGTTCTGTTTCATTTCCCTAATGGATCTGTGGTTCGTCTTGCGCAGTGTTCTATGTCTGACACTGACTCCCAGGAATATTCTGGGAGGTGTGACTGTATTGTCTTTGACGCCGGTCTTTAAAATATTTTTGTGCTAAACCAGCCTTGAAGCTCTTGGGTATTCTTGGTGAATTCCACGTGTTTAATATTTAAAGTAATGCCTTATGTTTTTAAAACTACCTCTCACGTTTTAAAAGGTATGTCCTCATTCTGTGAGCCAGCCAGTGGGGCAGCGCTCCTTTTATTTGCCACCTCCCCTTATTTTTATAGACCTCACGAGCTTTGCAGCCTGCCTTTTTCCACACTCAGACCGTTAGTCTCTCTTTGTTGGATGATTCCTCTAGGGTCAGCTTCTGGATTCTGTCTCCAGGTCCTCCACCCCCTTTTGCAAGCATCACAGTTTACTTTCTACCGATACCACTCGCCCGTTCCAGTGCACTGGTCTCTCTGGTTTAGCGCCGGAGGAGACCGGCTCTAGGGCCCTGGAGGTTGAATGGTCTGCCCTCCGTTTTGTTCAGCTCTGACCTTGGGCGCCTCACTCCCAGACTGTTTTAGATGCGCTCCCTTGACCACACAGAACCGAGGCTTAAGCCCGCATGTGCTGCGGAGGGTCGGCTTATTGAAAGAATGTGTGTGCTATGACATTGGAGAAATGTTCCTGAAAACCGAAAACTAGGAGTGTTCATTGGAGTGACGGCTCATAGAAATTGAAGGCAGACGTTGATTCTGGATCCCAGACGGCCCCAGGTACCATTGGGACAAGTTAAGGATCTTCCCTCTGCAGCCCCACCGTGAGGTACCCTTGGGTTTTGTTCTCCGTCTTTGTCTCTGTTACCCTGTGAGTCTTTTCTCTGTCACAGCTTTTCCCTCCTCTTAGTGTCCCCGTCTGCAGAAACTCCCCTCGGCCTGAACTCTGTTTTTTCATCCTGTTTCCATTGCTTACTGCTGCTTTCTCTTGTGTTTCCGATCGCACATTCTCAGGAGCAAGATGTGGCCGGGCTTACCTGTTCTGCCAGGCCCGGGCAGAGGTGGCACCTGTGGATGGGCCACCCACGGGTCGGACGGCCACCTCCTAGTCTGACTAGTGCCGATGGGAGTGCGGAGTCGTAAGGTGTCAGCTGTGTCTCTCTGGGAGCGTGACTGCCTGGCGGGGGCTCTGGCGTAGACCTTTGTCACACCTGACGGCTGGTGCGCAGTCTCCTCTCCACACGTACAAAGAGTGGGGCACATGCCCTCAGACACCTCAGACACGAGATACGCTCCTATCTGTGTCTCAGTCCTGATTCTCTGCAAGAGGGTGTTCCTGCCGTGAACGTGGGGCCATCCAAGGGGGACCTCCTCCCGGAGGAGGGAAACCTGATGGTGAAGAGACTCCACGGGTGGTTTTTGTTTCCTGTGTCTGCCCCTTCTTCCTGCCCCCCTCCAAATAACCTCTTAATTAACATTTAGCACAGAGATTCTTTTCTAAGTGCTTTCTGGTTCTGACACTTGATCTAACCGGCTTTCAAAAATTTTTTCAAATCCTTATTTGGATCGAAAGAGTATTTTTCTAGTTTAAAGTAAATAAATAGGCTTACAAAACCCAGGCACGTATTAGAAATGCTGTTGAAAACCCAAGCATGTTCTAGAAGGTGATACAGTATCACCTTCTATATCGTCCTCCAGGGACCCAATTCTTCCTTGAGAAGAAGATGGAGCCTCCTGTCTTTACCTTTGTCACCAAAGTTTGCTTCAAGGGTCGGGACCATGTTGTTAAACCTTGTTATTTTCCTGTTTTGTACCTCTCTTTGTGTCCTTCCCACAGGGATATCGTACATTTACCTGGTCAAGAGTTAGGACATACTCCTGGCAACGTACTTTCTATAAAAAAAAAATTCTAAGGGGATGTAATTCCTTTGAATTGTTTAGCCTAGAGTTCAGATAAAGATGAGAGAGATGTCTTTAAGTGGGTCAGATAATTTGAAATTCATGGACTGTTCTTTGAAGAGTCTCAAGGCATTTTTGCTTTCATTTCTGTTCTATAGCCATTCTTTACACCGGTTCATAAATATTGCTGTCCTAGAACTTCTGAAATGAAGTGTTCATTCTAATTCATCTTTTTAAAAATTCTAAATAAATTGGGGTGCCTGGGTGGCTCAGTTGGTTAAGCCTCCGACCATTGATCTGTGCTCAGGTCATGATCTCATAGTTCGTGGGATCGAGCCCCGAGTGGGGCTTTGTGCTGACAGTGCAGAGCCTGCTTGGGATTCTCTCTCTTTCCCTCTGTCTCTGCCCCTCCTCCGTGCTCTCTCTCGCTCGCTCTCTCAGAGTGATAAACTTTAAAAAGAAAATTCTAAATAAATTTACACGTTTCACATTTGTGTGTATTATAGAAAATTCTATACATTATGGAACACCCGAATGAAATAAAAATCACTCCAGTTTTACCATGTCATGTTTTCACATTTTACGTCTAATCCAGCCGTACTCGTGTGTGTGTGCATGTGTGCATATATGCACATGCAGGCTGTGAGGTCTCTAACTAAATTTCCCCCCCAAATAATGAACTACTAACTACAGTACCAGACAGATGTGATTATCACCGTATTACTGGTTCTTGATGTGGTGTTGGTGCGGACACCTCTACGTGAGCAAGGCCATCCGGGTAGGCCCATTAAGGGCTAGAGAGTGCATTGTACCCACCCGTGAAATACCCCGTAACCTCCAGGCGGGGACAGATGCCATTCAGCCGCAGCAACTGATGCTCTGTGGGAATCTTTTTCAAGAAAAGGTGGCATTGAGATTTTGGTAAAATCTTCCAATTTTTAAACTACTGGCAATTTAAAATTTTTTTAAACACCATGTAGAACAAATTGTAGTGGACTTTAATTCTTAGGCTTTCTGTTTGTAATGTGAGGCATACACTAGCTAACAACCTGGTTCGGTGGGACTTCCCGGATCCAACCGGGAGGCAGCCACGTGTGGCTCGGAGGCCAGGAATAGGCAGGGCGTTGTGCGGGCTCACCTGCTCTTAATCTCCAGAGACCAGGCCAGGGGAGGGGACTCATGCCACCCACATTCACATGAGGCCAGCATGCACCAGAAGGTTCTTCTCACTCAGACGCAGTAGCTTCCCTTTCCTTCCGGAAATGTGGACAATAACCCACAGTCCCGATGGTTGTCCTAGTTGTGGGACGGAGGCTGGGAGGGACGGGCTCCGTTGTCCCTTGTTTGACTGCAGGTCAAACATTTTCCTCTTAAGATAACGCTTTTCTTTGTGAAGCATTCCGTTGGTGGCAGGCGTAAGAAAATGGGATCCTGGGCCGGGAGCCTCAGATACGGGATTTTGTGTGATCGTCACAGTGGCTCTGGAGACGCGTACTACCCTCATTTTACATACGTACCGAGTGGAGTTCGTGGAGTTTCAGGAACTTTCCCGGGGAGAGAGTGGCTAGCATGGGGCAGTGGTCCTGGGGACCACGTGCTTACACCCCCAGCTCGCTCAGCTGGGCCCGGGTCTGGAGGAGGCGGGTCAGTGCAGGCCGTGACCAGTGGCTCCCGAGGCCGGCGGCTCCCGTCCACAAGGGATCGCGGGGGCTACGTACAGATGTCTGGGGCCAGCGTCAATCACGTGCCCGCTGCGCTCGGTCACTGCCCTCGATGGAAGCCTCTCCAGCGTCTCTTCCCCGCGTTTCTGTGGCTTTACCGCCCTCCGTCAGCCTCCCTCCGCTCCTCTCCTTCCCGAAACTTACACTCTGCGGACATTCCAAGGGGAACCGGCATCCCTGCCTCCCTGCCGTCTTGTCGTCGCCATTGTCTCCACCGCCTCCAGGCTGTTTTCCCAGGACACTGCTCTGCCTGTCCTTTCTGGTGAACGCTGCTCCTTCCTCCCGCATCTGCCTCTGGGGTGAGACGCGGGGTTGCCATTCTCTTCGTTCCCTGGTCCTAGTTCAAAGCTTAATTCTTCCAGCCTTGTTTTAACACCCCATCTCTTTTGAGACTCATCCCATCTAACTGCTCTCGTCTCTCTTGTCCTAGTCGGCTCCTGATGACGGTGCCTGCTTGTTAGTGACTTTGGGGCCTGGCTCATAATTTCCCTTTGTACCCAAATATGCCAAGTTCACCTTCACCGTGCCCGACAGTGGCGTCTCCGGCAGCGTGGGCTCCTGCTTCTCCACCCGCTCGCTGTCGGGGCTCCTTTCTAGATTGTAGCCTTGCCTGGAACTGCCCATGGTGACGTTTCGGGATCGAAGGCTCCCTTGCCTCCAGTCCTGATTCTCTCCCGCTCTCACCTGTGTGGTCAAGCACCCATTCTCTGACTTGATGATGTTCATGAGTGCCCTTCATTCACTCCCGGCCTCTGACAGCCCGGGTTTGTCATTCTGCCGACAGTCTCTCCAAGGTCCTCGGTGTCTTTGCTCCCTCGGCCTTCAGTCTTATTTCTCCTGGCAAAACTCTGATCCTTGACACAGCCAGCTCTACACCTTTTCCTCCCATCCCGGCTGGGGTCCTGGCCGGTCCGCGGGGCTGTGGCACTTCCCTCTCTCCTCTGCCGGGTCTTGTGCGTTCTCTCCAGCGGGCCATTTGAACCTCCTTCTGGACCCCCGCCCACCTCCCTTCCCCTCCCTCAACCTCAGCTGGCATCCTTACCTGCTGGGTCCCACAAATGGAAAAGATTCAGCTGCTTGCCAGCTGAAATTTGCCACGCCTCAAAACGTAATGGTAGTAGTTTGTTTTTTTGTTTTTTTTAATGTTTATTTATTTTTGAGAGAGAGAGAGAGAGAGACAGACAGACAGACACAGAATCCGAAGCAGGCTCCAGGCTCTGAGCTGTCAGCACAGAACCTGACGCGGGGCTTGAACCCACAGACCACGAGATCGTGACCTGAGCCGAAGTTGGATGCTCAACCGACTGAGCCACCCAGGTGCCCCAAGATGTAATGGTATTAGTATCTTTGCTGACTCTTCTCCTGTTACCATGAAAGGGCCGTGCTCTGGACTTGTGTCCTATGGAGTGTCTTCTCTCCTGTAACTTGATCGTTTCTGCTTCTAAGGATGCTCAAGGCTGCCTCATCTTTAGAAAGATGACGTTCATACACCCTTCTAGCCCCATGTCCCCTGTGCTGTCCTGGTCAAAGGTGTGCTGCTATCACTCAGCTTCTTGACCCTGGGACCCGCACCTTATTCATGGCACATACGACCAGTAAAATTGAGTAAGAGGCCATGGTCCCTGACCTTCCCTCCAGGGTGAAGTAAACAGATTCCAAGCAAGTTGCCAAGTTTGGAACCCTTACGTAGGTTCCGAGAAACGGACGTCGACCTTTTTCTTACGCAAGGCTTCTTTATCCTGGTTCCTACTCATACATCCTTTTGAGCGAAAATGCCAGTGATGGACGAATCAAGACGGCGTGGACGTGTCGTTACTAGATTTACTCCCCACGCAGCAGGGTTTCAAAGGCGGAGAAGCTCTCCGTGATGTCAGTTCAGGATGTGGCCACAGGCTGAGCTGCGGTGTCGGTGGGCACACGCAGAGCCCAGGGCCGGTGAGGTAAAGCGTAGCCAGGGGAGGCCCACGTGTGGTCTGACCTGTTTTGTGCTGGGAGGAGTCTGGAGAGGACTTTGGGATGGGCCGTGCAGCAAGAAGCCTCATTTGTCGGCCATTCAGGGTTGCATGTGGATCACTGTTTCCTCCCTCCTCCCTAAACCACCTCACGTTTGACGTTTTTGCTGGTGGGGTCAACCACCCATGACCTCTTCCGGTAACAGCCTTCTCATGAGCACACGCTCAGTTCTCCTGCTGGGACCTTTTCCGTGTGTCAGCAGATGGGAGAGAAAATGCATCGCGTGGTTCCGTGAAATAAGCCATATCGGTTGATCTTACATGACTTTATACATTAATTTAAGATATAAAAAGGGACGACTGTGGGATCTCCTGTGGAAGCCTGTGGCTGCCATATAGTTGGGGTAAATTCATGTCCGTGAGTGTTCCGTGTTCTAGGCGATGTCCTCAGAAACACGGTCTCATGGCCCCGGTTCTGCCTGTATTCCCGACACTTCGGTTGTGGGAAGTGGCATTCTCCTGGTGTGCTGGGGCATAAAGACACCTGTGTGATGTACACATCATCGTCCACGAGAGGAGTGTGTCTCTTCCTTCGTCTGAAGCACGTTTTCTCTCCTCAGCTTTCCGCGTGTGTGTTGGCGAACATCTCCAGTGTTTTGGGGATTGAATGTGACCTTATGGGAAGTTTCCTCTTCGCAGGGATCTTTGGCAGGTGCTCGTGACAGATGTGTATCTTCAAATGAAACGATGATCCGTGGTGCTTTAAAACTGGAGGACTCAGGGGCAAGGGAGACATTATTTTCCCATAACTCCCTAATGGCAGAAATTTTGTGGAAGGTGCCTCCCATGATTAACTTCAGGTCTTCCAACTTTTTCTTTTCCCCAGTTGCCTGGAACATAAAAAAAAAAAAAAAAAAAAAGGATTGGTGCTCTGCTGATTAGACCAGTGCCTGAAATGAAGGAGCATATTTTGGAAGGCCTGGGATGGATGGTTTAATGCTTTAGCAGGAGTCCGTCCTGTGCACAGCTTCAGGGCTGAGGGACAAATCAGAAAGATCATTTAGGGGGTGCCTGGGTGGCTCAGTCGGGCATCTGACTTCAGCTCAGGTCATGATACCACATTCCATGAGTTCGAGCCCCGCGTCGGGCTCTGTGCTGACAGCTCGGAGCCTGGAGCCTGCTTCGGATTCCGTGTCTCCCTCTCTCTGCCCCTTTTCTGCTCAAGGAAACAAGTCAGGGAGGCACAGTGTGGCTGAAGACAGCAGACCAGTTGTGCTTACTGGCTTCCTTCCCCCTGTGAGGGACATTGGATTTCTTTTCCCTACTTTTGACATTGAGTTTGAAGGTATTGGGAAAGAGTTAAGATGAAAATAGTTGTTGCGAGTCAGAGACCGGCCCTGTGCTGAGCTCGGCACTCGTCAGCCACGTGACTGAGAAGGGCGCTGGTCTTCCCCCATCAGACACACTGGGGAGGTCGGACAGGCTTCTGTGTTACAGGGCTCTTCGAGCCTTTACTAGGGTGTTATGTGCGTGGTGAGCCTCTTCCTCACCCCTCCACCCCGCCACTGCGTTTCCCAAAGGGTTTTGATCACGCACTCTTTTTCCCACGTATGCAAGTGAAAACACTTGGTGTGTCCCTAGCTTTCTGTTGCTTTCTAGATCTGGACTTGCTGTCCCTGCGTGAGTTTCAGGGGGTCTGGATTTAGATGCCTCATTAGAGGAGTACAGACAGACAGATGGCTAGAGAGATAGGTATGTTTGTTTTTTCTGGGTGTTACTCAAAGTTCTGTAACCCCCGTAAAAGGCAAGAGCCCGAGGAAGGAAGCCCGAGGTTTCTCTGGGAGTGCATTTTTAAATTCTGTAAAGAACCTGACAGCAGACACGGTCTCTGCAAGTTCTGGATCCGGTCCGGGTATTCCCGGGCGTCAAGGTGCTTACGGTCGTCCCACACTGGAGTCTGGAGTTCATCCAAATGAACGAGCCAGGGTTCCCCAGCTGCACAGCATAAAGGAGTCAAGACCTCCGTGTCAGACAGACCTGGGCGTGTTTCCGGCCAGCTACTCAGTGGCCTTGGGTACCTCTCCTCCCTTCGGGGGCGTGCTTATCTAGGAAATGAAGGGTTAGGCTAGGACAATGCAGAGAGATTCTAGGCGTCTCACGGCTTCTGTTTCATGTGGCGGGAGCTGATAGGACCCTGGACTCCCTTGCCGCTGCTCATTTTCCTCTGGCTTATTCTATAGAGGGCATGGGCTTATCCCAGAGGGTGCTGTGAGTCCTGACAGTAAGGCCCCACTGAGGCCCGGGGGCCACTGCCCCAGGGCCCGGGGTCTTTGACAGCTTTGGTCTTCTTTGGAGCTGTCCAGGTCCTCTGTCTGCTTGGAGCCCTCCCCGGTGGGGGCAGCGGAGCCAGAAATCCGTATAAAGCAATTTGCACGAGAAGACCGGGAACACGTTGCGGGTGGGGATGTGTAAGAAGCAGCTTGTTGCTAATTGATGGCGGTCTCTCCCACTGAGCCCCAGTGCACCTTGGAGTCCTTAACCCGGTGCTCAGAAGTCCCCGACCGGTGGAGTCTGGGCAGGAGAGATGACCTTGGTGCCGTCCTGAGTGGGATGGTTAAAGTATGTGTTTGGAGTCTGCCAGGTTTAACTGCCACACGACCATTTGAAACTCTTTGATCTCGGGCGGTTTACCTTGGATTGCATTCTACCTAGAAGTCCTTGAGAAGGACGCTTAGCTCTTCTGTGCCCGAGTTTCCCGCTCTGTGAAATCGGGCTCGTGGCAGCGACAACCTCAAAGGGCGGTGGGCTGGTAAACGCAGGACAGTGTGTGTAGAATGCTTGGGGCGGAGCCAGGCCCTGAGAGTCCAAGGACATGGGCCCTGGCTGTGCCCCTTGTGGTGGTGGCCACTCTTAGCCCCGTCCCTTGGGGCGCAAGGCACGTCGTCAGGGTGTTCCAGCTGGATGGGGGGGAAACGGGTCTAAATGGCCTTCCAGGTGTAAGTCCGGCCCTTGGGTTCCGGAGTGGTTCTGGAGCCCGTGGTTTCTCTAATTGTGATCTGGCGTGACATGTCTGTGCCCTGGGGTGACTCATCGTCCTGGCCTGTCTGGAACTGACTTAGGGGTGTTAATGGGATGTGGGACTGACTTGGGGTTTGATAGAACAGGGACTTTCAGGGCTTGGGACAAATCGCATGGTCATCACCCTCCTAAAAGCTGAATGGTCTTCTTCCTCGTGAGGCCTCAAGGGGGTGATCCGCGTGTGCACGCAGCACGTACCGCGCCGCTCGACGCGTCGTGACTCCCCGGATTTGCGTGTCTAAGTCTCAGATTCACACCCTGCTCTCTGCGAGCTTGTAGGGAAGCAGTGGCCACGTGCTTTGTGTCTTTTTGAGTCGGCATTTCCTGTTTGGGCCCCTCTTGACCAGCTTTTACACCCAGGCGTTGTTTTCTGCCGGTCTCCACTTCCAACTTATAGAGCGAATGTGGTAAACGTTCACCTCACAGGGCCCTGCTGAGGGTTCGGTAACGTGGGATTGCGCGTCCCGTGGCACGTCTAGCACAGTGCCTGGCTCACAGAAGCCCTTAGTAAGTGGCCCCTTCTAGAAGAACGAAGTCCGGCAACGTTAGGGAGAGATGCCCCTTGGGGTCGGAGGTCCGTCGGTGGGAACCCCCACATCGGGGCAACGGTGGTGGGTCGACCTGTTTGGCTTCTTTAGCTCTATTGTGTCTCCCGGCCCCTTTCTCATTGTGAATGCCTGGGAGGGAGCTCTGTGTGCCCGCACGACGGAAAATGTGTGTTTTCTGGCTCTGTTGTAGGTGGTGAGGACTACCTGATTAACCTCATAGACTCTCCAGGACACGTGGACTTCTCCTCCGAGGTGTCCACGGCCGTGCGCGTGTGTGACGGCTGCATCATCGTGGTCGATGCTGTGGAAGGAGTCTGCCCACAGGTAGTAGGTCCTGATGTGGGGATCTGTCACTGGATGAGGAGGGCGGGGACGGGGGGAGGGACTCCGCACGGACGGCTCTGTGCCATTCTGGACATTGTGCTGACGGAAAGTTGGCTGTACGTTTCATTCAAGAACGTTCTGTGATGGAGTCAGTCACCCACATCTTGAAGGGATCATAGCGACGGTGACCGTCCCTTTCAGTACTTGGCAGTGTCTACGATGCCCTCTCAGAGAGGATCCGGCCAAGTCTGGGGGTGTTGAACGTGAGGAGGATTCTCATGAGAGGTCGTCGATGGCAAGAGGCCAATCCAGTTGTCCCCCATGTGAGATTCTCTTCTGTGGGCTTCTTGGGCTGTGGTTCCACCCCCGCCACCTCCCCCCCCCGCACCCCTCCCTCTCCCCCCGCCTCAGTGGGAAAGGAGGGGGTGTGTGGTGGGAGCTCTCCAGGCTTGGTTCTTATAAGGCCTTGTTTGGAGGCCTTACGTTTTATCTTAAAAAACGCCGTCACCTTTGTATCCTACTTCTTAACATACCCTCGTACGTTTTACTATTAAAAAAATTTTGGGGCGCCTGGGTGGCTCAGTCGGTTGAGCGTCCGACTTCGGCTGAGGTCACGATCTCGTGGTCTGTGAGTTCAAGCCCCTCGTTGGGCCCTGTGCTGACGGCTCAGAGCCTGGAGCCTGCTTCGGATTCTGTGTCTCCCTCTCTCTCTGCCCCTCCCCTGCTCATGCTCTGTCTCTGTCTGTCACAAAAATAAATAAAACATTAAAAAAAAATTAAAAAAAAAATTTTTTTTAAGTTTATTATTTTTGAGACAGTGTGCAAGCAGGGGAGGGGTGGAGAGAGGGAGACACAGAATCCAAGGAGTCTCCAGGCTCTGAGCTGTCAGCCCAGAGCCCAACACGGGGCTTGAACTCACAGACTGTGAGATTGTGACCTGAGCCCAAGTCAGACGCTTAACCGACTGAGCCATCCAGACACCCCAATATTTTTAAAAAAGGATAATAAAAGGTTTAAATTACTCAGATGGAGGAGATTTGATAATTGCAAGAAGTTGTGCTGTAATTGTCCTGTTGCTTCCCTTCCGAGCCCTGAGGGCTCAGGTCCCCCGACTTGCGAGATAGAGCCTTCATCTCTGTCCTGAAAGGATAGTGGTGTTAATGCACCTGACTTCAGAACAGCAGAGCAGCGGTTTGCTCTGAGAGGGGATTGTGGGCAGAGAGGTGTGCGCGGGCCTTCTGGGGGAAGGCTCTGTTTTTGGGGGCCTGTGTGTTGGCAACATGAGCATTTGTTTTCTAGTTGTTCAGAAAAGTGTGTGTGTGTGTATAATTCCACCAAACTCTGCTATTTTCTGCACAACTTACCCTTCTTAAATAACTTGTCAGTTCCACAAAGGCAAAGACCGTTTCTTGTCTGTAGCTCTTTCCTTCTGTGTCACAGACACCAGAGTCCGTGCTACGTGCTAAGTGAGCGCACCTGTGTGAACGGTGTTGTCTGAGTTGTGATAAAGGAGTATGCAAATGAGCTGATTGTTAATCAGGGTCTTTTAAGGTGCTTTAATTATTTCGAATCGTGAGTTTCACATTTTCTTTTCTGTTTTCACCAGACACAAGCTGTTCTGCGACAAGCCTGGCTTGAGAACATCCGTCCGGTTTTAGTGATTAATAAGATAGATCGCCTGATAGTGGAGCTGAAATTCACCCCCCAGGAGGCCTATTCTCACCTCAAGAATATTCTAGAACAGGTATTTCATCCTTCCCTTCCATACTTTAAAACTCGGGGCTCGAAGAAGAGTTGTAAGGAAGTTGGTAAGTTGAGAATAACGCGTTGCCACAGAACTTCACTTTTACGCAACGTTTCCACCTGAAATCCCCATGTGTTGGAGTCCTCGTGCTGCAACAGGGGACACGGGACACGCCTCCCCTCGGGAGCCCCTCCGTCTCCTGGAGGCATCCTCGGGTACAAAGCGTGGATGATAGGATTAATGCTGTCCTTTAAAATCTTGTAGTTTGGTTCCAAACTGAAGCAGTATTAGGAGGCTTTTCTTTTTTGTTTGTTTGTTTTTTTAGCATCTATTTTTCGATAACATTTTACCCAGTCATTCATTTATTTCCCCAGCCGACATTTACATAGCTGCGTGTTGAACGGTGAATTCCAGAATGTCCTTTGTGTGATAGGGGTGCGAATCTGACTACAGGTCAGAATCCCTATTTTCGAAGATCTCACAGCGGTGGGGAGATTTTAAGGAGAGCTTTGGAGACCATGCGAAGCCCCAGGCGTGGTTTTGAGGGCCACCACACCCAGCCTGGGTCAGGAGCTGGGAGAGTTAGGCAGAGTGGCAGCAGAAGCTTCAAGATGGAAAAAGGTGGGGATATGGCCGGGGTCTTTAGGAAAGAGGGGATGAGATGTGCAAGGTCGTAAACGCCAGAAAGAGCACGATACGCTGCAAATGGCTGGTCCTACCTGGAGAATGAGGTCACGTGCGGCAGAGGCAGGAGGTGGGAGTGGGAAGGAATCTGGGGCTTAGATTATGGCGACCCTCGTGTGCCAGGCGTGAGGCTTTGAACTTTGTTCAAGACGGTGGGGCACCCCTGAGGAGGCCAACTGAGAATATTTCTTGGCCGGAGGGCGGAGACGATCAGAGCAGAGCGGCGCAGAAGAGCGGATCAGCGGATCCGGTGCCCCGTAGAGGCGGACCGGCGTGGCCCCGGGCCAGTGGCGTTTGCAGCCACGAACGGGCTGGCAGGTTGGAATAGGGGTAGCTTGCAGGACTTCTGAATAAAATGTTCCATTTTCTCTCTGCGGTAGGAAACGAGGTGGTGACTTGGGAGGGAAAGACTCGAGGACTGGTGGCCGGGAAGGGGGCTGACGAGAGTGGAGAAAAGTCCAGGTGTGAGAACTGGCAGGGGAGCGGGGGCTCAGCCTCCGAACTAGCCTGTGAGCTCACTAGGGACCGTGAGTCCCTAGTGACGCCAGGCCAGGCGCTAGAGACAGGCCGCAGATACCGTCCCCTTGTGTCCACGTGACATTCCCAGTCACGGAGGTGACCTTTCCGAAGCTTCCGGTTTAGTCTCGCTGGGTTCGGAAGGAGAGTGCTGTAAGTTTGTCACTGTTGCGCGCCTCCCCTCCGCCCGTGGGTGCTTCCCGGGAGCCCAGCGTGACTGGTGATCCTCGACCGCGCGTCTCCTACGCCTCCGAGTGACGTTCCGCCTTTCACCGTCTCTCCTAGATTAACGCGCTCACAGGAGCTCTTTTTACTTCGAAAGTCCTAGAAGAGAGAGCAGAGAGAGAGACTGAGTCCCAAGTGAATCCAGGTTCTGAGCGAGGAGAGCAAGTGTATGACTGGAGCGCTGGCTTGGAGGACACGGACGATTCTCACCTCTACTTCTCTCCGGATCAGGGCGGTGTGGTGTTTGCAAGTGCGGTAGACGGCTGGGGCTTCGGGTAAGTGTCCGAGCCTCCCGAGCTCCCCTCGGGAACTGTTTGCAAGGCTGGTCTTCTCCGTGGAGCTTCTTGTTTGGCCACAATCACCGACTCGTGTGTAGTTGCAAGAAAGGCTAGAGCCCTCCTGTACTCTGGTCCCAGTACCTGCCACCCCGCCCCCGCCCAGCGCTGATGTTGACGTCGATACAGCGCGTCACCGCAAAGACCCCCTCACGTACCCACAGCCGCTTCCTCGCACCCCCGGCCCCACCTTCCCCCTCGCAGTCGCCAAATGTCTTCCATCTTTATAAGGTGTCGTTTCAAGGATGTCATAGAACCAGAATCAAACGCTCTGCCACCTTCTCTGGATTGGCTTTGTCACTCGGTGTAATTCTCCAGAGACTTAACTAGGTTGTTGCACGTGTCGGCAGTCGGTTCCTTTTTATTGCTTAGTAGCGTTCCCCGGTGTGGACCTGCCACGGTTTAACTGTTCACACATTGGAGGACACCTGGCTCTTTTCCAGTTTGGGGCCGTTCTGCGGGAAGCTGCCACAAGCGTGCCCGAACGCCCGGGTAGGTGTTTCGGGGACACGAGTTCTCATTTCCCTGGGGTGAACGCGTGGGAGTGCTTTTGCTAGGTCGTGTGGCAGCCGTGTGTTGTGTGCTTAGCGTCGAGCTGTTTTCCCGAGGGGGTGAACCATTTCACGTCCCGGCCGGCAGCGTCTGGGTGACTGGTCTGGATTCTCCACGTGTTACCACCGTTTGGCGTGGTCACTTTTTTTTTTTTTTTAAGCCATCCTGACGGGTGTGTATTGGAACGTGACCGCGGTCTTCATCGTGTTTTCCTGACCGCCGGTCTGGTGGCACATCGTTCCGTGTGCCGATGTGTCGCCGATTTGTCACCGGGTATCCGTGGGAGAGATGTCTCTTCGTGGCCTTTGCTCGTTTTCTTCTCTGTTTTCTTTCTTTTTTAACTGCGGTATAAATGACATACAACGTCATATTAGTTGAATGCGTCTCTGTTTGTATATACTGTGAAATGGTCACCACGATAAGTGTAGTTAACTGTACATAGTTACAGAACAGGATAGTTGTCTTGCGATCGGACTTTTAAGGTTTAGTCTGTTAGGAGCTTTAAAATCTGCAGTGCAGGGGGCACCTGGGTGGCTCAGTCGGTTAAGCATCTGACTTTGGCTCAGGTGATGATCTCACGGTTCGTGATTTCAAGCCCCACATAGGGCTCTGTGCTGACAGCAAGGAGCCTTCTTGGGATTCTCTCTCTCTCTCTCTCTCTCTCTCTCTCTCTCTCTCTCTCTCTCCCCCCCCCCTCCCCCTCCCCTCCCCCCACCCTTGCTCTCTCTCTCTCTCTCTCTCTCTCTCTCCTTCTCTCTCTCCCTCCCTCTCCCCCCCTTCTTGCTTGCTCGCTCTCTCTCGCTCTCTCCCTCTCTCTCCCCCCCCCTTCTTGCTTGCTCTCTCTCTCTCAAAATAAATTAACATTAAAAGTCCAGTCTGAGAACTCTGCATGGACCCTAGATCCTGAAGATTTTCTCTCAGTTTTTTCTAAAAGTTTTATGGTTTTACTTTCTGCATTTAAGTCTGTGATCCATTCCGAGTTAATTTTCTGTGTAGGATGTGAGACTAGGGTCCAAGTTCTTTGTTTCTGGCTATGGATGTCTGAGTACTCCAGCACCCTTATGCCTCCTCCATTGAATTGTTTTTGTACCTTTGTCAAAATCGGTTGGACATACTTGTGTGGCTGTTTCTGAGTGTTCTGTTTCATTGATCTATGTGTCTGTCTTTCCACCAGTAGCACCTAATCTCGATTACTGTAAGTACCTAGTTAAAGTCTCGAAGTTGGGTAGATTGTGTCTGCTCACATTCCACTTTTTGGAAGTGGTTGTTTCTGCTGTTTGAAGATCTGTGCCTTTCCATATGCATTTTATAATAATCTTCGCCTGTATCTGCAAAAAACTTTTGTTAGGATTTATATTGAAAATGCACGGGGAAACCTCTATATCAATTTGAGGAAAAGTGACATCTTTACGACGTTGTCTCTTCTAATGCAGGAACACTCATTTTGTTTTTAGATTTTCTTTGATTTCTTTCGTTAGCATTTTGTACTTTTCATCGTATGAGGATTGTACATGTTGTATTGGTTCTGCACCTAAGTTTTCATTGGTTTTGAGCAATTATAAATGGTATTATGTTTTTAATTTTGGTGTTCACCTATTCATCCCTACTTTTTGGAAATACAGTTAATTGATTTTTGTATGCTAATCTTGTATACCGTGACCTTGCTAAACTCACATACTGGAGTTTTCCCTAGGTTCCTTGGGACTTTTTACAAGACAGTCACCTCGTCTGCAAATAGGGACTGCTTTATTTCCTCCTTCACCATGCTGCTTTCTTCTTTCCTTGCCTTACTGCGTTGGCAAGAGCTTCCAGGACTGTTGGAAGAGTGGGGAGACTAGACATCCTTGCCTTGTTCTGATCTTAGCGGGAACGCGCTCAGTCTTTCACCATTTCGTAGGTTATTTTTAAATGTTCTTTAGAAAAATTTTGTTTTTAAAAAAGGGGGGTGCGCCTGGGTGGCTCCGTCAGTTAAGCGTCCGGCTTCGGCTCCCATCTTGATCTCACGGTTCATGGGTTCAAGACCCCCCCCGTTGGGCTCTGTGCTGACAGCTCAGAGCCTGGAGCCTGTTTCAGATTCTGCGTCTCCCTCTCTCTCTGCCCCTCCCCTGCTCATGCTCTGTCTCTGTCTCTCTCAAAAATAAATAAATGTTAATTTTTTTTTTTTTTTTAATCTCATGTCTTTGCCTCTTCCTCTAAAGAGGAAAATTCTAGGGGTGCCTGGGTGGCTCAGTCGGTAAGTATCCGACTTTGGCTCAGTTCATGATCTCACGGTTTGTGAGTTCAAGCCCCCTGTAGGGCTCTGTGCTGACAGCTTGGAGCCTGGAGCCCGCTTTGGATTCTGTGTCTCCCTCTCTGCCCCTCCCCTGCTCGTTCTCTCTCTGTCTCTCAAAAATAAATAAAAGTCAGAAAAAAATGTAAACGTTCTTTATCAAGTTGAGGAAGTTCCCCTGTATTCCTTTTTTCTCAGTCACCTTTACGGATGTGTGTCAAATTTTGTCAAATGCTTTGTCTGTAGCAATTAATATAATCCTATGGTTTTTCCTCTTTAACTTGTTAATATAGTGGATTACATTGATTTTTGAATATTGAACCAGTTCTGCATCTCTTTGTGGGTTTTAAGTACAAATGATTTTTTTGGAACTCTATTCTTTGAATATATTTTTAATTCCAAAGGTACAAAAATGTGTACATGGGAGATCATGAAAAGTCTCCCACCCTGTCCCTTAGGATTTCATTTCATTTCCCCACAAGAAATTAGCGCCCTGACAGTTTCTGGTATGTCCTCTGGAGGTTATTTATGAGCAGATACATTCAGCGTAACGCGTATTCCACATGAACTCTGCACTAGCAGGAGTTCGTGTGGAAAGAAGCCAACTCCATTGAGAATGTGCACATGCTCGATGTTGACCGAGTTATTTTGCTTAAATTATTTCATTGAATTCTTAGGATGATCCTTTTCAATAGACGTTACGATTTATTACCTTTGACTAAAAGACATCCAGCAATCGTTTGACCTCACTCAGCCACTAAGTGGAAGAACCGATTGATACCAAAGTTTATGCTCTCTTGCTCCCGTGGGCTCTCGGTCCTTCTGAAGGCCCCTTCTGGCTAGGTACACACAGGAGCCATGGCATAGTGACGTCAGTTTTAGATTGTGGGAGGCAATAGATAATGTTTCTTAACCGCAGCCATTACTGACTTGTGGAATCCAAAAATCCAAACATTAAAGAATTACTACTTGGAGAGAAATGTCTGCGCTTGAGTCAACAGCTGTGGGACCGCACTGAGGTTCACTGTAGTCGTGGGCTCCCTCTTGCATGTACTGCAGGATGACAGAAGCAGACGCAGTGCGCCAGGTGAGAACAGAGCCCATCGCCAAACGTGTCGGTTTGGAAATGGGAGGGAAGAAGGGATCAGAAATGGACCAGAGCGCACGGCTTGGGAGGAGCCCAGCCAACGTTGGCTGTTCTGTCCTCCTTTTCATAGGAACTTGCCCTCCACTCCCTTTTGACAGAACAGATTTTGCCGTGACAGTGAAATCAGGTCTAATACCATGATTTTTCCTTGTTGGTTGGCCAGCGGTTGTAGATACCATAGTCCGCTCGGTGCCTGTAAAGGTCATAAGAAAATTCAGAGAATGGATACGACAGACCCGCTGAGAATGTGTACTTTTCACACACGGTTGAGGACTTGGTAGCATCGTCACTTTGGGCCTCAGTTTCCTCTTCTGAAACATAAGAATATTGGGCTCAGATGATTTCTGAAAACTTTTTGAGCTAAAAAGTACAGTGATTGATTCGGTCACATAACCAGTCAGACCTGTTAGTTTCCTGATTCCTAGGTGTTTTGCTAGTGAGCCACAGGGTGGGGGGCTGTCCTTTCCTTGGAGTGATTTCCATAAATAGTGTTAATGTTTTATGCAAATTTTAGTCTGAATCTCAGAAACTGGCGGAAGCCTACTGTGGAAGGAGAAGGGGTGGAGAGAGGCTCGCGCGGATGGAGGGGGGTGGCTGCTGTGTCCCTCACGACCTTGGACATTTTCACGTGCTCTCCGTCAGTCAGCGGGTCGCCCTGTGGTAGGCCGGGTCACCTGCAGACGTCTGTCCGTGCCCGCCGTTGGCAAGCGGATGTGTTGATTTATAGGAAGCTGGTGGTGGAATGAAGGCACTCGAGATGCTTTCCTGTGGATGTTCCTGTCGCGTGCCAGCGACTAGGGAAGGCGGGCCACCTGGTGTGTCACTGGAGGGGGGGACTGAGCACGTTTCAGAATGGGGAGGTTGACTCTGCAGACTGTCAGGGGCGGGCCAGGATCAAGCGTGACTAGAAGCTGAGCCTGGGCAAGCGGCCTCAGCCTGTCCCGAGACAGACGTGGACCCGGAAGAACACTTTGTGCGGACACAGAGACACTATGGCCGGCATGGGCCGGAATCCGGCTCTGGTTTTAGACAAGTAGAACTGAGACCCCAACCCTGTAAAACAGGGACAGGAGAGAAGGGCCAGTAAGACGTCCTCCCTAAAGCGGTTTTGTTTGTCCTTGGACCCCGGTGTTTGCAGATCCTGCAGCTGAGATCAGCCCACGGGGCGGCTTGACGCAGAAGGGCGTGTGACCCGGTAGTTAGCTCACCGTTGGCCGTGCTGCTGTGCAGGGGGACGGGCAGGAGATGGGGAGGTCCCGGCAGGCCCCCAGGTCTCTCGCGGAGCTTTGTCTGGAGGTGCTCGGTGGAGGAAGTGAATTAAAATAGAGTCCAAGAATGGAGAAGTTGGCATCACTTTAAAATGACGACTATCTAAGGACACATGAATAAAAGCACAAAGCGCTAATGGGAGAAGCAGTGATGGTGAGCAGATCTGATGGTACCTGTGGGATGAAAAAGAATGGGAAGGATGAGAGCCAGGGTTTCGAAGGATTTCTGTGCCTGTTGTAAAGGAACGTGGCCCAGGAAAGGAGTTGAGGACGGTGCTGTGCTTGATGATTCCTGTGCTGTGCTTGATGATTCTGGTAGAGGTCTGAGGGTGTGGAAGCCTTAAGTTTACCACTTTTCAAGTGGAAAGCAGGACACGTCTCTGACACAGGGTTGGACAAGATAAAGAAGATACAGACGTCTGGGTACCACAAATCAACGTTTTAAAAGAATCCCAGAACCACGAACAGAAATCACACTAGAGATCCCCCTGATCACAACAGTTAGGACACTAAATGCATGAAATCCCCCACCGAGGAGAGCTTTTGAAAAGAAGGAAATTCAGGGCTGCCTGGGTGGCTGAGTCACTGAAGAGGCCAAGTCTTGATTTCGGCTCTGGTCATGATGTTACAGCCCTGAGATCGAGCCTCACATCAAACTCCGCACTGAGCACGGAGCCCGCTTGAATCTCCCTCCCCCTCTCTCCCTTTCTCTCCCCCACTCTTCCCTCTCTGTCCCTTCCCTCTTCCCTCTCTGTCCCTTCCCTCTCCCTGTCTCTCCCTCCCCTCTCCCTGTCTCTCCCTCCCCTCTCCCTCTCTCTCCCTCCCCTCTCCCCTCCCTCCCTCCCTCCCCTCTCCCCCCTCCTCTCTCCCCTCTCCCCCTCTCCTCTCTCCCCTCTCCCCCTCTCCTCTCTCCCCTCTCCCCCTCTCCTCTCTCCCCTCTCCCCTGTCTCCCCTCTCCCCCCCTTTCTCTCTCTCCACCTCCACTGAAAAAATAATAAAAAATAAGTAAGCAAAGGAGATTCCATTAAAAAAAAAATCCAAAGGTTTGCTACACAAAATAGATAAATAGCATAGTTGACAGAGGATAAATACCAAAGCTTTGGCTCAATATGTCCATCAAACGTGAGCAGAAAGAAAGTTCGGCAGTTTTGATGAACAACGCAGAATTTATAACAAATGTATCGTGGCATAAGGATCCTTTTTATGTGGATAATGGACAGTTTTCAGTAGTGAAGAGGTTCATTCTCTGTCAGTGATCACAACAACAGAGTGCATGAGACCAAAACAGAAGTAGAAGTAGAAATGTGTATGGCTTCGGGAAGATTTTATATCACAGACTGTTAACAGGTCCAGAGAAACATAAACCATGTGAATCGTATAATAACTAAAGTCAGAATTTAAGTGTCCCTGAAGAATATACAAAAATCGGTCCTGTATCAGGCAAGAGGAAAAAAAAAAAAAAAAAAAAAACGCAGTTTTGAAAATACTGAAAGTTCACCGTGTTAGTCACACGGTCATTACCTTCAGTTTTAACCATGTGAGATTAGACCCAGGTTGCCAGTATGGTGATCACAGGGCGCGCTTTATCCATTGAGGCCCTGACAGGCATCACCATCACCGTAAAGGTTAGGGCTCTCGGGTGGAGTCGGGTTGGAGGCTGTGCTGGGACCTCAGCGGTCTCCCTCCTGGGGGTTCCGGAACGGGGCTGCATGTCTGCGTGGAGGTTTGCACCGTACCCGGCAGGGTCAGGTGTTGATGAGCAGAAAGCCACAGGGAGGTAGGGTCTGCCGACCTGTGTCTGGAAGGGGGGGTTCTGTGCCTTGCTCTAAGCGTGCTTAACCACAGGAAGCCGGGGAGGGGGTCCCTGGAGCGGGCAGCAGGACAGAGTCTGTTTCTGTTTGGAGGCTTGGGAACTGCGTGCATTCGGCCCCTGGCCTCATATGTAGAGTAGCCCCTACTACTGCGAGAGAGACCACTGCCGCTCCTTCCAGCCTTCCACGGCGGGAAAGCTGTCGGTCTGTGCCGTGAGGCACGAATTTATGGAGAGGAGGGTTCCCTCCTTCAAAAACAAAAAAAATGGTAATAGTGTGGCAATGATAATACGGAGCGTATGTCTACAGCGTAGGCAGTTTATAGATATAATAAATGTAAATAAAATGACAATAGAAACTAAAGTTTTGGAAGAATTTTTAAAAACTTCAGCCGAACAAATAGCTGTTGGATCAAGCGGGAAATGAAGTTTCTAATCGCCAGTTGCTTTGAGGTCGTGGCCCGTCGAGGCCAACTCCGGAGCATCAGCGGCCTGTAACCGTAGAGCTTGAAGTTTAATTCCCGGTTGGGTATTTTCTCTCCCTTCGCCCCCAGGGAGGGGGGACACTGGGTGTTTATCTTCAGATTCTGTAGCACGTGCTTTTGCTTCTAAGCTGCAGCCTGACCCTCGTCACACTGCCGGCTCCGACCATAATTAGTAAGTAACTTCCTCCCCTCTGTCCACCTCCTGCTCGTCCCAGGCCTCCGCTATCGCCGGAGAGTGTCAGCTATAACAGGACAAGGTTGCGGTTAACCCCTGGTTCTGGCACGACCGCGGCTGCTGGCGGATGCGGAAAGATTTGTCCGGAGTGTGTTGCCTTTGGACTCCTTGTGCGGCGGGAGAACGGCAGGCATCTTCCAAGATGCTGGTGCTTTGAGAGCTGGACTCACAGCTCATGCTCAGTAGGCTGCTCCCCGCAGAGAAGAGATTTTTTTCCCTAGGTCTTCCGTCCGGATGGCACAGACCTTATATACGGTGCCCTTAATTGTCTGGTTATTGCTCTCACGTGGCCGGGGAGCGAAGCTGGTGCCAACTGGTTTCGCCGCGGGCCCAGGAGAGTTGAGTACTTGTGCATGTGTTTTCAACCCAGGATGCCAAAAAGCCTTTTCTGGCTGGCTCTGGCGGTTTCCCTTTGTGAGCAACAGGCAACCCAGAGCAGGGAAGGGCTGAGACAGAGCTTAACGCTGGCGTAGCTGCAGGGGGCAGCCGGGGCCCTGTCTCCTCGGTCCCTGTGCCTCTTGCCTGCTTTCACATGTGCGGATGTAAGACGGGGAGCGGCTGCACGCCTTCTGATTCCTGCGAACGCAGAGCGAGTGCCCGGGGGCGTGGGCAGCCGCGTCGGGTGGTACCTGCGTGGTATCTCGGTGCCGCCGCCTTTCCCGTAAAACGCGGGGGTGCCGGTACCAGCTTGTCGGACGGTGGAAACGACTGCGTCCGCGGTGCGTTTAGAGTCCGCTGAACCTGCCTCGGAAACGCCCCAGTGTCAGCTGCGCTCGGACTTGATTATTGTTATCGGTGACAAGAACACTTGATTTCCTTCCAGGATCGAGCACTTTGCCAGAATCTACAGTCAGAAAATTGGCATCAGGAAAGAAGTCCTTATGAAAACCCTGTGGGGAGATTATTATATAAATATGAAGGCCAAGAAGATTATGAAGGTTGATCAGGTGATGTGGCACGTTCTCGCCCTGTTGAGACTTACGCGGTAACACCTTTACTGTCCTTGGTTCACGTGGGTCAGTCCACGAGGGGCTTTTTCCTGTACACATTTGGTTAAAGCTCATGTGTCTCATTTCCAAGTGTTGTTCTTTAAATACTGGGTGTTTAAAGAGACGCGCTCTCGGAGCAAGCTGTACCCCGAGGCTCCGCTGAGGCCTCTCTCCCGCCAAGCGCTGGTCACCGCGTGTGCTCACGGGGAGAGGTGGCTACTGCCCAGCCCTTCCTTCTGTAGGCAGAGGGGATGCCGAGTCACGGAGCCTCGAAGGATACTTCCTTACGGCCGGGTTGTTGTTTTAATGTAAAATTCAGGATTTTATAAATTCATTCTCACGGAAGAGCACGTATATTCCTTTTAGAAAATGCTTGTGAATATAAAGCCACGAGAAAAAGAAAAAAACAGAAGCCAACACTGCTAATGCTGTGGTTTTAATTTTGTGCGTTCTCATAGGATAGAGACATACATCCCTCAGTTGATTCTGTTATTTACATAACGGAGCTGGTGGTTTGCTTCACATCATACTGTGAACATCTCCCCTTGCCATTAAAAGCTTTTCATAAACAGTATATTTTAAAAAGGAGCCAGCGTGGCGAGGTGGGTCGAGAGTCCGAGTCTGTGGCTGAGTCTCGGCCCTGTGGCCTCTGTCTCTGTTCTTTCCTCTGTGAAATGGGGACAGTAGTTCTTACCTCCTCGAGCAAGGGGGCGTCCGTTTATGTTCCGTCTCCTGTGTGTGTGAGGGCATCCTTCTGCTGGTGCTCTTGCCATTAGTTTGCATAGACCTTGTTTGGTAAGAGAAACGATAGGGCTTTTTGTTTTTCTGTTACCGTCTTCCTTGAAGTTTAGCGTTTTCCATGTTTAAGAACATTGTTCGGAAGAAGTTCGTGGAAGGACCTGCACACGCGGAGTGAATTTTCAGCTCCCGGTGTGGGCATCGTGTGCCCCCTGATGGCAGTGGGGGGAGGCGGCGGTCCCAGCGACTTGACCCCCAGCCGGTCTCGTCGTTTGTCGAGTCTCTGGTTCCCAGAGGAAGAGAACAGAGGTTGTTACTGACTGCAGATTATTGGCTGTTTAGTGCATATTTATAACTGCTTTCTGCCACTTTACTGCTAAGTAAACATCTTCTAGTAGAAACGAGACATGTTAATACAACACGTCGAGAATGAATATGTAGGCTGCCTGTTGAATATTGGGAAACTTAAGTACGTGTGTTCTTTTTTACAGGCGAAAGGAAAGAAACCTTTATTTGTACAGTTGATCCTGGAGAATATATGGAGTTTGTATGATGCGGTCTTGAAAAGGTAAGACTGCTATAGTGCTGGGTCTTTGGGCGCTGTGATTTGCCTCCCTTCCAGCGTGATGGGTGTCGCTTCACAGAGCTGGGCTGGACGGAGCAAGGGAATGGACCCTTCACAGATGGGCTGGTCCTGGGGTCCAAGGTAGAAGGGCATGTGGTGCAGGTAAAGGTGGTGGGAGGGACTGAGGAGCAGTCTGCTTCTGGAGGGCTGAGACGAGGATATAGACGAGATGGGTGGAGGGAAACACTGGACCTTTGTTTGTATAAACCCAGTTTGAGATGAAATCGTATTTGTAGTGGAAAGGGTATTTGACATCTAGGATCATTCACAGGGAACTTGGGAACCGACTTGCCTGATACAAGTAGAAAGAAGGTTTGCTTTAGTAAATTTTCATTCAGAGTTATCTGGAGTTGGAACTGTGACTTCCAGCACTCGTACATAAAACTGCCTCTCCAATCACCATAGGTCGCTAAGGGGATTGGGCTCGTGCTCCAAGGGGCTCTGAAGAGGGGGTCATTGGAAGGAACGGAGTAGAGATTGAGCCGTCCTCCACTGTGGCTGGAGCCCCTTCCGGGTGTGTCTAGTTTCTTGGAGGAGGAGTACGTTGGGAGGAAGCGTGTCTAGTTCTTTTTTTTATTAAAAAAAAAAAAAATTTTTTTAATGTTTATTTTTGAGAGAGACCGAGCACGAGCCAGGGAGGAGCAGAGAGAGAGGGAGACACAGAATCCAAAACAGGCTCCAGGCTCCAAGCTGTCCGCACAGAGCCCGATGCGGGGCTCGAACTCACAAACTGTGAGATCATGACCTGAGCCGAAGTCGGACGCTCAACCGACTGAGCCACCCAGGCGCCCCGGAAGTGTGCCTAGTTCTTGTGGAAGGAGTGTGTCTGGAGGAAGTGTGTCAGAATGTGGCATTCCTTTTCCTCTCTGCCCCTTGGTGTCTGTCTGTGACCTCCCTGTTTGTATGTTTCCTACAGGGACAAAGAAAAAATTGATAGGATCGTGACTTCTTTAGGATTGAAGATTGGAGCCCGGGAGGCACGACATTCTGATCCTAAAGTTCAGATCAATGCCATTTGCAGCCAGTGGCTGCCCATTTCCCATGCTGTGCTTGGTATCCTTTGTCCTGATGGTTTTTAATGAAGTGATAGTTTTGACAAAACAGGAAAAACATGTGACTGGCAAACAGGAAATCCTTTGGAAGTAACACATTTCAATCCAGAGTAAGTCTTCTGTGGGGCACCTGGGTGGCTCAGTCGGTTGAGCGTCCGACTTCGGCTCAGGTCATGATCTCGCAGTTTGTGAGTTTGAGTCCCGCGTCGGGCTCTGTGCTGACAGCTCAGAGCCTGGAGCCTGCTTTGGATTGTGTGTGTGTGTGTGTGTGTGTGTGTGTGTGTGTGTGTGTGTGTCTCTCTCTCTGCCCCTCCCCCACTCACGCGCTCGCTCTCTCTCTCTCTTCCCCTCCTCCACTCACGCTCTCTCTCTCCTTTGGAAATAAATAAACATTAAAAAAAATCAAAGTAAGTCTTCTGTGGTTATTTCGTATTCCACCACGAAACTGTATTTAATGCTTTTAAAATGAATATTCTGATGCTAATTTTTATTCTTACTAATACCAATTCAAATGAATGTTCTTTCAGGAAGATGTGTCTTTTTGTTTAGTAGACTGTGACAACAAAAAATTTTATTTTACTAACATTTATGTGTAACTAGATAGTTTAGATGTGTATGTCAGATCAGTGTTTCATTTTAGTGCCATATTTTGTTAGCATATTGGTATTTCTTGTTATATTACTGATTCAAGGAAGACTTGATTTGAGATACATTAGAGTAATTAAAACAATTTTTTTTACATTCATTTATTTTTGAGAGAGAGAGAGAGAGAGAGAGACAGAGCATGAGTGGGGGAGGGGCAGAGAGAGAGGGAGACACAGAATCCGAAAGAGGCTCCAGGCTCCGAGCTGTCAGCACAGAACCTGACGCGGGGTTTGAACCCATGAACCGTGAGATCACGACCTGAGCCGAAGTCAGAGGCTTAAACTGACTGAGCCACCCAGGTGTCCCAACTAAAGTAATTTTATAGGTAAACTATCTTCTTTTCATTGATCTGCATGTCCCAAGCAGCCCCCGGTGGGCTGTGGTACAGTGTCCCGGGCGTGAGCCAGCAGTGGCACCTCAGCCCGGAGCTGTGATGGACCTACACCTGCAGTGACACTGGCTCGGGGAGGGGAGTTTCTCGTGTCATAGCTGGTGGCTGATGTTGTTTCATGAAAGTTTGTAGAGACTGAAACTACGTGAAAAAATTTTAGGACAAGCTACTGAGCTCTCCTCACTTGTTCCGTGGGCTGTCAGTGTGTTAGGATGTCTGTCTTCAGAGTCCTTCCTGGGACGGGGTACCTGGTGGCTCAGCCGGTTAAGCGCCCGACTTCGGCTCAGGTCATGATCTCGCAGTTCGTGGGTTTGAGCCCCGTGTCAGGCCCTATACTGACAGCTCAGAGCCTGGAACCTGCTTTGGATTCTGTGTCTCCCTCTCTCTCTGCCCCTCACCCCCCCCCCCCCACCCCACTGGTGCTCTGTATCTCTCTCTCTCTCAAAAATAAATATACATTAAAAAAAATAAAAAAAAAAAAAATCATCCCTGGGCTTGAGAGAGTCCACGAACTCCCTGAACTTGTGTCTGTATTTTGAGACGTGACGCGCGATGTTTGACAGCTCGGGCGTTTTGTGTGTGGCTGTCCACTGCTACCTCAGGAGTCGGCGTGTACTGTGAGTCTGTGCCTGGGTGGAGGGCACTTGTTCACGACTGTGAGTCCTTAACCTCCAACTTCAGCGATGGTGTGTCAGAAACTTCCTAGCCCCCTGGACATTACGGCCGAGCGGGTGGAGAAGCTGATGTGCACGGGATCACAGACGTTTGACTCTCTTCCCCCAGAAACCCAGGCCCTGAAAGCAGGTGAGCCGAAGGTGGACGCGGCAGGGGCTTGGTTGAGCGTCCCAAGCCCAGGCTGCTCTAGACCAGTTAGCCCGGTGGCCGATTCCACGGACAGTTCCACAAAAGGCCCTGTTGCCAGTTTTCTTTTCCTGCCTAAGTCGGAGTTTTGCCACGGCCGTTTTGTCCTCGCTGGGCTGGGAGAACGGAGGCTCTGAGACGCCTCCCTTCTGCCCCGGTCTCGTCTCCCGATCTCCTGGTGACCCTGTCTCCCGGTCCCTGGACGAGCAACGGTGTGTCCCTGAGCTGCTCTGCCGCCACCATGGCTGGGTCCCTGGGGGCCGCGGAAGGGGTTCCACGGCCGGGCCTCTCTTTGGCCCCCACAAGAGGGGACCCGTCGGTCCCAGGCTCCGTCAGGCTCCATGACCGGCAGCTGCAAGGACTCGCGGCCTCCACTTTCCCTCCGATTAGATGTGCAGCCTCCAGCCCAGAACCACTCGGCTGCTGTTCTCGGGGCCCCTCCTGAGTGTCCTCGTCAAATCCTCTGACCGGATCCGTCACGAGTGTCTGACGACGTAGATCATTCCTCCCCCCAGGAGACACCGTCTTCTTGTGACTTCGGGCTTCCCCCTGCTTGTGCTTTTCTCCCTGTCTCTCTGGCCGCCCATCCTTCACGTCTTTCCCGGCTCCTCGCCCTGACTTTTCTGGGGTGGGACGCCCCAAGCAAGGCTCGGCCTTCAGACCCCATGCGTTCCCTCCCTGCATCCGGTCCCCTGGTGACCTCCTCCACCTCAGGGCTGTCCGCGACAGCACACTCACCGTTGCCACCCACCTGTGCGGCTGCAGCGCGCGTCTGGCCCCCCCCCCCCCCCCGCGCTCCCGTCGCGGCACCCCACTGCCCAACCCTCTCTGCTCCCGTCGCGGCACCCCTCTCTCCCGTCGCTCCCGTCGCGGCTCCCCACTGCCCACCCCCTCTCCGCTCCCATCGCGGTACCCCTCGCTCCCGTCGCAGCACCCCACCTCCCCCCCCTCCGCTTCCCTGCCCCAGGCGCGCCCCCCCCCCCCACCTCCCACGCGGGGCTTCCTCCCGCCGCCCGAAGCCTGCCTCCCCGAGTTCCGTCCCACGAGGTCCCTTCATTCGCCCGCCCACTCCCACACGTGGCCGTCATCCGGGCTCTGTGTGATTCCGCACCCTGCGTGGCCTTGCTCCGCAGTCTGTCCAGAGCGGGGCATTCGGCATTTCTGCGTCTGCCTCCCTGGGCCGCCGCACGGTGATCTCTCACCTGCTTGAGAGGACAGCTTTTCGCCCGGGGTCCCTGCTTCTGCCTTGGGTTCCCTTCGGTGTTGTCCCGGTGCGGCCTGGGCGATCCTGCTGCGGCGGGGGGCCAGACCCGCCACCCTGCTCCTCCCAGCTGTGCCCCGGTGCCCTAGGCGACACGCCTGGTGTGTGTTCACTTCTGACTTCCTGTGGTTTTGTTCTTGCTTGAAGTTTACTGTCGGCCTGTTTCACTGATGTGCACATTATTTTGGTGGGGTGATTTTCTTTCTTTCTTTTTTTTTTAATTAATCAGGGCACCCGGGTGACTCGGTTAAGTATCCCGGATGACACTTGATTATGGCTCAGGTCATGATCTCACAGTTTGTGGGTTTGACCCCACATTGGGTTCTGTGCTGACAGTGTGGAACCTGCTTGGTGTCTCCTCTCTCTCTCTCTCTCTCTCTCTCTCTCTCTCTCTCTCTCCCCCTCCCCCCCTCCCTCCCGCTTGTGCACCCCCCCCCCCGCTCATGCACCCTCTCTCAAAATAAATATAAGCATTAAAAAAATTAATCAGTGGTTTTATACCTCTAAGAGGTAAAGAAAGGTGTCAATACGTTGATAGGAAATTGTGTTAGATTGTGTAGATTTAGGGGAAATTAACACGTTATACTACTGAGTATTTCTAAGGGTTTTGTTACTGCTATGATAAGATAGTCCCTTCCGTTTTCTAACTTGTGTAAGTTGTGTGTATTTTATTAATGAGCTACCTTGTTGACTATTGACACATGGGAACATTCCTCAGTGTTCCCCCTTGCTCACTGGGTCTAGGGAAGAATTTGTGAGGCTTATGGTGTGGGGGGTGGGGGGGTGCTTTGCTGGCTTCAGCTCCGTGTAGGGTTGACGGGAAAAAGAGTGACATTTTCACTCCCTGTTTGTGTAGCTTTCCTGAAATGTGGGAGTGAAGACACTGCTCCCGTTATCATCTTTGTTTCCAAAATGTTTGCCGTTGATGCCAAGGCTTTGCCGCAGAACAAGCCCAGGTAAGGATGGGGGTGGGGCGGGGGGGGGGGGGGTCATGTTCCCAGGGTGGCCCAGAGGGGGTGTGGGCGGAGCGCGCCCCTGCTTTTCCTCCCCAGCCCCGGACTGCTGGTGAGCCTCCCCTGTGGAAACATACGGTGTGCACCCTGCGAGGTGAAATCAGCTCCGGGACCGTTGGTGTGCATTGATGTGAAGTCTGAAGGAGAATATAGTAACAGTCGTAGCCACGGGTAATTTTTAGGGAGCATCCGGCAAGTTCTCCAAGCCTGGCTGGCGACCTCAGTGGAGATTTATAAGCGCGTGAGCATCTCTGCTGATCTGCGTGGAGGTGGGGCGTTGGCGCCTCCGGAGATGGATGATTTTGCACGGTCCCCGAGTCTTGGAGAATCTGTTCTACAGCATCCGGGTTTTTCCTTCCCGGCCCCGCTCCCTCCCCCTGTAGTTCAGATCCTCCTCCGTTCTTGGGGGGATTACTGGCGCCTCCCGGCCGGCTCCCCTGCCCCGGGCTCCATCGTGTGATGTCGGGGTCTGGAACGAAAACTTGACGTGGGTGCCTGGAGCCCCTCTTGTGTAGTACCCGCATCTCCTCTGGCCATTCTTTGTAGGCATTTTTCCAGTAACCCGAGAGAAGTACCATGAACATGACGTCTTAAGAACGTCCAGTACACCGGGGAGCATCTTAAGTCTGGTTCTTGTGTGTTATAAATAACGACGCTCCCCTCACTGACTGCACCCACCGAGCTCTCACAGTACTCGCGCCCCACCGCTGACGGGCCGTGTGGACCTGACAGCAGTCCTCCCGTGGGAGAAGTTAGTGTTTCTCTTGTACCTGCAAGAGAAGCCAGGCGCCTTAAGAAGACTGAGTTCCGCGCTCAAGGTCACAGAGCTGGAAGGAGGCCACAACAGTGTCTGAGTCCAGGTGTGTCCGCTTTAAAGGCGACAGCCTTTCACTCCCTGGGTGGAGTCTGGCCTGACTCATCCACTGTGGCTTTTCTTTCTTTTCTTTTCAAGCACTTACACTTAAAAAAAAAATTTGTTTTCATGTTTATTTATATGTGAGAGAGAGAGAGCATGCGAGCAGGGGAGGGGCAGAGAGGGAGAAACAGAGGCAGAATCCGAAGCAGGCTCCGGGCTCCGAGCTGTCAGCACAGAGCCCTACACGGGGCTTAAGCACACGAACCGAGAGATCGTGACCTGAGCCGAAGTCGGACCCTTAACTGACTGAGCCACGCAGGTGCCCCTCAAGCACTTACATTTGAGTATGTTCTTCGTTTAACTTTGAAAATGCTGCTGTAGTCAAATATTGAGCCAAAAGCAGCGGCGAGTAGTGAGCTGTGACTCTCCCCCCTCCGCGCGCTGTCTGCACGGGACCCCGGCAGTGAGTGCTGTCCCCTGGCCCCGTGGGAGGTCAGGCAGGGGCCGCCCCAGGATGGTGCCCCTCAGCCTCGCTTTGGGATTTGCGTGTCTTCAGCCTCTTCTGCTTCCTTCCAGCAAAGAGTTTGTCAGGAGAGAAAAAGCCATTCTGAGGACAGTTGACCTTAAATTCAGTGATCTGGTGACCCTTTTCCTATGGACTACGGTAAATTGGCAGGACTTCATTTGTCACACATGTGACGTGTCTGTGCTTGACGGTGGCCTGGGTGAGAGGCCAGGACGGTGGTTCAGTTGTCACGAGCAGACGCTGGCTTTGAGAGCCACACAACGTGTCAGCCAGCTGCGCATCCCCACACGAGAAGGCGTCCTCGCGGAGCAGAAACTGCATGGTCCTTGCGGTCTAAAACCATAGTAATGTCTCCTGGCTCCAGTCTTGGTTCTTGGTCCCCTTCGCCATGGAATGTTACCTTCCGGCTGTCCTCATAACCTTTGCAGTGAGAACTTCTAGAATCTTCTCTCGAGCCGTCTTCCTTCCGTTGCAGCTTTCACATCCGTCTAGCGCGGATCATGCCCCACGGCCCCGGCACCGCACCACGCGCCCCGAATGTACTGAGCCGCTCCGGGCTCCCTCTTCTGAGTCCTTGCCTGCGTTCCAGGTCCTCCGCAGTCGGGCCGCACACCGCCGCGCCTTCTGTCCAGCCGGCCCCACGTTTGTTCTTTGGCAGCGCTGGCTCTCTCATACCGTTACGTCACTCTTCTGAGATACCTGGGAGCGGATGCGTGGATGCGTGTTTTTACCTCTCCTTCCTGCCAGCGCCCTTCCTCCTCCCCCGGAAAGATGTCCCTGGGAGACCGAAGCCCCCAGCTGCACCTTCCTTAGTCGCTGTTCTCCTTTGTCCTGCAAGTCTCTCTCTGTAGCAGAGAGCACTTTGCTCTGCCGAAGTTTGAGAAACCTGTGTAAACTTCTGTCCGCCATCTGATTCTTACCAGGGTGGTGCTTCAGGGCCAGTTTCTTACAATTCTTCCCAGTGGCGTTGGGTTTGACCTCCAAAACATCATAGTAAGTGGTTTCTTCCACCATTTCGTGCAGCCGGTGAGCAGGCCCAGGCCAGAGTGGGGAGCGGGAAGGAGCGCGTTGCTGGGCACAGTCCTTGGCTTCTCCCTGAGTGTTCTGGAAAGTTCCGCCTAGTGTGGCTTTTCACCCTTCACTCCTAAATCTAAGCCGGCAGCCATCCAGCTTCCCTGCCCTTTTCCCTCTTAGATTCTGGGACTTTGTTTTTGCTGTTCCCAGCCATAGTCTATCACAAGTTCTTACTAACACGTACGTGGTCTACATGTGTGCTCAGGAACACTTTACTGGGAATTTTTTATGCCATTCTTCTCCCCCTGAATGTCTGCATCTGTTGCTTTTGCCTCCTTCTTGAGAAGCAGCTCTTTCTGTAACAAGATGCTGTCTTCAAACAGAAGTCACTCTTTTCTTTTTTAAAAAAAAATATTCATTTTTTGAGAGAGACAGAGTATGAGTGCAGATGAGGCAGAGAGAGAGGGAGACCCAGAATCTGAAACAGGTTCTAGGCTCTGAACTGTCAGCACAGAGCCCGATGCGGGGCTTGAACCCACAAACTGTGAGATCATGACCTGAGCCGAAGTCGGACACTTAACCGACTGAGCCACCCAGGTGCCCCCAGAAGCCACTCTTCTGGGTTTGTCGCTTCACATCCTCTCAGCTGCCTCTGTCCCAGCTGCAGCGGCTTTCCAGCCTGTTCTCGGACATCCCAGCCCCCTCTTGACCAGGGTCACAGAGGCCAGAGCAGGAGCATTCTGCTTGGAATCTGGAGGGTGGATGAATTTGTGTTTCTGCCTCTTCCCTTCCCTGCCCCCCCACCAGTTCACCTGCCCAACCTTTGGGTCAACGTGCTCACCTCCGCTCTCTTCCATCTCATGTTAGTAACTGCTGTCCCTTCAGGAAGAGTCAGCCACAGTTAGTCAACTACAGCCTGAATAACTCATCGCCCACGGCTGTTCCTTGGCTGGTAGAACTCCGCTTTCTTGCGTATAAATTCCTCTTTGTTCTCAACAAACGCTGGATACGCAGTGGGTGCTGGGTGTAGTCCTTGCTGATTTCTGTCTGGCTGTCTGCTGTTTCCCTGCACACCGGTCCCGGCCCACGGCAGTGCCGGGCACGGAGCAGGTGTTCCCTGGACGGGCGGATATGTGCGCAGATGGGAGCAAGCGTCCATACGTTTGGCGCTAACTTGATAAATATAAATGCTAATGCTCCCCGACCGTGTCGTGAATTGAGGTAGAATGAGGATGTAACTTACGTGAATGGATGTTTCTTTTGACCTAAAGCTCACATCATCTGCTTAATGTGATGATGATTTTATCCTCTTTAATTCCTTCTGAAGGGGAGACATCCTGGGGATAACGAGCACAGGGTTTGGAGTCCGAGCTGGATTTGAATTTCGGCTCCTCCCTCTATTTTCTGTGTGACTTTGGGTCAGGTTAAATTTCCTGAGCCTCTGCTGTATCAGCTGTAAACTGGAGATGATGGTGTCTGTTTCATTTAGTTGTTGTAATAAATATGTACTGTCGTACATGTAAGGAGATTAAGACAAGGTCGAGATTCTGGTGATAAGCCCGTTGAAACAGAGTGTGTCTCTTCACCTGCAAACAGGTGTCTCATATTTTCTTCCTCCCTGTTCTAACGATAACGTTATATTTTGCATTTCTTTTTTAACTCAGATACTCTTGTAAGAGGTTTTAGCAAAAGTCTTGAAACACAGTAAGTCATCCTGGGGCTGACTGAAGAAACAGCTGGAGGCTTTGGCTTGCAGCAGAGCAGGGGGAGAGGGGCCCGAGTGCAGGCCGCCGAAAGGAAAGGGGGAGCGGATTTGTTGGATGTCGCTCCGGAGCACAGGACTGCAGCCGTGGCTAGAAGTTGTAAGGAAGGAGAGTCCATCCTTTCCTTGAACAGGCTTCTCACACGTGGAGCTCCCGGGAAAGAGAGGCTGGTCTCTTGCAGGGGAAGCAGGCCTCCAGCACCAGGAGTTCTGGCTGCCTCGTGACCCCTGATCACGCCGCTCTCGGCCGCTCATGTTTTTGTGACCTGTGACACAGCCCCACAGGGACATGGGTCTGACTGCAAGGGGACAGCTCCTGGAACCAGACTCATCCATTTTGAGGGGTAGGTGCAAAGGGAGGTAGGACTAGTGCCCAGTCCTGGTGGGAGACCTTGTCTAGCAGGTGGGAGTCTTTCTACACAGCACTGGACAGTCAGTGATGTAAGCGGTCCCCTCCCGGACTGGCCCGCAGCGGGGATGTAGGCGGTCCTCTTCGGGGCTGGCTCACATGAAGTAAGAAGGAGGAAGAAGTTTTAGGCCCCTGGTATAGGAGCTCCGAGAGTATGTGGCCATGTGGAATGCACATGAACGGTGCACTTTCAGAACGGATGTCTGAACGGGTTCCAGAGCTTAGGGGAGCGGAGGGGAGAGTGGCATGGCAGCGTGGGGATGAGACCACCTGTCAGGTGTCAGGACAGCGGTCAGGGAGAAAAGCAGAAATCATGGGGAGGAACAGCAGGAGGGAGGCGTAGAGGGACAGGACCACACAGAGTAGGCCAGCTTCCAGAGCTGGAGTGTCCAGTTAGGACCAGAGCACCGGCCCGAGAGTCTGGACGCTCAGTCCCGGAGTCCGGGGCTAAGACACTGTAGTCCCGCCGGCCTCAGGGAGGCGGTTGGTCTTGCCTTGTGCCGGGGCTGAGGGTGCAGGCGGGTCTGCGCAGGCCCACACGCGGGTGAGGAGCCTCGTTCTGGGAATCCGTGCACCTGCTTGGCTTCTGCCTTCCAAACTGAAGCTCCCCAACAGTGCGCGTTTTTATTCAACTTAGCGCTCCCTTTTCTAAGACCCTCTCTGTGGCCTGATGGACATGAACGTAACTCTTTAGGAAAACAGCTCGTTCCCCTTCCCCCAACCAAGACTAACCCCCAACAGACAGATAGCCACACACCGCCTTTTCTGTGCTGGTACTTGTGTCTAACGCAACGGCTGATAATCACAATTTGACCTTTTAGTCCAGCTGAATTTCCAGCGTTCAGCCTGACCTTAAACCCTTCCTCTTGGACCCAGGTTCTTTGTGAACATGTATTCTTTTTTTATATATATTAAATATAATTTATTGTCAAATTGGTTTCCATACAGCACCTAGTGCTCATCCCAACAAGTGCCCTCTCCCTGCCCATCACCCACTTTCACCTCTCCCTCACCCCCTGTCTACCCTTAGTATGTTCTCAGTCCTTAGGGGTCTCTTAGGGTTTGCTTCCCTCCCTCTCTGTAACTTTTTTCCCCCCCCTCCCCTCCCCCCCGGTCTTCTGTTGAGTTTCTCAAAATCTACATATGAATGAAAACATGTGGTATCAGTCTTCCTCTGCCTGACTTATTTCACTCAGCAGAATACCCTCCAGTTCCATCCACGTTGCTACAAATGGCAGGATTTCATTCTTTCTCATTGCCAAGTAGTATTCCATTGTATATGTAAACCACATCTTTATCCATTCGTCAGTTGATGGACATTTAGGCTCTTTCCATAATTTGGCTATTGTTGAAAGTGCTGCTCTAAACATTGGGGTACAAGTGCCCTTGTGCATCAGCACTCCTGTATCCCTTGGGTAAATTCCTAGCAGTGCTATTGCTGGGTCATAGGGTAGGTCTATTTTAAAAGTTTTGAGGAACCTCCACACTCGTGAACATATATTCTTAGGCATTTGTGGGGAAAACCTCAATTTTTTAAAAAAAATATTTATTTTTGAGAGAGAGAGAGTGCATGAGTTGGGGAGGGGCAGAGAGAGAGGGAGACAGAGGATTCAAAGCAGGCACTGCACCAGTAGCATAGAACCCGATGTGGGTCTTGAACTCATGAACTGCGAGATCATGACCTGAGCCAAAGTCAGAAGCTCGACCGACTGAGCCACCTAGGTGCCCCCACACCTCCATTTTTTGCCAAGGCCTTATGCTTGCTTCTCAGCAGGGGTGTTCTGAGCCCTGGTATCTCACTCGTTTCCAGCCTGTCCTCGTTGTTTGCCTCATAGAAAAAGGTGGGCATCAGGGTCAGGCTCCGTGCCGTGGCGTGTGGCTGTGTGTGGGGCCGTGGACTCTTGTGTGTCTGTTCGTAAGCTCAGAGTAGCTCACGCGGCATTGTAGAGAAGACATCGCTACTGCGGTGGGGAGAGCTCGCAGAGACCGTGCTTGGAAGGGGCTTGGGACCCGTCGCCGTCTTATCCGGCCCCGCTGACCGTTGCCCTTTCCCTGCGTGAGCGGACCCAGAGGTGCTGATGTTGCCAGGTGTTAACCTGTCTGTGACCTCCTGTAGACCTCTCACGCAAGAAGAAATTGCGCAGCGGCGTGAGCGTGCAAGACAGAGGCATGCAGAGAAGCTCGCAGCGACGCAGGGGCCGGCGTCCGTGGAGCCCCCGGAAGACGGCGGTGTCCCAGAAACAAGTCCAAAGGGAGAAGAGACAAAAGGTACAGCTGTCCCTAAATAGGTTTGGTGCGAAATAGTTGTTTTAACTTATGACGCTCATCCCCTGACTCTGGAGCTTGGCTTTAACTGTAGCTTTAATCAGTGTTCTGTCATTCTTGGTGCTTCTTTCCTGAAACTGGGCCACATGTCTCTTATTCACCATCTGCTCTGTGTTTTTAGGCATCTCCTGGACTGGAGGGAGCACTCGTGGCATTCATTGTCCTCTCGTTTCTGGCAGGTGATGAGCACCAGGTGGAGGGTAAGACCCTTAAACCTCAGCCCGAAGAAGGAAGCAACCACGAATCTTTCGTTGCTTTTGCTCGAGTGTTCAGTGGTGTGGCTCGAAGAGGAAAGAAAATGTTTGTCTTGGGACCCAAATACAGCCCCGTTGAGTTTTTGCGGCGGGTAAGAATTAGAAATAAAATGTCACTGTAAATGTTTTTTGTTTTAAGTTTATTTATTTTGAGAGAGAGGGTGTGTGAGCAAGAGGGGCAGAGAGAGAGGGAGTGTGAGGAGCCCCATGCGAGGCTCGAACTCACGAACCGTGAGATCGTGACCTGAGATGAAATCAAGTCAGGCACTTAACCGACTGAGCCACCCTCGCGCCCTCAAGACATTAGTATATTATTTCACGGTTCTTAAATGTTTCCATTATCGGTTGAGATTACCTGATTGGTAGGTTTATTTTGTCTCTAGAAAGGCACGTTCAGATGAATCCATATATCTCCTCTTAGTATTGCTTTGGTAACATTTGGTAAATCTGTCTCAGTGGCATTTGGAAAACTGAACCAGTATGTGAACTCAGTTTTCAGGCCTTATTTAACTGTGAGTCTTTCCAAGGCCAGAGGAAAGGGCTGGTTAAGAACAGCTGTCATGCGGGGGCCACGGCAGCGGCAGGACTTCATGAAATACGGAGATCCAAAAACGAGGGGGTTCAGGCCAAGGGGAGGGGCAGTGAGCAGGTGACAGGCCGCGGTCACGGTCACGGCACGGCCGGTGGAGCCCAGAAATTGATCAGGAAGGTCTGTAAGCAGGTGAACAGCCAGCATCCAGTTACGTACACCTGAGCCGAAGGGCAGAAAACCCCAACAGGCTTGAGCGACCTCAGGTCACTTTTGGACGTAAGCAGAGCGTATACATCGTAGTTAAATCGTGAAGGTCGCAGGATGATGAGGATGCCAGAGGTGCAGGCGGTGAGTCAGGATCAGCAAGAAGCCGCGAGAGCTTGTGAGAGTCGCTGCCTCACGAGCAGAAGAGCGCACGGTCCTCTCCTTGCGGGGAGAGCAGGGAAGCTGCGGACTCGGCCGCGGCAGAGACAGAGGGGCAGGGGGAGGGTCTGCCGTCAACTTGCCTTGCCTAGAGTGCTCTGTTCCGTCAGTTTTAGCTGTTTAATCCCTGGCGATGACTCTGCTGAGCGGCCCTTGGCGGGCTGTGGCATGTCGTGCTTTGGCGAGAGGGAGCGCGGCAGCGGGCGTGGGGACGGGGGGCTCGTGTGTTCACAAACCCGCTTACGCTTGTTGACACGCTGCTTTAGACGTAGTTGATGGTTTGTTACTCACCAGTAAGTCTCGAGTGGTGGCCCGTCTTCTTCCTTCTTTGTTCTCTGTACCGTCAAGGTGAGGAAGAAACTGTTGTTACTTGGCGTGGCACAGAGTTAGTGGGCTTTACGAAGTCCACGAGCCCTCCAGTTTATCTTCTCTGTGGAGCGCAGCTCTGCTCTCGAGGGGCTGGCGGCTGAAATCCACTCGTCCTGTGCCACCACCCGAGGGGCAGTGACGGAACGAGTTGACCGTACGGAGGACTCCGAACTCCGGTAGCCAGAGCCCCGGAAGGTCTCCTTCCCACCTGCTTTTCTAAACTGTCACGGGTATCGCACACCCGGAGATAGAGCTCACGGGGACTTGGGGTCCTGTCCGCCGGGTAGCCTGCGTGTTACAGACTACCGCGGATGGAGCAAATCCACGGTCTCCGTGTTTCTGTGGAGCGGGAGTCCACGCCGGAGTGTAGACCAGACTGTGTCCTCCGGAGGCTCAACCGGGAAGGGGTCTGCCCCCGGGGTGGCTCGGGTTGCTGGCCGAGTTGCATCCCGGTACCTGGAGGGCTGAGGGCTCCACGTTCTTTCTGGCCTAGAAGCCGCCTGCGGTTTCCCGTCATTTGGCCTGTCCCGGCTTGGCGGTGCCCCTTCCAGCTGGCGAGGAGAGTCTAGGCTGAATTTATCAGCAAGACGGTCTCGTGTGATGTTACGCAAGCATGAGAGTGACATCCGCCGCCTTTGCCGAACGCTGTTGGTGAGGAGTGAGCCACCGGCCCCGGTCACGCCCAGGGGAGGGGGTTGCGTGAAGGCGTGAACACCAGGCGGCAGGAGTCATGGGGAGACCACCGTCAGTCTGTCTGCTACTCTTTTGCCTTTTTTTTTTTTGTGTGTGTGTGTGGTTTTACGACCTGTATATGCACTGAGAAAAATCTCTTCTTTTTGAACCTTGTATGGATGGAATCTTACTGTCGGTATTCTTCTACAGCTCAGTTTTTTTTCACCTAACGTTGTGAGGTGGATCTAAGTCGACACCTGTTCCTGTACTTCGTTCATTGTTCGTTGCCGCGTGGTATTCCGTCGTGTAGAGAAACGTTTTATGGTTCCATTTTCCAGTTACTGTGTATTTGGGCTGCATTCATTTTTGGCTCACCTAAACAATGCTACCTGGAATAGTTTTGTACAGATTTCCTTAGGCACATTTGCGAGAAGTTCTCGGGAATACACCCTTAGAGGGATCCTCTGGGTAACAGGATCTGTACATCTCCAGCTACCTGGTTAATTCCAGATCGTCCTCCAGAGGAGCGTCCCGTGTGTCACCAGCTCCATTTCCACATCGTCCCCAAAATGTGCTGTTGTCAGGGTCTTAATTTTTGCCAGTCAGATGTAGATGACCTGGTCAGTTCAAGTGGTTTTAATTCACATTTTCTTCATTACCCTTTTAATATGTTTATTGGTCATTCGTGCCTTTTCCTGTGGAGATATCTTTGGGTCATTTGCATATTTTTCACTCGTGCTGGATATATTTTTAATACTGGTTTTTAGATGTTCTTTGTAGAAGCTGGATGCTAATTTCTTGTCAGTCCTAAGTTTTGCAGATTTCTTCTCCAGCTCAGTACTTGTTACACATTCTGTTAGTACATTTTAATGTAAAGAAGTTCTTAGTTTTAACGTGGTGGAATTTACCAGTCTTTTCCATTATGAGTTTTGGTTTTTGTATCTTGTTTGAGAAAATTAAAATTATGACCACACGGAAGCCCAGATTTTTGCCTGTGTTTCCTTCTAAGGTTTAATGTTTTGCCTTCCACGTTTAAATGTTTGGTTCAGTATTTATATATTCTATGAGGAAGGGATCCAGTTTTGTTTTTGTCCCCATACAAACACCAGTTGTCCTAATACGATTCATGAATGTCCATCTCGACCCACCGCTCTGCCATCTGTCCTAAGTCGCGTTTCGTTGCGCCTTGGTCTGTTTCTGGACGAACAGACTTCATTTTTTCTGTTTGTGTGTCACCGTGTCTGTTGAGTGCTGACTTCACTTCTAAATGTTTTGATATATCAAAGGCTGTGCCCTCTACCGTGTCTGTCTTTGTGAGTGCCTTGCTTATTGCTAACTCTTTACTCTTCCATATAAAGTTGATGGTCGGCTTGACAGGTTCCATGAAAAGCTCCTTTGAGAGACCGATTGCTTTAAATCGGTACATGTGTTTGGTACGAGTCAACCGTTTGTAATATAGAATCTATCTGTGAATCTATCAGGCATACCTACCTGTTTATTTAGGTTATTTTAAATGTTTTTCACTAAAGTTTTACAATTTTATCCATAAAGATACTTAATCACTTTGTTAGACTTCTTCCCAGCTGTCTTATATTTTGTTCCCATTCTAAAAGTTACTGTTTAAAAAAATGTATTTTTTCTCTTGCTGACGTAGGGACAGCTAACTTTCGTATAATGATCTTATGTCTAGCCACCTTGCTCACAGTGTCTTACTAATTATCATTTATCTGTAGCTGGTTCTAACTGGATGATTATGTTATCTATAGATAATTTTTTTTTTGTCTTCCAATTTAATCCTTTTTAAAATTTCTTTCCAATTTGTCTTTAGAGCTATCCTGCAGAGCTGTCATTGAATCAGAACATGTACGTTTAAACATAGCATGCGCCCGAAAGGCCCACATTTTCATGGGGTTTCCAAGTTCACCTTAACGCAATAGCTTCTCCCTCCTCTGAGTGTCTGTGAATTTACTTGCCTGTAGTGCTTTTTTGTCACTCACTCTGTTTGTGATGTTACTTATCTTTGTATATGCTGTAACTTAACATTTTTTCTTTTCATAGACAGCAGTAGCACGGTGCCTTGGGCCTGTGGGTACCAAAGGTTAGCTGGTTGATTTAAAGGCCTTTAGGGTACTTGGATTTATATGGAGGTCGCTGAATGATACTGTCTTGAATACTGAATAATTCTTGACAAAACTTAAGATCAAATATGATATGAGGTGAGCACATAAATCTGTTATCCCTGCAGCATATCCCTGCGGTAACTTGCTCCGTCTTCTCATCAGTGTCCCCAGTATTCACGGCCTTCCAGATTAACAGCATAGCATGTAATAGCCATGTTCGGCCATTTTTGTGGCGTTTTATCACTGGCTGCTCTCCCGCTTGGTCATTTCCTTGTGTAACTCAGTACCAGCACCTGCTCTTGCCGAGTGCTTGCAGGGCATTATGATGAGATTAAAACAATTAAAACAATTTTTTTAATGTTTATTTTATTTTTGAGAGACAGAGAGAGACAGAGCACGAGCCAGGGAGGGGCAGAGAGAGAGGGAGACACAGAACCCGAAGCAGGCTCCAGGCTCTGAGCCGTCCGCACAGAGCCCGACGCGGGGCTCGAACCCACAGGCCGTGAGACCGTGACTTGAGCCGAAGTCGGACGCTCAACCGACTGAGCCACCCAGGTGCCCTTAGATTAAACAATTTTAAGTGGTAAAAAGTGTGGAAGTAATAGCACAGTGGTACCAGGACTGGTGTGTGGCACGGTTCCCGTAAATACTGGCCAGGGGCTGTGGGGATTTTTGGTTTTTGGCTAATATGGCGGTACTAGGTCACAGAATTTATATTACTTAGTCGTAAACCTGATGACTGTGTCCCTTTCTTGACAGTTTTTAAATACTTGAGAAATTTAGATTTTTTCATAAAGCGTGGCATACTTTCTATCACTTCAGATTTCCGGGCTTCAGGTTGACGTGACGTGACCGCACCATCTCCCCTGTGGATCAACGTAACCTTATCGGCACAAACTACGTTTCTATTTGACGTCTCCTAACTTCTCTCCAATCGTTTCTCTTTGGCCAGGTGCCGTCAGGCTTCTCCACCCCACTGGACGACCTCCCCCCGGTCCCCCACATGGCGTGCTGCACTCTGGAAAACCTGTATCTCCTGATGGGGAGGGAGCTGGAAGGCCTAGTGGAGGTGCCTCCAGGAAACGTGCTAGGTAAGGCGGCGCTGCGGGCCCGTCGCGAGCCTCGTCTACACTCCATTCTGAGAGGTCGCCCTGCCCTACCTGCCGCACAGACTTGTGAAATTTTGAAGGAAATGGCTTTGATCTCTTTTTCACTTTGATTATTTTTTTCTGGCGTCCTGAGCCTTTAAGTTTGTGCGTTTGAGCAGTTAGCATGTGGATCCGTAACTTGCTGTGGGTTCTGGAAGTTCTGTTTTTAAAAGTACTGCCTAAGTAATTGGTGAATGCCCTGTGTTTTTTTTGTTTTTTCGTTTTTTTTGTTTTTTTTTTAACGTTTATTTATTTTTGAGACAGAGAGAGACAGAGCATGAACGGGGGAGGGACAGAGAGAGAGGGAGACACAGAATCGAAAACAGGCTCCAGGCTCCGAGCCATCAGCCCAGAGCCTGACGCGGGGCTCGAACTCACAGACCGCGAGATCGTGACCTGAGCTGAAGTCGGATGCCTAACTGACTGAGCCACTCAGGCGCCCCGTGAATGCCCTGTTTTAAGCTGGGGCTCCATTTGGTTGGGAGCAAGAAGGGGGATTCCTGCTCACTTAAAAGTCAGTCTGGATGAGTGAGACACTTCTGGTTCTCAGTTATTGGAAACTATTCTGATGTAAAGTTCTATTTAACTCATTTCCTCTGTTCCAGTATTTTTTATCCATTAAATGTTGCTTTACTAATAGTAGTTATCAGGGCAGCTGGGTGGCTTAGTCGGTTAAGCATCTGACTCTTGATTATGGCTTGGGTCACGAGCTCACGGTTTGTGAGATCAAGCCCCGTGTCAGGCTCTATGCTGACAGCACGGAGCCTGCTTGGAATTCTCTTTCTGCCCTTCCCCCACTCATGTGCGCGCGCGCTCGCTCTCTCTCTCTCTCTCTCTCTCTCTCCCTCCCCCTCCCTCCCTCTCACACACACATACACACACAAAATAAATAACCTTTAAAAAAAAAGAGAGAGAGAAAGAGGGGTTCCTGGGGGGCTCAGTCAGTTAAGCGTCTGACTCTTGATCTCAGCTCAAGTCATGATTTCCTGGTTCATGAGATTGAGCCCCACGTTGGGCTCTGCACTGACAGCACATAGCCTGCTTTGGATTCTCTTTCTCCCTCTCTGTCTCTGCCCTTCCCATGCACACGTGCACACGTGCTCACTCTCTCTCAAAAATAAATTAACTTAAAAAAAAAAAAAAAACTAATAGCGTTTATCTGTTGATATCCATAAATACTGTTTGTCAACCCTGCAGTGTTTCTTACATACTTGGCTTCGGCTTCTGTGGGCAGAATTCACGTTCTGAGGCCCTTCGTGAACCCTGAAGTCTCGGATTGAGGGATTTTCCTCGGAGCTTCACGGGACCTGAGTGTGCTGTGAAATGCTCTACGTCCTGTACTGCTGCTTTCTGAGCCCGTAGGGTGCTTGTCGGCCATAAAGCTGTGTACTGGGTGATTGCTCGGCTGGGAATTCTCTTTATGTTTTAGAGAAATGGTCTAGACTGCGGGTCCACAACAGCTAATGATTGATCTGGATTTTGTGAACTTGAGACCAAGAAACTTGCCTGAGCATTTTGCCACTCCTTCACAGAGACCCATTTTTCTCTTTATGCTTGAATTCTTTTCTTGTGGAGGGGCATGAAATTAGTGGAATTCCTAGCTTCTCATCAAGTGTTCCCCATTCTCTTCCAACCCTTTGGAAAATGCCAGCGGACCTTGACGGTTGGTATGTTTGTGAGCTGCCGTCACCAGCAAAGTACCGTATCGGGAAGGACATGGGAAGAAGAATGAATAATACTCTGTCTTTGTTTATTTTTTATTTTTTACTTTTTTCAACGTTTTTATTTATTTTTGGGGACAGAGAGAGACAGAGCATGAACGGGGGAGGGGCAGAGAGAGAGGAAGACACAGAATCGGAAGCAGGCTCCAGGCTCTGAGCCATCAGCCCAGAGCCTGACGCGGGGCTCGAACTCCCGGACCGCGAGATCGTGACCTGGCTGAAGTCGGACGCTTAACCGACTGCGCCACCCAGGCGCCCCTCTGTCTTTGTTTATAAGCCTTCCTTGGGATGGCCGTGTTGCTCAAATTCAGCCCATTTTGTTTCTTCAGTGAAAGGTAAGGCGGAAGATCTTGGACCTAACGCTCAAGGGCAAGAGAAGGGATTTGGAGAGCGAATGGTATTTGCCATGTCTCCTCCCGTTAAGGCCCGGCATTTGTAGTCTTTGCCTGGTCAAGGTTGGGAACTTGATGGGCAGTCGTTCTCTCTTCTGGATTTCCATCTGCCGTCCGGGACTGAGGTTCTGCAGCTGATAAGGAGGGACGCCATCTCTCTCTCATCTGCTTCTCCAGGCAGCCCTCCCCTGCCATCTGCGGCAGGAGACCTACTGTGAGCTAGAACTTTCTTCCTCTTGGAGAAGAGACATGTGCCCCCTTCCCTTCGCCTGATATTTCAGAATAATTGCGAGGTGATGGTGAAGGTGCGTAAACATTTGCTCACCAGATGTAGCGATCTGGAAATAACACAGATGGACGCACCACTTTGGGTCAAAACGCGTGGAGGGAGAAGCCGGATTAATTTTGCCGAAGAGCTAAGCTTGTGCGTAGCTGCAGGTAACCGAAACCCAAACGCACGCTTGTGACGAATTTCACTCACCAGGAAGCCTGAGGACAGACAGTCCGGGGCTGGGGTGACGGCTCTCCTGTGTCCTCAGCGAGCCAGGTTCCTTCTGTGGGCCTGTTTGCAATCCTAGATTGCGCCCCCAGGGAACCAAGGTGGCTCTAGCATCTCCAGGAATCACAGCCACGTTCCTGGCAGGAAGAGGACACTAGGGCCAAAGGCCTTCTCACAGCGCTGTTGTCATTTGGGAAGAGATGCCCGCTTAGCGACTTCTCTGTAGTCTCATTTTTTGTGGCTTTTGTCACGTGGCCGCCCCTAGCCGCAGTAGGAGCAAGTTGCTGAGTATCTTACTCTGACAGCCTCCGCAGTTAAGACAAGGAGTTTGGCTTCTGAGTGGCTTTTGACCAGCCGGTCCACACGGCCGCCCACGCTTTCCTCCCACGCTTGTCTAGCGCTGCCTGCGGCCCCTCTGTCAGGATTCTGTTTCTTTGCATTCAGGAGGGCCGTGCACCAGAAGGGTTATGAATGTGGCATTGAAGGAGCTGGAATCCAGCCAGCCACTCTGACTTGCCTTTTGAATGGAAACTAAAATAATTGTTTTCCTTTTATTAATCCAAATCTGACTGAGCCCCGTGCAGGACTAGAAAACACGAGGATACAAAAATTCTGGTCATGGTTTTGCTGGTTATTAGCCTTAGTTATATGGCCGCAGGCCAGTTGTATGACCTTTCTGGACTTGAGTTTCCCCAAATGATTTAGATCAGAGCAGTGATTGCTAACGTTTCATGTGGTAAAAATAGACTAGCCACTTTAAATTTGTTTTAAGAAGACTATTTGTGGGTTCCCAGGACTTTTACTATATTTCTCGCATACTGTTACACTTACCATACATTCTAAACGTTAAGGACAGAATATTAAATAGCATTGTATGGCGTACTTTCTTTGGTCTAGCTATAAAATACACACAGAATTACATTTTGTTTGTAAAATACGCACAACGTTGAAGTTTAAAATGGCCAATTATTATGGTAGGTTGACATTTCCGTAAGGATGGGGGGAGGTAAAAATTCTTAGTACATACGTATGTCATGAAAATCTAGAGTGGGTTATATCAGTTTTCCACTGATGAAAAAAAAGTCCAAACTACATTCTCTCTCAGGGCCCGGCTTTAACTTTTCAGGCTTGTGTTTCTTAGAGAAGAACCTTCAGATCATTAGAAATTAGGGTATCTCCCTCCCTGGTGCTTCTTTGGAAGAATACTGGTTACTTGGTTGGGTCAATAACCCATTTAAGTGGCCCCATCGGAACCTCTTGAACCTGGTTACCAGCCTTGGAGTCAGAGTGACCCTTGTAGGCAAAAGCCACTTGCTAATTGGTTACAAAACTGGAGCACTTGTCATAGGAGCAGCAGTTTCAGCAGCCACGTGTTTAATAAGGAACTTTCCAAAGCTGGGAGGAGGTTCAGGGAGGAACAGAGGAGCAGGCCTAGGGCTGCGACGGGTTGAGTGGGGAGAAGCCCTCTGCCAGGAATGGATAGGACAGCCCAGGGGAATGGGAGCTGGGCTGCTGGGCCGGGTCGGCTGAGCACGCAGCGGGGGGTCAGCACCGGTGGGTTTGCTGTGTTTATTGGTTGTGTTTTTCTTTCATTTTTTTTTTTAATGTTTATTCATCTTTGAGAGACAGAGAGAGAGCATGAACAGGGAAGGGGTAGAGAGAGGGAGACACAGAATCTGACGCAGGCTCCAGGCTCCGAGCTGTCAGCACAGAGCCCGACGCGGGGCTTGAACCCACGGACCGCGAGATCGTGACCTGAGCCGAAGCTGGACGCTCAACCGACTGAGCCACCCATGCGCCCTGATTTTTATTTTTTTAATGTTGATTTATTTTTGAGAGAGAGCACATGCAGGGGAGGGGCAGAGAGAGAGGGAGACACGGAATCCGAAGCAGGCTCCAGGCTCCGAGCTGTCCGCACAGAGCCTGATGCGGGGCTCAAACTCACGAACTGTGAGATCATGGCCTGAGCCGAAGTCGGACGCTCAACCGGCTGAGCCACCCGGGCGCCCCTGTTGGTTGGCTGTTTAACTTAGAACAGGTTTGTCTTCTTGGGAGATTTCAAGTTAAAAAAAAAATAAGATGGGCAGCTGAATTTGGTGGAAGTAACATACATGTTCTGGTTACCTGTTGCTGCATCATGAAGCGGCCAAAGCCTGAGAGCTTAAAACAAAGTCGGCCGTTATTTCTTCACAGATCTGCAGTTTGGGCATGGCTTAGCGGACAGCTTGTCTGTCTTTCCCAAGCTGTCCGTGGAGCTGCCCCTGGCCTGGGCGCCGCGAGCGTCCCTCACCGGCTGGGGGCTGGTGCCGGCTGGCTGGGACCTTGGCTGGGGCGTGGGACTGGGCCTGAACGCGTAGCCTCCCCCAGGGCTCCTGGGCTCCTCACAGCGTGGTGCTGGGCTCTGCAGAAACTGTATCAGCGTTCGTGACCTAGCCTCACTGGCTTTGACCTCACTCCACACTGGAAGTGAGTCACCACGACTGGCCCATCTTCAGAGAGAGGAGACTGACTGGCAGATATGTCATAGAATTTGTGAACATGTTTTAAGGTGACTGCACCATGAACCGCAGATAACTCCTTGTTGTCTTTCATATTTTAGCAGGCCCATGACAGGGCGCATATCGCAAATTAAGATGTGGCGATGTTTATAGCGATCGGGGCAGGCCTATAAATTGCGTCTATTTTGCTCTTGTTAACTTAGAGAAAAGGTTGCAATTCCTACGTAATAAGAAAGTAACAGAGAATGATATGCCTTATGTCCATATGCTTTTCATCAGAAATGATACTGAGTAGGATTTATCAAATGCAGATGAAAATTTTTGTTGGAGAAGGAAATGAAAACTCATATGGCATTTTTGCACAATTCAGGGTATATAGTCAAAGTCCAAAGGAAAGTTCCTTTATTGGCACTTGAAAAATGCAGATTTCACATTTGAACTCGGCTATAACTCACTTGGAGAACTTGCATTGACTGATAAGTGTGGAATAGATTTTGTGGTCTGGAAATAGTTGATTTAGAGTCTCAAATGATTTAATTCCAACCTGATGTCTAAAAAACTCAGATAGATGGGACCGCAGAGACCTCCCCATGTTTAACACACAATGGCCTTTTGTTCAGTCCCCTACCAAGAAAGTCTCTGAAAGTAAATGTTTGCTACAGGCTCCTATTAAAATGTGAGGGGAAATTGAATTAGGATTCCAGATCTTTAGCCTTTTCTTCTACGCTTTCAGATCTCTTCCATATGGCTAAATCTTTAAAATTTCAAGGCCATATTCTAAGAGGAAATGTGATATTCCTCCTGTCACAACAGGAGGGAAAGAATATTAATTAGCTTTTTTTCTGAACTGACTTTAGTTCTTCATGGTTCGTCGCTGGGTGGTAGGAAGTCAGTGAAAAGTGAAAGCTGAACGAAGGGTGTGCGTGTCTGTCCGTCTGCCTCTGAGTCTGTCCGTCTTTAGTCAAGTGGAGCAGTTGAGGAGCCAGATCCTTCCAAGGGCACTACACGCATATTTGATGTTGTTATTTCAAAGGAAATCTCAACAGTCTGTGACTCTTAAGTCTTTGTGGTAATTTTTGTAATACATTAAATTCACTTACTAGTGAATTTCTTTTAAATACACCTTATTATCAACATTGCTTCACTTGGAAAGAATCTGTTTTAATCAGTAAATGACCGGAGCCTTACTTAGTGTTAAAAGTTTCAGCTGGTTTTCCTAATTTTCCTTTTACAGATGATAGCGATTTTATTGTTTCCTTATCATGTGTCTCGTTTCTTATTTTTATATCTGCCTGTAAAAATATGATAGGTAATAATGACCGCTGCTGTACTCTGATATTCTGTCTGGTTCTTCCCTAACTTTAATGAAAGTACCCATTTTAGTCTCAGGTTTTGCTGGTACCCATTGATTCATGTCTCTTATTTACCATGCCATCAAGTATGCTTTTTTTTCCAACCGAGAATAGATACTAAATTTTATGGGTGTGTTCTCAGCAGCTTTTCGAGTCGCTGTAATTGATGTCGTGGATCATATTTAATTATTTCCTGATTATTCTTCATTGTGCTTGCATTCCTGGGGGAAAAAAAAAAGAAAAGCAGCCCCTGATCATTGCACGTTCTTGTCACACACCGTTCTGTTCGGCTAACTAGCATTTCGTCCAGATTTTTCTTGGATGGTAAGTAAGTTTGGCTCTTATTTTCTTGGTATTTCCAAAACAGGAAACTTCATCTCTTACCCCCTCTAGAGCTGCTCCGTGTGATGGCAGTCAGTAGCCTTGTGTGCTTTTTAAAATTTAAATAGGTTGGGATCAAGTAACATTAAAGGTTCCCTCCATCAGATGCACTAGAAACCACGCGTCCCTCCTGGCTACCGAACTGGATGTTGCCGTTCTAGGGAAATGTCTGTAGAAGGTGAGAATTATCTTTCCTTTGAAGGTTTGGAAGTAGTTCACATGTAAAATCATCTGGACTAGGTACCTAAAATGTTTGATTCTTTGAGTCTGGTCTGTTGTCTTTCTCTTGACCCGTTCTGTGTGTGCGTTCTTTATTTCTTTATTATGTAAGTTTGTCTTTGTATTTTGATGTTTGAGCTCATATGTGAATTCTAAGGGTTACGTTTTAAGTTCTCTGTAGAGGTCGTTTTCAGTATCGTGTAGGCCAAAATATACTAGGTCCATTTGAAATATGCAGATAATGAATGAGAGTTCTCTGCTAGGAGAGGGATAACCACCAGGCTCTTTATATCCACATATGAACGTTTGTTTCTTAAAATTGTGGTAACAAACATAATGTAACATTTATCATCTTAACCACTTTTAAGTGTGCGGTTGAATCGTGTATTTTTGATGTAAAATTAATCACGCTTTCTGTTTAAAACCTGTACGTATTTCTTTCAGAGATGGTCTTCTCTCGTATTCATAGCTTTTTGTGTCAGTATGTTTGCTGTAACTACCAGGACAGGGATGCACGGGGGTGCAGTAGTGGTGTCTCATTCCTGACGGTGTAGGAGTCCTCAGGTACATTATGCTGTGTTTCCACGGGATTTCATCTGCGCAGTCTTTATAATGATACAGTGACTGCCATCACTGTTTCTGTTTACTAGAGTAACTTTTTAAATGTGGGGGTGCCCAGATGGCTGCTCTGTTTGGTGGCTGCCTTCAGCTCGGTCATGACCTCACGGTTAGTGAGTTTGAGCCCCGCATCAGGCTCCCTGCTATCAGTGCAGAGCCTACTTTGGATCCTGTCCACCCCCCCCCCCCCCCCGCCCCTCTGTGCACTCACGCTCTCTCTCTCTCAAAAATAATCATTAAAAGATTTTTTTAATGTACATAGATGTTGACATTTATCAAATAGTCTTTTCTACACCTTTCAGGTGATGTTTTCTCTTTCTTGAGCCACTTACGCCATGAATCACAGTAGTAACACATTTCTTACTATCAAATGAGTCACGTATTCCTGGCATAAGCTGTTTGTTGAATGCATTTCAATACGTTAATAAACCAATGAATTCAATTTGTCGCTGGTTTTTTTCTGTGTGACGTGTTTATGTTTGTAAGTTGGGCTGACCCATATTTTTTTTTTAACTTTTTTATTTTAATCTTTACTTTTGAGAGAGAGAGAGAGACAGAGTGTGAACAGGGGAGGGGCAGAGCGAGAGGGAGACACAGAATCTGAAGCCTGCTCCAGGCTCTGAGCAGTCAGCACAGAGCCTGACGCGGGGCTCAAGCTCACGAACCGTGAGATATGACCTGAACTGAAGTCGGATGCTCAACCGACTGAGCCACCCAGGCACCCCTGGCTAATCTGTATTTATATATATATATATACACATATATATATATATATATGTATATATATATTTTTTAATATATATATATTTATTTTAAGTTCGTGGAGTTTACATAAGAGCATCATACTAGCTGCATGAGGCAAATAACAAATGAGGGATAGTTTTCACTGTGTTTTATTTTATGGAATAGTTTAAATGGCACAAGGATTTTCTGATCCTCAAACAGTTTTGACAGTAACACCCGTGAAACCACCTACACCTGGTTGGTCATCAGCATACAGATTTGATAATTTTATCAGTTGTTATTCTCCCTTTCAGGTTCTTTTTACCGTTCCTTGTGCTGACTTTTGTACTTCATGCTCTCATATTATTTCAGATTGATTATTTAGTTCATTTGCATGGATACTGGCATTAATGTTGATTATAATGATGACATCCCGAGTTACCATCTGTTAGTGCTTACCACGTGCCAGAACCTCCTGTGTCTTCAGGGCTGAGTATCTGATTTCCTCAGGGCCAAGGGCAGTAGATACATTTTATGGTGGGGAAAACTGAAGTTCACAAAGGTCACGTAATAATATACATAGAAGGCTGGGATTTTTGTCTGCCTCCGTATCTGTAGTTATCTAACCTTCTTTGTTTCTATATTGATTTTTGTTTCCCTTTTCTTTGATCAGTCTTATTGGGTTGTTTGTTATATTGTATTTTTACTTCTATTCTTAATTCCTCATCTATTATAGGTTTATTTTTATTTTTTTTAAGTGTATTTATTTATTTTTGAGAGAGAGACAGAGAGCGAGCAGGGAAGGGACAGAGAGAGGGGGAGAGAGAATCCCAAGCAGACTGCACTGTGAGCACAGAGCTCAGTGTGGGGCTCAAACTCACAAACCGTGAGATCATGACCTGAGTCGAAACCAATAGTCAGACACTTAACCAACTGCCTGAGCCACCCAGGTGCACCTGTTTTTTTTTTTTTCCTCAAATGTTTTTATTTATTTTTGAGAGAGAGAGCAGGGGAGGGGCAGAGAGAGAGGGAGACAGGGGATCTGAAGCGGGCTCTGTGCTGACAGCAGAGAGCCCGGAGTGGGGCTCAAACTTAGCAACCGTGAAATCATGACCTGAGCCTAAGTTGGACGCTTAACCCGCTGAACCACCCAGACGCCCCTGTTACGGTTTTTAATACATTAATGTAGCACCTTTATGAAGCCTTACCTCCTATTTATCACTAATTGTCTCGTTTTATTACTATTTTTTAGAAGATTTGGTTCATGTTTTTCCTCCTCTTCAAATGAATGTGTTCATGGCCTGAATCTTAGTATAACCTTGGCTAGATTTCTTCAGTTTCATACATTGTTCTCTTTGTCACTGCATTTGTCTGTGTGCCTCCCGGCCGGTGGCCGTAGCTGCACTTTACAAATGGAACCAGCTGTGGGTCCCTTCTGCTCCGAAAGCACCGGGCTGTGCGGTGGCTGGAATCCCCTTGTCTGTGACCTCACGTGAATTGTTGGCATATGGTTTGGCAAAATGCTTGTTCCCTGGGTTAAGGGGTGTCCGCTGATCCTTTTTTCATGGACCGAAGCAATTGGCAGTCACTGTGTAACTTCTTTTGAATGACATAGGTTATCACAGGTTTATAACCTAAGGATTGTCTGTCAATAAGGTCATTGCCTTTCTAGACATTATTTGAGAGCAAAGGATTATTTGATGGAAATTTTCTTCCCCACCATCTCGAAATAGTACATTCTTCTTTTACTCTTAGATGGCACCTACAAGGTGGAGAGCAGATCTGACCTCTTTTCTTGGTATTTTTCACGCGTGACGGAATGGGGAAATGACGTGACTTTTGTAAATGGTTTAACGAAGGTTGGGAAGATGTCCTTGTTGATTGGTGTAATAGTCTTCTCGTTGACCAAGTGAGATTTGATTTTTTCCCAGCGGACAGACAATGGGCCCGTTGCCAGAAGGCTCAAAAAACACGCTCTCGTGCCCCTCGGTTGACTGCGTTACTCCAAGATGCGGCGAGCCCGCTTGCAGGCAGGCGTGTGTATCAGAGAAGCTTTCACGTCGGCTCCAAACGAGGAGACGTGGACAGGCGCGTACTGTTTAGGAGAGCAAAGACAAGCAAACAAACAAACCAAAATGGCAACACCGTAAATGTCCGTGGACGGAAGGGTGAGGAAGTAAAATGTGGTACGGTCACGAGGAAACAAATACCATCCCAAGTGAGAGGGAAAGACACTGGGCACCGGCTGGAGTCAGTCTCACGGATACGGTGGATTTGAAAAGCAAGTTGCCGAGCATTTATGTGGAGGTTAAAAACCTGTAAATAGCAACAGATACATGCATAATAAATGATACACGGAAAGGCAAACCGCAAATTCAAGGCAGTAGCTCCCTGGAGAGAGGGTTTGGTGGAGGAAGGGGGCGCACAAAGACGGGAAATGTCTTTGTTCTTCCCGTGACTCGTAGGCTTGTGTTGCCTGTTCTGATTCGCCTTCTGAGTTTTTCACTCCTTGAGTGTCATCGGCTTTACTTTTTTAAGTTAGGAAGGAAGGCAGTGTTAATATCTTTACTTGACATCATTGGTGCCACCTTGGAGAATTTGTCCCCGCGGGTTGAGCTGAGAGGTGGCCTGGAGTTAGGATGCTTCGGGTTACGCTGCAGCCGAGCGGCGTTTATTTTGTAGTCTTAGGCGAGGTGCTTACCCGCTCTGATCCTGCGTCCTACCTTGCAGATGACGATAACGGAAGGCTGTGGGGTGGCGACCCTTCTCTTGTTTCTAAAAATAGCAAACGGCAAAATGTTAAGCAAGGAGCTTATTACTGTTGATTTCCATGGGAAATGTTGTTAGTTGACTGCCAGAAGTCACACATGTAAAGACAATAAATCATAAGTGAAACCCTTAAATATGAAGATTAAAGAACACTTTTCCAGCTGAATGTGGCATCTGTTTGAATGCACTTCCTTTTCTCTAAGGAAAGATGTCCAGGTAGGCCGCCATAAGCATTTTGATGCTTCCCTCGTTCTGGGGAAGCCCACCTGAAGAATGTTCCAGCGGTCCGTGTAGAAATCAGAGGCTCTGGCTGTTTCTGAAACTATTTCTTGGCTCCCACTCTTCTTCCTCGGTATTCAGTTACAGAGAATCAAAACTTCTGTCAGCTTCTTCAGGAGAAAACACAGGCTAGCACAGATGACAGGAAGCAAGACGAAGGCACTATCCTTGCGACTCCTGAATTGTCCACATTGCCTTCGGACCCCCGCTCCAAACTTGGCATCAGAGCCGGACTCCAGAAGTAGGCTTCTGGGAGAAGGAGGAGTGGCTGACGGGCAGTAGGCTGTGGCTTGCACCTTGAGGGAGGTGGAGACTTTACTACCGAGAGGCAAGTGCGCAAGCTTGAACCCAGAGTGCGGAAGGAACAGATTCTTCCGTGAGCGACCAGGCCACACGTGCCCGGACAGCCAGGCCTTGAGCTGTTGAGGGTGGATTCAGAGTTAAGGTGTGGATTTTTTTTTTTGCAAGACGTTATTAACTATAAACACGGGCATATATTCTTCTAAAGTACTATTCTGAAAAAACAGGGATTCACAACACAGATATAAAGCACACCACAGGATTGCAGTATAGTTTGTTTCCTGAAAAGGAAGTGTATTAGGTTTTTAAGCTGTTAATTGCAAGGGAAATCCTTAGTCAGATGTCTGTAATTAGCAGCAGGAGCTGCGAGTACACGGGTTCTGCCTGGAATAAAATAGACTGTGGCCTGCTTCCGGTTTTGTAGCTGGGGAGGAGAGTCACCGTACCTTCAGCGGGGAGTGAAGTCCCTCCGTCCTGTGTAGGTGGGCACTCAGCTCATTCCATCCTGACATTTTACACAAGCTGATGTGGGGAGGGAGTCCCTTAAGGGGAAGACATCTCTTTAGAATAGTGGACACATTTTCTTTTCAGTGTAAATATTCTGGAATTTCGTAGCTGAGAGCGAAATCCTTTCCTTGGTCCGAACATTCCTCATTAAAGGGTATTGGGGTAGTAACATTTCGTTTCAATGTGATAGGATTTTTCAGGACCCCGGAGCCACGTTGTCACTTGGCAATCCTTTGTCCCTCCTGCAGTGCGCTGAGTCGAGCTGCATTTTGCTCCCCTCGGTGCGACCAGGCGTTCTGGGAGGCTCACAGGTGCATCCTAGGCTGGAAAGCACAGGATGTTAGAGAAACAGAGACGTTCTGAGCATCCACTCTTTTTTCTGCCTCGGTCCAGTCGAGAGAAGAGCACCGTTCTGCGCTTTGTGAGACCGCTGTTGGCCCCGGGAGCCATGTGAAGCCCCTTTCCTGTCTCCCGAGCTGAGGGTGCCCCCCCCCCCCCACTCCAGCCCCAGGCAGGCAGAACCCAGGAGCTCGTTGTCCAGAGAGCTGCTCTGTCCCCAGTTTGCGCGCTGTTCTCAGAGCTGTGGCCGATGGAGACCCAAGGCCCACTGGTACTTTCCTGTTCTCTCCCCTTTTTAGTCCTCGTGGTCTCCTCCAGATACTTTGTTCTGTTTCTTACTCTGCTCTTATTTTATATAAACCCCATGTGCTCATTTAAGTTCTTCTAGGCACAGACTGGCTTACCCGTAAACTCCTCAGCCTTAGGCAAGGCTCTTGGGCCAACACTTTTATCGTTCAGTTTCCTCCGATGCTGTGATCTGTTATCGGGCTCTGTTTGCGGTCTGATATATTGTCAGTCTGTAGTGTTTGGTTTTCTTCATGGTTTCAGTAGTTTGTTTTTTAATCTCATTTTATCACTATTTATTCCAGTGGGTTTTTGGCTATCCTTGGACATTTATTTATTCTTCCTTGTGAACTTCAGATCATTTTATTACATTGCAGTACATTAAGTATTTATAGTATGATGTTTTATTTACAGAGGTAAATCACGATCACCTTTCTTTTACTGTAAATAAAGCTCAGTAATATAGAAGACCTAGGCAGTGTGATGTCCGTAAACATGCATCCGTACGTACATGTGCTCCCATGAAAGGAAATAACGTTGTGTGAATCTGTAAGTACATTTGGGGAGAATTGGCATCTGTATCCCATGGAGCCATTTCTCATGACGGGGAGCTCAGGAGGGGGGAGTGACTCACACCCAGCACGACATTGTACCAGCCTCCTAACTTGATTACCACATCACGGAAACAATGAAAATTGTACCGGTGCTGATGTCTCCGGAGAAGAAGCCCTTTCCATTTTTATACAGGGTCTGAGCTGTGGGCCCCAGGCCTGCCTGTGTGCCCCTGAGCCAGCCGGCAGCTGCCAGAATGACTTCTTCTGCCGCAGGGTCTTCCCTGAAACGGGTTCCTGGATATTGGGGAGGTCCAGGGTCTCTTATTTTTAACTTCTGGAGAGAGCAGCTTCTCTCTTGGTGGCATAAGTTAATTCTGGCAGGCCTGGGTGACCTGTAATCTAGTTCTGGTTTTGAAAGTTTGGATTTGGGTTGGACCAAGCATTTGGATGGGATCTTTCTCTGAGCTGACATAGATTTTCCATGCTTTTTCCCTTTCTTCGGACATTTGAGATTTGAGGGTGGGGGGATTTGGGGAAAGGAGGAGGGGACATCAGTGTCTCTGATAAGCCTCTCTCAGGATCCAAAGTCTCTCAAAAGAAAAATGAGATCTAATTTTTTTTTTAGCAGGCAGTGAACTGTTGTTTGCTTTAAAAAGACAAACTTTTGTTTGCTTAGTTTTATAGACGAATTACTATCTTACATTCATGTATTTTGTGTGTATTATGTATTTGGCTCTGTGCTAGGTTGGGTTTTTCATGCTGGGTGCTTAAATTTAGTCTTCCCAATTATTTACAGATCTTTCACAGATTTGATCCCAAACCAGCCGGTAAGACAACCTGTCTGTTACGTGAGAGACAACCCTGGTTGGCCGATGGAGACCTCCGGCCAGTCGGCCACTTTGGTGGAAGTCAGGTTGTGTCCGTATGAAGTCAGGTTGTGTCGGGTGATGTCTTATGGCCTTTCCTTCTCTCTTGGTTGGCTTTCCAAGAACCCTCCTACACCTGCCTGGGTTCTCCGACGTCTCTTAGTGGCTCTGCTGTTCTCAGCAGCCTCCCCGCCCTCCTCTCTCTCTGCATTGCTCTAGGTGACATTCAGAAAGCCAGGGGTCCAGAGGCCATTTGGCAGTCAGGATAAGAATTTCCCCCCCTAGAGACACTTCTCACCACCAGGAGCTTTAGAAGAGCCGTCGTCACCCTGATTGGATGCATGGGGACCAGGCTGCACGTGGCTGTGCCCAGGAGAGGTCCAGGATGGCTCTCTAGGACTTGAGCCATCTCAGAAGCTCTGGCACTTTCTCTGATCCTTATTCACACCAGCCTTCATTTCTGGGCAGGGGCTGCGTGGGGCACGTCTGCTCTCAGAAGCCATCCGTCCCCCTGGGATGGTGGACGTGGTTCCAGCTCTTAGCCGGGGCTGCAGCTACTCCGAGATGAGCACAAGGGGGCGGCCTTTTCCATGGGTTCTCCGCGTATCAGAGGAGAGAGGAACAAAGGCAGGCGACTGTGAAGGCGTGCAGGAGCCCTGCCCTGCCCGAGCCGCGTGTGAAACTTGGAACCGTGAACCGTGTGTACGAAGAGTGCTGAGCTGTCTGGTGAGGGGACTGAAGCTCGTTAATCCAGCCGGGGTTCTGGCGTGGCTGCTGTGAACCACACCCTCTTGCCCAGCCCAGGGCCCTGCACGTGGCACGAGGGCACTGTGGACAACTGCAGGTTTACAGGTGTCTGTCACCAAAGCAGGAAACTCAGTCGTGGTTTCCGCTTGGTGTTTGAGCCTGAAGAACAATTTTATAGCTGCCATGTAAATTTATTTTGGTCCTTCCTCCTTCTCTCCCTTCCTTCCTGCCCTCCTTCCCTCCTTCCCTCCTCCTGGCCCTCCCACCTCTGTTCCAGGCACTAAAGCCATCGTTTTAGCTGTATGTTTTTTCCCTTCGGTTTTCTCTTCATCTTAGAAACTGAGTTGTGACTCCTTGCATTGTTTCTACTTGGAAAAAGCATTACTATGAAAATATATGCTGGTTCGTAGGCAATGAAGCAGAATATAAAACCTCACTAATATCCTGATCTCCCATGCAATTAGAAGCACATTGTCACCGGTTTTGTTTTATGTTCCCCAGATGACTGTTTGTTAATTTACAGCAGTTTGGTCACGTTTCAAAGGATTCGGGTCTGTTGGTTCAAGCGCAGATTTGAAGCAAGAGTTGCTGTTCCTTCACCGTTGTGTGGGAATCCCTCTTACCATTTGAGTCTGGAAAGGCTGCAGGAAATCAGATATGCTTTGAAAATCAAAAGCAAAGCCCCGTCCCCCTGGGGGCGGGAATGCAATAGGGGCATGTTTTCCTTTAGGTTTCTACAGAAGCAGCAATTGGTAGATTTATTGTGTAATAATTGTTTTTCTTCAAAGCCACAAGCCTTCAATTTTTCCAAAATGACCATTGTCATTTCATTTTCTCAGCAGTCCACATTTGCATATCTTTTGTTGACTGAGGAGGGAAGCCACATTTGTAAGTGCTGTTGAAGGACACATCAGGCCACCTGACCAGCACTCACTGAGCACCTAGTGCATGCTGGGTGTTAAGTGAGTCACCTCCGTGTAGGTTCGTTCCCAGCAGCCTCACCGGACACTCGAGGGGCACATTTGCCATCTTTGTTTGCCCCTGGGAAGCCGGGGACCGGGGAGGTTTCAGTCACAAAAGAGGACTGTCCTGGCCGCCCCTTTTGAACTGGATTTCGTTTCCTGCACAGTTAGTTGTGTGGCCGAGATTACGTTAAATACTTCTGCCCCTGGCCCTCCTTGCTTTGTCCGATCTTCTGATCTTTGAAATGCTGTTATGCTGTGATTTGGGACCTCGGGCCTGCAGAGTCCTTGAATTTCATCCTTCCCATAGTGCAGTCCTTGCTTCCTGTAAAAAGGGAACCTAAGACTCGGAGAGACACCGTCTTTTCTCAACTTGGTTGATGAGCGTGGAAGGTGGAACCCAGGTCTTTCCTTGATAAGGGAGAAAACCGTGGAAGGACCGGAGGAGGAATCACTGGGCTGCTCCCCAAAGGGAGAAGAGAGAAGCGGACCACTGAGAAATTGTCAGTTTTCCCTGGTTTAGAAAGAGGCACGGGCACCGGGGTGGCTCAGTCGGTTAAGCGTCCGACTTCGGCTCAGGTCATGATCTCACAGTCCGTGAGTTCGAGCCCCGCGTCGGGCTCGGTGCTGACAGCTCAGAGCCTGGAGCCCGCTTCGGATTCTGTCTCCCTCCCTCTCTCTCCGCCCCTGCCCTGCTCATGCTCTGTCTCTCTCTGTCTCAAAAATAAATAAAAACATTAAAAAAAAGAAAAGAAAGAGGCGCTGTGTACAGAGGTGAGGTAGTGAGACTCCCGTCCCCGAGGAGATGTCTTTTCCAGTGGCCCATGTACTTCTTCACTGCTGATACCACACCCTAGCGGCCTTGACTTGTCCTGTGTGTGGACCTCACAGAGCCTGCGCCCTCCACTGCACCACGCCCCCCCCCCCACCCCCAGCCCTGGTGCCGTGGCTCTCACCACTCTTGAATACATCAGGGTGTTTAAGAGTTTATTTTTATTGAGATGTAAGTATAACACTGTCCGAAGTTCATGTGTGCATTGTGTTCATCTGCATCATTTGGATCCCACGGTGCGATTCCCCTGTGGCGTTGGCGTCTGCCCGTATCACGTCACACGATCGTTTCTTTTCTGCGGCGGGAACACATCAGATCTGGTCTCAGGACTTATTTATCTGCTGGTTGCAAGTCTGTCCCTGAAAACAACATCTCCCCTACTTCCCCTGCCCCCCAGCCTCTGCTGGGCACCATTTTACTCTCTGTTTCTGAGTGAGGCTTTTTCAGATTCCGCATGTAAGAGAGATCACACGGTATTTGTCTTTCCCTGTCTGACTTGCCTCACTTAGCTTGGTGCCCTCAGGGTCCACCATCCACGTTACAGTGAATGGCAGGATTTCCGTCCTTCTTAGAGCTGAATAATATTCCATTATTATTCCATTATAGTATGACACACGCCACGACTTCTTTGTCCATCCCCCCGCTGATGGACACGTAGGATGTTTCCTACCTTAGCTGCTGTGAATGAGGGGGTGCAGATGTCCTGTTCTCGTTTCTTCCGGATCTGTACCCAGAAGTGGGATTGGCGAATCACGCGCTAGCTGCGTTCGTGTGTTTTGAGACTCTCCGTATTGTCCTGTGGCGGCCGCCCGTCCGCATCACCACCAGCAGCGTCTGCGTCGGGTTTTCCTACGTGTGTCTTTCGGCCCGTGCCGTCTCTTGTCCCCTGGGTCCTCTTCCCTTTGCTGCTGATGAACTCAGACGCACATCCCAGCCCACAAGCCACTTGTCTGAAGCGTTCTCCCGCTGCTCCCGTGCACACATCTAGCTCCTTCCTTCGAATTCCTGGGTCTCTTTTAATACGTTGGTCGTACAACGGTAACTGCATGCCATGGCTCATGTTTTCAGTTGTTGTCTCTGAGCTCCTGGGGCAAGGATCCCCCCGTCCTGGGGCCTGCTCCCCGTGGGGGTGCGTGACCCGGCCGGTGCGGTTGACCAGACAGCCGCAGACTGGCCCTCCGCGTGCCCTTCTGAGCGCAGGGACGGGATGGAACTTTGAGCCAGAGGACGAGAGTCTGTGGAAAGCCTGGGAGATGTCATGACAGTTACTCGTTAGTTTGCTGGCGGTTCCCTCCAGAGCACGAACGGGAAGACCGAGGTCCTCCGCACCAGAAAGGGCGGGTGGGGCCCTGCTGACTAGGCGCTCGGTTCCAGCCTGTGACCCCTGGCCACACCCTCTGCTCCGCTTCCCTGTCGCTTCTCGGGTTCAGTGTGTTCCCCAGAAGGTGGTTTGTCCCGAGAGTTGACGTCGTCGCAGGACGTGTGGTCAAGTAGGCTGGGTGTGGCACACGTGCGACGGTGTCTCTCCTGCGACGAAATACCCCTCTGCCCAGATGTGAGATGCCTCGAGGCTGTTCGCGGCCTGAAGTCTCATAGCTGGGAGACTACAAGTCACGTAACGGAGGTCGCACCCACATCTTTCTGAACAGTTTCACTTTTTGAGTAACTTTTTTGGATTTGTTTGTGCCATAGAAGTCTAATGTGTTCATAGTTACTTAGAGTAAACTTGGAAAACAGTTCCCCTCACGAGGTTAGACAAGCTTACAACTGAAACAGGTGTGTTAACCTGCTTTGTGTTAAAATACAAAATTGTCTTTAAAGAGAAAAGCCCAGTGTTTCCAAAACTCAAGTTATGACCAAATTTAAATGTATGAAGAAAATTTTTGTTTAATGTTTATTTTTGAAAGAGAGTGTGAGGGGGAGGGGCAGGGAGAAGCTCCAGGCTCTGAGCTGTCAGCACAGAGCCCGACACGGGGCTCGAACCCACAAACCGCGAGATATGACCGGAGCCAGAGTCAGACATTTAACCTACTGAGCCGCCCAGGCGCTGTCCCCCCCCCACCCCCCCCCCCGCCTTTTTAAAATCTTTTTTAATGTTTTACATTTATTTTTAAATGTAACAAGTTTGTAGTTATGCTCTTGGCAAACAGCACAGAGTATTTTCGTGTGTGTGAATCCTTGCTTGTTTTCCATTTTCTTCAGTGTGCCCACTGACCTTCAGACCCTGAAAACAGGACCGTGGTGGGGAGGGGTATGGGCGGGAGGGGTGAGCCCCGGAGCCCATGACTGCATCTCCGTTCCGTGGGAAAATGGGCCGTTTATCTTCATACCAAGGGAGACCCCCCAGCCTGGCCTGTGTGGGTTGTTTGCTTTATGCCTGTTGTCTTGGAGACGTCGTTGTGGCCCCTTTCCCTCCTGAAAATCCTAGTTTGGATGATGGATCGTGTGGTCCACTCCAGTTATGATCGAAATATTTGTACTTGATTATTTTATTTTATGCTTTGATCTTAATGGGGTTTTTTTCCTGCATTTTTTTATACTACACTTTTGCGTACTGTTGGATTCCTTAATGTTTTGGAAGGCATGTCCTATTTTTAATTGTATGAATTGTTGTCTTTGATTTTTCAAATCATTGTTTCAAGTTAAGAGTCAACACTGAAATGCTGTCCTCTGTATCCCACCGATTTAAGGCTGAGACTATAAATTCCTTCAGGATGGTACCTGACTCCTCTTTGTGATTGACGGGGCCTAGGAATGTGCTTTGAACTAGGTAAGAGCTCACCCAGTGTGTCTGGAACGAATCTTGGGAAGCGGTTTGGGCATGTGGAGTGAAGGCTGAAGTCCAGTGGGTCTGAGATCGGAGGGACGTCCCGCCGATGGAGGAGCCAGGTTGAGCTGGGGCTGAGGAGTCCGCGAGCCCCAAGGCACCGCTGACCGAACCCGGTTTCGGAAGAGATGCCGTTTATCTTGTTCTGTTCGCCGGGGCCCCCCAGGAAGTTCCCCGTGAACTCTTTTTCAGTTGGACTTGTTTCTCAGAGGTTCCACTGGTGCTAAATAGAAAGACGAAGGAGTTTTCCCTTGCCCCAGCAGAGAGCAGCAGCTCGATGTGGCCAGCGGGACTGTCCGCGAGGACACAGACCGCCGTGAGGACGAGGAGTGTGGGGGGACGGTCACTGCAGAGCCTCGCAAGGAGACCACGGAAGAGGCCAGAGATTTCTCTGTGCATATTCCGCCGATTGAGCCATGGGTACTTGTTAGGAAAAGCCTCGGCTTCCTAATTTGAAAGCAAGGTGTATGTAGTAACCCTTACTCAGGTTTGAGCCAGAGGAGGGAAGGATGCCCTTTCTCAGAACTTAATTTGTAAAATATGGCTTGTACTTTAATGGGCATTTTATAACACCAGAAAAAGATGAGTCCTTTTAAAGGCTTTGCCAAATTTTACTCCAGCCAAGTGCCTTCAAGTTTAGGCAGGATATAGACAAACCTAACTGTTTTTACCTGTAATACTATAGACTGTCACGAATAAAAACCTTTGACAATGAGAAAGGACAGTAATCTTTGACTTTGTGTGGAGTGTAACGGTCGCTTATCTGCAAAGCTACAAGGGGATGTAACTGAGTGTAACAAGGGATGGGTGTGGATAAATTGGGTACAAACATTCTGTAAGTCCCAAGGTATTAGGTAGCTGTTTACAACATGATTGATGCTCAGCAGAGGTAAATATCATTGAATATTGTTTTCCTCCAGCAAGTGTGTGTATCTGCTCATTGAGTTCACTGTTTCATTTTCAGGATCCAGTGGTCACAAACCAGAGCATAATCCTCGGGTGTTTTCATTTTTTTTCAGTGTGTGTGTGTGTGTGTGTGTGTGTGTGTGTGTATGCACACACACACGCGGGTGTGCTTAAGATTTGAGTCGTTTTCTATACCTGCCTCTTCTTTGTTGGCAGATGTCACTGGTAGGCCTTCGTTTTGATTTCACTCGTTTGGATTTCAGAGGTAGCACGTGCTGATAGTTAATATCTGGACAAATACTGAGATGTCACAAAAGTAACAGTCTCGTCTCTGCCACCAATTCTTTGTTGTTACCACCAGTAACACATTGGTGTGTGTTCTTCCGTGGGTGTTCCCCATACAGTAATACACTCCCTCCCTCTCTCTCTCTGTCTCTGTCTCTTTCCTCTGTTCTCCGGAACTGGTACTCAATATATCATTATTCCGGTGTGGTTCAGCAGACCCGCCTCGCACCCTCGCTCCCCCGGTTGGGAGGGATGTTGCGCGACAGGTGACAGGTGTGTATAACCTATCCTGTGCATGTATCACGTTCTTCTGACATGGCTTCAGGTTCATTGCTGCCATCAATTTCTTTATCGATTCACACAAGGACTTTGCACCTTACCGAGCGGTGGAACCCACACGCGAGATGTTTGTTAGAACGCCCCGTCAGGCTTAGAGCAGTAAGGTCTGACCACGAGGGCTGCTGGGCATCATTTATGAATAATTCTAGCTTCTGTAATTCATAAAGGACAAACTGGTACATCCACTTGTGTTTTAATTATTTTAGTAGGTTCCGGACGTTTCCACACCTGGTCTTAGTGCATTTGTTACTTGCAGACCCGGTGTGCCTGGCCTGCTCTGCCCCAGCAGTTGTTAAAAAAAAAAAAAAAAAAATCCCATTAGCTGTGTCTTTAGTAGTTCTTCTGTATTTGTGGCTGGCTCTTGGCCGCATATTCCTGAGTGGATGAGCGTAACTCTATAAATGTCATTCGACCAACACGTGTGTCTTCGAGTCTGAGATTTCTCATGGTTGGTATTCCGTGTCCATTTTCCTGGTGATGATTTTATCACCAACCAATTAGCTACAGCCAGAGATTGCCACTTTGCCACAAATACAGAGCTCTTTGTCAGAAGGACCACCCACAGCTCCTGAAGACTGACTTTCACACTGGATCACACAGTTTGCAAAAAGTTTTCCAAGGGAGTGAGCATGGTGGGTTCGAGTGCAAGCCTGGGGCGCTTGACCAAAACCCCTGTTTGTGCCCGGTCACATATGGACGGGGTGTGATCGTATGAAGGTGCCTGGCCTGAGGCGCCCCCGGTGCGATGCCGAGCCAGACCTGGAGTAGAGTCTCACTGCTGTGTGCCGACGTCCAAGGTTGAAGGGCAGCGTCCAACCGAATGATTTCAGTTGGGGATTTCACGTCCAAATCCATTTCTAATGTGATCGCCTTATGTTTTTATAGCATTATACGCTTTTCAGAATGCTTTTATCTGTCGTATTTGATCTGTCCAGTCTGCTCTTAGCTTCTATATTTCAAAGGCCAGTAATGGTTCGGTTGGAAGTATTACCTATTAGCAGGGTGACTTGGAAAACTTTGAAATCATTTCCAGGTGCGTTCCACAGGCTGTGTTTGAATGATGAAACCGTAAACTTGCTTTCCTGTAAAAGAAAACTTTGCTGCTTTAAGTGATCTTTGAAATTAGCAGCCTCCCAGGTTTCCGTCTTCTTGTTGTTTTCCTCTGTCTTTGTAAGGAATGGATCCAGTTGACGTGGAGAATGAGTAGCTTGTGCGGGGAAGCTGAGGATGTGACCGAGGGGAAATATGGGGCCAAGAAAACTGTCCATTTTCCCTAAATACCTACGGTGCTGGAAATGCATTGTAAATAATTTTCATTATAGAAAATCCCTCTCACTTTTGGTTTTTGTTTTTTTGATCACCGTAGGGATACAGACTAGGATGGAGAAAACCCAAGGAGAATCAGAAAATAAAACAATAGCTGGGCAGTATGTTTATCGGGGACTTTATTCAGATTTTACCTGTGACCCAACGTCCCTTTTTATTTTTATTTGTTTATTTATTTATTTATTTTAATGTTTATTTATTTTTGAGACAGAGACAGAGCATGAACGGGGGAGGGTCAGAGAGAGGGAGACACAGAATCCGAAGCAGGCTCCAGGCTCTGAGCTGTCGGCACAGAGCCCGACGTGGGGCTCGAATTCGTGGAGTGTGAGATCATGACCTGAGCCGAAGTCGGATGCTTAACCAGCTGAGCCACCCAGGCGCCCCACCAACGTCCCTTTTTAAAGCGTTCCACAGACTTTAAAGATAGGGTGCGTGCCTGCACACACACCCCTGATGTCTCAGGACGAGAACGAGTATCATTCGGCACAACAGTAGGACGCCTGTGCTCGCCAGCCCCGTCCATACCTACAGACAATTGCCTCACCAAGCTGGCACGGTGAGTCTCAGGCCTTCCCTCTTCTCCTGAGGACTCAGGAGTCCCACGGAAACCGAGTCCTCTGGCGCAGACGATCCCCCTCCGGAGCGGACACGGAAGAGTCGGTGGACCTGTGGAGAGTCGGAACGTTCCACAGAAGAGACCGGTTTGACCAGCGAAAGCGATGGGACCATCTGAAAGGGACTCCTTGTAAGAAACCGGGGAGAACCTAGGAAAATAAACGATCGTCCCGAGGTGAGACTAGCAGGGTGAGGCGCTGGCGTAAACCAGAGCAGATACTCAAGAAAAACAAATGAACTGAGGACAGAAAAATAACTGATAGGGCTGTGGGGTTTTCAAACAGAGCAGTGGAGGGGCCGCTCCAAGACCGAGGAGGCCTGGGCCAGCGCACGAGGAGAAGGCCCTGCAGAAATGCCGAGGGAAGAGCTGGGACGTGGGGAGCAGACGCCGCGGACTCGATGCACGGCCGTGTGTACCAACGTGCGTTCGCCGTCGCACCAGAAAGAAATCCTGGAAGAAGAGTTTCCGGGGACAGAGCACGGAAGGGAGAGACACCGTGGAGGCCGGGGCGGGAGCACACGAGAAGAGACCCCAGGGAAATCTCGAGAATTTCAAGAATAAAAAAATACATGGGGGCGCCGGGGGGCGCAGTCGGTCGGGCGTCCGACTTCGGCTCAGGTCACGATATCGCGGTGCGCGGGTTCGAGCCCCGCGTCGGGCTCTGCGCGGACAGCTCGGAGCCTGGAGCCTGCGTCCGATTCTGTGTCTCCCTCTCTCTCTGCCCCTCCCCCGTTCATGCTCTGTCTCTCTCTGTCTCAAAAATAAATAAAAACATTAAAAATTTTTTTTCTTAAAAAAAAAAGAATCGGGGAATTTGGTGGAAGAAAAACTAGTATTAGAACGATGACAAGACTTATTCAGGGGCGCCTGGGTGGCTCAGTCGGTTGAGCGTCCGACTTCGGCTCAGGTCATGATCTCGCAGTCTGTGGGTTCGAGCCCCGCGTCGGGCTCCGTGCCGACAGCTCGGAGCCTGGAGCCTGCTTCTGAGTCTGTGTCTCCCTCTCTTTCCGCCCCTCCCCTGCTCATGCTCTGTCTCTCTCTGTCTCAAAAATAAATAAAAACATTTTAAAAAATTAAAAAAAAATATATATATATATATGTATATGTATATATTCCAGGACATCCACATAGTTTAAAGCAGGGATACCCACGAGAAAAAGAAAAAATTAGGTCAGCATCAGGCTTCTCTTCTGGTCCCCAGAATTCAGAGGGGGGAAACCGTGATTCGTGAAATCTCTGTCCTCCCGGGTCCATCTCAGTCCCTTGTTAGAACATGAGCTTAATTCAGTAGGTGTATATCCTCCCTTTCTGTGTGTGAATTAAATGTAAAAACTGGATTCTAGACTTCAAGCAAAATCCCAAGTCTGCAGAATAGAAACCACAGAGGCTGTTATATCATAAAATAAACCAAAAACAAAAGTCAGTAATAAAATCTTAATTCAAAATTATTCTCGCCAGTTAGACATTAAAATACCACCTCTTAAGTCACTTTTAGAGCAAAGTGGAGATTAAGTTTGCATCTACAGGGTGTAGTAATCCCTTGATTTGAAGCACTTGAATTTCATGGTAACCAAACGGTGTTAGTGGAAGTTCCGCCCATTTTACAGTAATTTTTTTCACCACTAGAAGTAGAAAGTGAAAGTGGAACTTTGACCATATATTCCGGCCTTGGCTCCCCTGCTCACCGGCAGGTGCTCCCCCGCAGGAAACTACTGCAGAGACAGCCGTGTTCGGTACCCCCGCCAGCTTCCTTTGTAAGGTGGTGTGTAACAGAGAGCATCTGTGAGATGGCGCTAAAAACGGATCAAAAACAGCTTACGCAAGAAAGTTCAACAAAATATCCAAGGGGTGCGGTGATCAGGAAGCTCAGGGTTCAGGGGAACGGTGAACAATTCAGCTCCAGAAAGTAGCTGACGGCCCTGCAGGCCGAGGTCCCAGTGGGGAGGAGCTCAGCCGAGGACCTGTGTGAGCCCCCGAATTACTGGGACCGGTCCCACAGCGCCGCAGGGGAGAGCAGCGTGAGCCCCCGCCGTCAGAGAGGACCCGATGAGCCCCCGCCGTCAGAGAGGACGCAAGCCCCAGGAATGCTGTTCCTTCAGGAACAGGAGCAGAGCCACGTCATGTCAACAGCCCCCTCCAGCAAGCTGCAGTGGCAGCTTGGGGTCTGGAAGAGCTGTCCTGGACCCTGCAGGGCAGGGGAGAGGGCGCTGCGGGGCTCACAAGAGCCAGGTGTTCAGTTCTCGGGAATTTTGCTAACCAGTTATTAAACTCAGCCGTGATTATAAAGTAAATGCTATAATTTGTAAGTAAGCGAAATTCTCAAAACTGAAGGCAATAAATATTCGAAAAAGGATCCAGAAATAAGCTTCTGGTGCTTCTGGCAAAAAACAGTGAAGCCGGAACATCTAACGTTCAGAAATGGTTCCGTTCAGCCCAATCCAGTGTTCGACTGCTCAAGCAGCCATTTCCGTTTATTGTTCGTGTAAAGAGAGTATAGTCCATGCTGGGCCTTACCAGAGAGGCAGACAACGCGGCAAGTACTTTGGAATATTTTTGTGTTATGTTAATGGCCTTTCCCCCTAGTGCCCGGTGCCTGGCATTTTATGGATATTATTTATTTATTTTTTTTAATGTTTTTTTTAATGTTTATTTATTTTTGGGACAGAGAGAGACAGAGCATGAACGGGGGAGGGTCAGAGAGAGGGAGGCACAGAATCCGAAACAGGCTCCAGGCTCTGAGCTGTCAGCACAGAGCCCGACGCGGGGCTGGAACTCACGGACCGCGAGATCATGACCCGGGCCAAAGTCGGCCGCTTAACCGACTGAGCCACCCAGGCGCCCCAATTTATGGAGATTATTTAAAGGTAAAAAGGAGAGTACCTACTTGGATTTTGAAATCGACGTAAGTAAGATTCTACCTATCAAACCCTACAGATGTGGTGCTGAAACTCTGAGTGTAAAAAACTACCTTCTGCTTTTATTTATAAGCAAAAAAATATCAGTAACTGATTCCACTGAAGAAAGGAGAGAAAGAACCAGTACCAGTATATACATAAATAGGAAAATGGGAAGATATCAATACATCAGAGCTGATAAATAGCACATAAGTTTGAAAAGATCAGTGTGAGGATGCATCTCTCATTGAGGAGAGGGGGAACATGTGTTAGGAATGGGTGGGAATAGAGCGATACACTTACAGAGACCTAAACTGTGAGAGAATACTGTATCCTTCTCTAGGCCGAGAGTAGTACGACATTTAGAGCTCTGTACGTGTCAATACCAAATGCTACGAGTTTTCATTTAAATTTGCATTTATTTTCTTATTAATGAGACGGCGCGCTCCCTATCTGTTGCCCCTTGTGTTACCTTTTTTGAATTGTTTCTTTGTGTCTTTGGCTACGTTTTTGTTTTTTTTTTTTTAATTTTTTTTTCAACGTTTTTTATTTATTTTTGGAACAGAGAGAGACAGAGCATGAACGGGGGAGGGGCAGAGAGAGAGGGAGACACAGAATCGGAACAGCTCAGGCTCCGAGCCATCAGCCCAGAGCCCGACGCGGGGCTCGAACTCACGGACCGAGAGATCGTGACCTGGCTGAAGTCAGACGCTTAACCGACTGCACCACCCAGGCGCCCCTTGGCTACGTTTTTAAATTGGGCTGTATTCATTTTCTCATTTCTTTTTATACGTGGAGGCTACTAATCTTTGTTCTGATACACACTTTCCATAGTTTTTGTGTAGTTTTTGGTTTGCCTTTTAACTTTCATTTTGCCATGGAGGAATTTTTAAAACGTCTAGGCAAAGGTGAGATTTTTCTTTTCTTTTTTTTCTCCTTAATGTCTCTTAGGAATTTAGAAGTTGAAATTTGTTTGCTGGTGTTATTTAGCTTTCTGTACTTTATTGTTTCTTTCCTTTTAAGAAGACACACACTGTGACAAATTAATAAAGCAGTGGCGTGGCGAGAAGAGTGCTGGTCTCCCCCGCTCTCTGGTGAACATCCCCATTGGCTAGCGTTTGGCGTGGGGTTTGTAGGAGCAAGAACGAGTTCATGTCTCACTCCCTCATCCACCTGGTTTTTACCTTGCCCCGCCGTGTGAGGTGGTGTAATTTTAACTGGAATCTTTATTTTTGAAACTAGTGGCCTGACGTCCTGACCGGGTGGAGGGACGGAGGCCAGAGACAGGCACTGGGCACTCCCGGGGGGGTCACACGTCCTCTGCGCGGCCGGCCGCACGTGTCCCGGGAGTCCCTGTGCGGGCCGCCCCAAGGTGTCGTCCTGCCCGGACCTGAAGACAGGTGTCTTGTCCTTCCCTGAGGCACCTGCTTGTGTCAGCACAGTCCGGGGAGTCGGGTCTCCTGACTTTGTAGCCGCTTGGCGGACTTCTCATCCACCTGACTCTGCCTTGTTCTTGTCCCAGGGCCTCACGTGAAAAAAACTGCATTTCCCTGTTTTCATGATACATGTATTTTGGCGGTGGATCGTTTCACCTCGTTTCATCCAAAAATCTTTATCTTTCAACCCCCGAGGAATTTGGGAGTCTGGAATTTTCATCCTCTCCCTTACAATCCACCTAGCTTCCATTTTCTTCTAGAAGGTGGCGGGGGGGGGGGGGGGTGGCAGGGGGATTCCCCCAACAACAGGAGGGGCACACGGGGCTGGAGGAGGTGCTGGGGGGGGTGGGGTGTGCACCACCCCACGTCAGTTGCTGTCCGCCCCACGTGGGAACACGGACGTGGTTTGTGGCCAGGGGGCCTGTAGGCGGGTCTGGCTGGGCCCCGATTTGAGGTGCGGTGCCTCCGACGGGAGGAGGTTGCCGGCACTCAGGAAGCCCACCGGCCCGGGGGTGGGTTCGAGCTCAGTGCTTCCCGCACCAGCCTCATCATCGCAGGAGCTCGTCTGGCCCGGTGTTTGATAACTTGGTTGAAACTAATGCCCCTCCGTCACTCTGTGAGGTTCCCGGGAGTGTTGCAGTCCTGGCTGGAACTTTCCGGAGCCCTGCTCCTGCGGGTCCCGGGACCTGGGGTGGCCGCGCACAGCCCCGTCTGCGTGTCTCCGCCGTAGACCTTCCGCGTGGCCGTGCAGCAGCTGGCCTTTGCAGGGCAGGCGTTTATAACGACCCTTTGCTAACGGTGTCGAAGGCGAAGTCTCAAGATCCAAAAGGATTATTAAGCACTGGTGATAATGACAGTGGGGACCCCGAGTCCCTGTTCTTGGCCTCCGTTCTGGCCTCGTTCACGTGTCCCGTCACCTCGGAGCCCTGCAGCGCCACAGCCCCACGGAAAGTAGCCGGGACCCGGGGCGGGACCGCAGGGCCGCTTCCCCCCGAAAGGTGAGCCCCTCGTTAATAATGTGTCCTCCGGGGCTCCTGACGTGACCTGACGTTCTCCCTCTGGGCGGGTGTCGCGGCGCTGTGCACTTTTTAGGGAACCCTGTGCTCGGTTTTGTTTCAGCCTTGGCTTCAGTCACTGCCTGAGAAGTGGGGCCAGCTGCCAGCTGACCCTGGCCACAAACAGAGAACAAGGGGCCTGTTGTAAACCAGTGATCATACTCGCAAGGCTAGAGATGCAGTGCCTCCGAGCCACAGAGTACGTTTTCCCGGACTGTCCTTGGAGCGTTGTCATTACTGCGTTTCTTCCAGTTGCTGCTATCAGATTTAGGGAGGGCGGGTGCGGCTTCGCCACACCCGTTCTCCTCAGCTGGCCTCCGGGCCATCCGTGGGGCGGGGGAGCGGGGACCGGACCCGGGGGCAGTGACCGCTAACAGCGAGGGGCCCCCCGCGGGGGGGGGGGATGACCCCGCAGCGTAAGGAGATCAGCTGACTGAAGGAGCCATGAGAGCGGCTTCCGAAGAAAGCAACCTCATGGCCACCTCGACTCTTACCGCCACCCCCGCTGCCTGGACAGGTGGGCGGACCCCCGGGCGTGGGCAGCGCCAGCAGTTAGGAAGGAAACCAAGCTTGTGTTAAGGACAAAATCATTACAAAATGTGATCATCAGCCTTTCTTTCTCCCCACATTTGAGAAATCGATGCTCCTGGCTCCTCAGTATTCAGCCCGAGGGCGTGTGCGGTAGAATGCCCGGGACAGGTCCTCAGCTCAGCCGTTGCCCCCACAGACCCGGGCCTCCCATGGGCCATCACCGCCAGCCCTCTTTCCTGCTGTGGGACCCCTCCCTCCTGCGGACCTCATCATTGCCTCTGTGTCCAGTGCCTTTGGAAAGATGCCCTCGGGGCACCTGGGCGGCTCAGTCCGTTGAGCGTCCGACTTCGGCTCAGGTCATGATCTCACGGGTCATGATCTCACGGTTCGTGGGTTCGAGCCCCACGTCGGGCTCTGTGCTGTCAGCATGGAGCCTGCTTGGGATTCTCCCTCCTTCCCTCCCTCTCTCTCCCTCTCTCTCCCTCTTTCTGTCTCTCTTTCTCAAAATGAGTAAATAAACGTAAAGAAAAATGCCCCGTGCCGGAGGGGCTCGGCCCGGACATACAGGGGAACCCGGCCTCCCTCCTGCTTGCTTGTCTGCAAGCTCACTTCACCCCACGTTCTGGCTCCTTGTCCTTTGTCCCCGTAAAATGTGACTTCCCAGCAGCTGGTCGTCCCCTCCTCCCTCTGGACGCACTCAGTTTGTCTCACCTTAATGGAATGATGCGTCACCTGCGGGTGGCCATCGTGGGGACCCATGACTTGGTGAGCCGGCACCGTGCCTCGCGGAAGAAAACCTGAGGGGGAGGGAGCAGCTTCCTCAGACTCCGGCTCACAGCGGCCCCACGGGCGGCACCAGCCAGACACCTCTGTCACGCAGCTAACTGCCGAGGCCTGTACCCGGAGGAGGGAGCTGGAAGTTTCTAGGGGTTTCCGTGGAAACGGAAGTGTTGGGGAAGACGTGGTAGCGAAAGGCTTGTGTTCTTCCAGCAAGTGAGAGCGGAGGCAGTGGTGTCCCTCGGAAGAAGGTGACAGAATCCAGCACAGGCCAGCCAGCAGGGGCCTGACAGGAGGCGACGTACGAACACCCGCCGTAGATGTTCGCGATGAAGGAGTGAGTCCCCACACACGCTCACATAGCCAGAGGCCCCTCGTCGGGGAGGTGGGCTGCTGTGACCTGTCATCTGAGATGACAGCCAGAGGCTTTAAAAACTGTCTTCCTGGGGCGCCTGGGTGGCTCGGTCGGTTAAGCGTCCGACTTCAGCTCAGGTCATGATCTCACAGTTTGTGGGTTCGAGCCCCACATCAGGCCCTGTGCTGACAGCTCAGAGCCTGGAACCTGCTTCGGATTCTGTGTCTCCCCCTCTCTCTGCCCCTCCCCTATTCATGATGTCTCTTTCTCTCTCTCTCTCAAAAATAAATAAACATAAAAAAATTTTTTTTTAAATAATAAAAATTGTTTTCCTGGACTTGTGTGCAAAATGCAGAAGTACAAATTAAGTCAGGTCTTACTAGTCACCTGGTCACTTTATCACAGTCCGTTAAATCCGGGACCGAATCCTGTACTGAGTCTCTGTAGAGTGAGCTGTTTGTGAACGGAACGGAAACCTGCTGATGGAATCGTAAGACCCTGGGTGTCGAGAGCTGCCTGAACTTGGGATATCATTTTGTGCATTCCATATTCTTTGGGAAGGGCCGACTGTAGGAATCTTGTTGTTTTTATGTTTACTCTTTTGAGAGAGAGAGTGGGGGGTGGAAAGGGGGGGGGAGAGAGAGAGAGAGAGAGAGAGAGAGAGAGAGAGGGAGAGGGAGAGAGAGATCTTAGGCTACACATGCCATGCAGAGCCCGACATGGGGCTCGATCTCATGATCCTGGGATCATGACTTGAGCCAAAATGAAGAGTCAGACGCTCAACCGATGGAGCCCCCCAGGCACCCCTCGTTGATGTCCTCGACAGTCCGGTGTGCCCGTGTACCGTGTGTATCTTCTTCATGCATACACCCGCGTGTTGCAGGCGAATCTCCCCGAGTCTCGTGATTCATGCTGTTCTACTCTAGTCCGTTGTTTTATCAGCATATATGCTTGGATGTTTTATTAGTGCTGTATCCTAGAATCTGTTCTCACCTTCCGATTTACTATATTCTTTTCACGGCTCAATAAACTTTATGAATGGACCTCAAGTTTTTTAAACCATTCCCTTTCTGATGGGTAATGGATCATGGCTTTTCCTGTTTCAGAGAATGCTGTACTGACCATCACTGCATTTATGTTGTGTTATTGTTGTTGTTGTTTGTTTGTTTGTTTTGCCAGTTTAATCAGTTACCTCTTCATTTTAATCAACATTTAACACAAATGCTCATTCGTTTATTTAGCAGATATCTGCTGAGGGCCTGCTGGGTGCCAGGCGTGGCCCTTCTGGTGTGTGTCTGGGTGGAGAGGCAGTGAGGCTATAGTTGGGGGGGGGGCGGGGGGGAGATGGGAGCCGGGAATAGCGGTCCCAGCACAACCAAGTGGTGTTCGATGCGCCTGAGCTGGTGGTGTTGCCTGTGGAGGGTGTGAGCTGTTGGGGGAGACGGGGCTGGTGTTCTCTCCCGGTTTCTATCCCTGATCAGGCTTCAGTTGTCAAGGCCCTTCTCCCCTCCAAGGTTTCAGCTGATGTTCGTGTTAAAGCATCTTCTGTGTATGAAGCTGTTTGCAGATAGGGCCTTTGTCCAGCCCTCTGCTCCCTAAGGACGGTCCTGGGTGTAGACACAGGCGTCTCTGGGCGTGACCGCTTCACCCCCTCCGCCCTGCGTACCGCGTTCCCGACCCTGTGTGCTCCCGGTCGTGCGGGAGGGTGGGTGGCCCCCTGCCTCGTGCTCTCCACCATCTCCCTCCTTTCTTCTCCTGCTCTACCAGAGTGGTCATTTTTACTCTTCCTTCGGTGAAGGAAGCTACGGGAGCAAGGTTTTCAGTGATTCTGGAAAGGAGCAGAGATGTTATGACTATTTATTGTCCTTGGAAAAATAGAGCTCATCTATCCGAATACATTGCAGAACGAGGGCACAGAGGGAAAAGCCATGGCCTGGGTCGGGAACCTTGGGCTGTCACCAGGACTGTACCTTGGGATCGGCCTTTCTCCACTGTACCCCTCAGATTCCTCGTCTGTAAAACGGATGGGCTCTGAGAACTTGCTGGAGTTGACAGTTTATGTTAAGTCAAGGGCATTGCTGCTTTATAAGCAAGCTATGAAAGTTTGCAGAACTTTAAGGAAGGCCCTGATATCTAAAGCGGTGACGGTTTTGCCGACGAGATGCCTTTACCGGCCCGAACTGGTGATATTGGATCTGGAAACCTGGCTGTTCCCGGATCCCCTGCTGCCCTCCTTTCTGCCACCTGAGCTGAATATCGTGAGCCCTTTTCTTCATGTAGGGTAGTAACTCGGGTAGTGAACTGCCAGGGTCAGCCTCAGCACGGACCACGTTGTCTTCTGGGGTTCGGATGTGTTCGCATGTGGGTCATTTCCAAGTGGCTGGTAGATCGGGCCCTTGAGGATGACTGAGGTGCTTCCTGGAAGGAAACCCTCCTAAGGAATAGGAAAGTACACACAACAGAGAATCTAGGAACGAAGCCTTAGTCTCTGGAGGGAGGAACAGTGTGATGCCGGCCCTGGATTTGCCTTTCGGCACAGGCCCGTTGCTCCCGTGACCACAACCTTTGGAACCCAAGGGTACAACCTGCAAGAGTTGACCTCTGTGAGACGTTCGGTCGCGGGTGGCGTCTCAAAGCACCTAACAGAGCAGAGCGCCCAGAGAGCCCCGCACAGTCTTGGCACTTTCACAGCGCCAGTGCCTGAGTGTCTGTGGCAAGTGTGAGCTCTCGGGCCCTTGAGGAACAGCCCCAGAGAGGCGGGCGGACAGGTCCCAAAGGAGGCCCTGTCGCGACTGGTGGACAGGGAGCCGGCGGGAACTGGTTGTGGCTAATCTGGCCTCCCTGGTAGGCCTGGCTGGGAAGCCCTGAGAGAATGGTTTGCACGGGTCCGTCCTCTGACGCCTCCTTCGTAGACGCTGCATCAGCACTTCTGCTCTGTGGAGTTCTTTGGCTTGCGACAGGTTTCACTAGGGACAGGGCCTGGTGGTACGTGCGGAAGGGTACTTGTGGCCATCTGAGGAGACGCACCAAGCGCTCCGGTAGAGTAAAGGTTTTCCTGACATCCCTTTTTAGGAGTCTCCTATTTGGGGCCAGTTAGAAGTGACAGTCTCACCTCCCAGCATATTTCTGGGGTCTTTGTGAAGAGGCTCCCATACCCAAGGCCACTGTGGACCGTATTATGGAAATAATCGACTGGAAACGACTGTCACGTTATTTTGCCGACCTACTTTTCACAGCACTCTTTCTCTTTTCCTTAGAACTGGCGTGCACTCCCCATGATGTAAGTGGGATCATTTTACTCTAATGGTGGTCAGATTTCAGCACTGCTAGTTGGTAAGGGCGGAAGCAGGCGCTCAGAAATTCTTTGCGTGATGTGTTGGATGTTTTCTGCAGATAAAGGCAGCGGTGGAGAATTATGTGATGTTTGCTAGAATTGTTTTGTTTCCCTGAAAAATGAAGGAGACCAAAAACCAAAGAATAGTTTTCGAAACCATTTTGAGCATCTTCCAGTGGGGATTTAAAAGGACCCACCTCTGAACAAACCGCCGAGTGGCAGGAACCAGAGGACAGACAGATGCCCGCAGCCAGGAGGGGACGGGCTGCACTGTTTGGGGTCAGGGCGCGATTTGTCACGGACAGACAGTGTTCAGAAGAGTCCACGTAAGATCGCCGCTGCTGTGGAAGACACATTTCATCAGTCACCGGACCACGTGGCGGGAAGACACAAGGAGACCAGCCACGTGTTCTTTCCTTTGCTCCCAATTCCGCCTTGAAGGCCCAGAAACGGTTTACCTTTATTACCTGCAGGTAACCGTGCCTCTGAAAGACTCAGGAGCACTTGAGGTGGCCACGTAGCCGTGTCATTTGTGTCGGGTAACATTTTTAAGTACATCTCGTTTGATGCGTAGCAGGCGTATGCCAGCCTTAAACCACAGGTTGGCAGATTTTCCCACACTGAACACGTGCCAGTGTCCCCAGCCTCTGGATTTGGAAACACAGCATAACTGGCATCCCTCCACTTCTTGTCCCCCCTCTGCTTCCCGCCCTCCCCCAAGGGTGGCCCCCACCCTGGTTTCTGATGTCACAGATCTGCTGTACCTGTCCTCAAGCTTGATATAAGCCGAATCACGGAGAGTGTACTCGTGGGTCAGGCTTCTCTCGTTCAGCGTCCCGGCTGTGAGACTCCCCCCGCATCACTGCGTGGTCGTGACCTGTTCGTTCTCTTCGCCGTCCCGTGTGTCCACCACCCCTTCTCCACTCTTCCGGTGGGGGACGCGGAGTTTGTTGCCAGTGTTTGGCTATTATGAATGTTGTTGCCTTGAGGATTCCCGTGCACGTCTTGTCCTGCGTATTTGAACACAGGAAACGTGTGCTGGAAGAGGAGCTGTTGTGTCGTAGGGTAGGCGTTTGTACAGCCTTAGTGAGCGGACCGATTCGTGCCTCCCCAGGAGTTTGCTAAAAATTCCGGCTGCTCCGTATCTTGGCCAGCGTTTATTTTTGTTTTTCTTTTATTTGAGCCTTTCTGGTGTGTATGGAGTAGTATCTTGTATTGGTTTCCCTGATGACCCGCGAAATTCAGCTCCTTTTCATTTATTTATTGACCATTGATTTTTGCCCATCTATGAAATGCCTGTTAAGTGTTTACCCACTCTTTCTAAAATTCTCTGACTTCTTTTACATTGATTTGTAGGCATACTTTATATATTCTGCATTCAAGTCCCTGGTTGGATGTATTTACTGGAGATATTTTCTCTGACTCAGACAGTTACCTTCTGCTCTCTAACGGTGTCTTTTGATGAACCGCAGCTCTTAATTTTAATATAGCGGAATATTTATTAATTTTTCATGACCAGTGCTTTTTCTGTCCCGTGTAAGAAATCTGCTTACTCCAAAGTCATGGAGACTGTGGCATTCTTCTGTAAGCTTTTTAGTTTTATTTATGATATTTAGATTTGTGATCCTCTTGAAATTGGCCTTTGTGAGATGGTGTGGGTGGGACTCAGATTTTCTGTGGAAACAGTGGCAACTCCACTCTACTGGACCCTCCGCGCATGTGCTGCCCCCTGTGCTGTAAGTCCGATTATACGGCTTACGTTCATGTGATCCTGTTGATGGCAGCTCTTTAAAAACAAAAACAAAAACGAAAAATCCTCAGAAGTTCTTGTAGCTTGTGTCTAACAACTTTTCATGGTAAAAATTATGTTTTTTATTTAAAAATGGCCACACGTAATTTCAAGCCTAATACCATTACAGTTTTCATTTTTACTTATCTTTCTCTTGATTTAATATCTTGATTTGCATATCATCTTTTCTTCGTAGAATTTTATATTCTGCTTTATCTGTGTCTGAGTAAGTAGGTCTTCGGAAGTTCGGTTTGTAGCAGCCGTGTGGTATCTTATCGACAGGGACGGTGTGTTAGCCTGCTGCCTGGAGTTTAGGGCACTCTTACTTAGAGCGATGACAGCTGTCCCCGTAGACGTCTTACTGAGCTGTCATTGCACAAGGGGGCCGCAATTGAGAATCAACGGACCGTCTTGGGCCCCATCCTTACTTTCACTTCTTCTAAAGCTGAGTCTCCACTACTCCAGCCTCTGTTCCAGATACCTTGGTCCTTTTTAAGGGGTCGATACGGTACTAACCTATTGCTTTCATTTATTATAAAACTAAAACCCGTAACTACTATAACGTAAGCCTCGCTGATATTTAAAGTGATATATTCTTACCTCATTCATCCGTGATCAGTCCCTAGTAACAACTCCTTTGAGAGCCGTAGGAGCTGGCCAGGGTACTGGCTTGGATTAAAATGACCTGCGTTTGCTTCAAATCTAGTTAACATTCTGATACTGTTTCTTTCTCCTCTTCCGAATTACATTTCATCCATAGGCTCTGGTATGAAGCGAGTTGTATCTATGCGCTGGTAACTGTGCCTCATCAGGATGCTACTACGGACCAGTAGTCTCAAACAGCTCAAGCTCCAAGGCTCAGGGTTTGGAATAAACTACCAGCAGTCATGTGGCCGACTTTTCCAAATGCTCCCAGGGCGCTCACGGTAACAAAGTGCGAGAAACTTGAACGTGGGGTCTCTGGCTTCGTTTCCTTCTCCTCCATGGTGCTCAGCACCGACCTCTAAACCTAAGTAGTCAGTAGATCTTTGATGACCTCGATCTAAGAAGCACAGGAATTATATGGAACGTTCCTTCAGCAACTGTTTTGAGCTCTACTCTTAAATGAACCCCAGTATATTAGGTTGTAAGGTTCCATAGGCCCGTCCAGATTCTGTAATTGCTGCGTTGACTTTGAAGAAAATACTAACCATTAATAGGCCATCATTACATATGGTAGAGGACACAGGGGTCCTGTCAGGCGACGTGGGCCCACATCTAGTGCCAGGATGGCCTGTGAGGGGATCTTCCGTGGAACTGAGAGTGAACGGGGCCTTCAGTCTAAGGCTGGCAGAGCCCTCACTCTCAGAACCTCGGTCAACCTCAAGAAGCATTCCGGCTCCCTATCAGATAGGAATCCAAGAGTCCCTCTGCGGACACCAGGCACCAGAGAATTCCAAGTGTGGCGGTCCAGAGGTGAGGGCACAGTTCCAGCTTCTAGGGCCCAAATGGACCCATGCAGGTATAATACACGTGTGGGATAATGCCAGCGTTCATTGCTGTGTGGTCATTCCAGCAGTGCAAGCGTCCAAGGCACAGAAGGAACCGAAAGGCTTGAAAATGCTCCCGTTTGGCTATACTGACGGCATAATCAAGTCAGCCCCTTGCAGTCGCCGTGAACGTGAGCCTGCAGATGTGGCTCCGTGCAGATGGATGGCACCGACAGCTCAGGGGCCGTGAGCGGCTGTCACAGTAAAGTGGCGAACAGCTCATTTGCAGAGCAGGCTTCCTGGAAATTCACTGTATGTGAAATTGTGAAGAAAGTACTTTATCATTAAAACGGAGTTAGGTTTCAGCTCGGATCCTTGTAAATAGTCTCGTCCAGCAGAGTACGCAGAAGCCGCATGACCCGGGAAAACTCTACGCGGGAGACTTTTCTACACGTTGCAAGTCCCTGGTCCCTGGCCCTGCCCGCCGAATGCCAGCGGCAGGCCCCAGCTAGACACGCCCCCTCTGGTGACCGGATTGCCTAGATTTGTAGCACTGCTTGTGGGATGCTGTCAGTACACCTGTGCCCGTGGTCAACACTGTTCGGGACACGTGACTGGAAATCACACTGGCAGGTTGCACTGGCTGAGCGTGCAGAATTGTTCTCCTGCGTGCTCGTGACAATCGTGCCATCTCCAGGGCAGGACACCTTTGCCAGTCCGTGGCTTTTTCAGACAAACACCAATTCTGTTGGTGCGAAAAACTATCTCATTGTTTTGATTTCCGTTTACATGGTTAATTTTTTAGGTTAAGGTTCTTTTTTATATGTTTTCTGACTACTTAGGGCTTCCTTTCCTTTCAGTGTCTTTTCTTAGAACTGCCTATGTTCTTCACTTGTGTTGCTCAGTGGGTTGCCTGCTTGTCTCATTGATCTGTACCAGCTCTTCCAACGTTTTTTTTTTTTTTTTTGGGGGACAGAGAGAGAGAGAGAGCATGAACGGGGGAGGGGCAGAGAGAGAGGGAGACACAGAATCGGAAACAGGCTCCAGGCTCCAAGCCATCAGCCCAGAGCCTGACGCGGGGCTCGAACTCACGGACCGCGAGATCGTGACCTGGCTGACGTCGGACGCTTAACCGACTGCGCCACCCAGGTGCCCCTGTACCAGCTCTTTATATATGATGCTTGCTAATCCTTTGTCTGCTTTAAACATTGAAAACATCTGTTTTGTAACTTTTTTTTTCCAGGTAGGCTTCATGCCCAGCAACAGGGCTCGAACTCACAATCCTGTGATCAACAGTCAAGTGCTTACCTGACTGAGCCACTCAGGTGGCCCCTGTCGCTTTTAATCTTGTGCATATTTGTGATACAGTTTCTATCATATAGTAGGCAGAAGTTACCGGCCTTTAGTGTAGCATCCTGTGACTTGTGCTTTCAACTTGTATGTTTCATGTTTAGGGCTTTGATCCATGTGAAATTTGTTTTTCTACATGGCGTGTGGCAGACGGACATGTATTATTTTTCCACTTCATCAGCTGGTTGTTGCAGTGGCGTTCACCCAGTAGTTCCTCCCTTCCCCCACGGTTGTCCCTTGCTCACGTCCGGGTTCCCACATAGGCGTTTCTGGGCTCTCCATTCATTGTCACTGGGTGGAATCAGACACCCAGCATGGCTGTGCTGTCTGCACACGTGTTACTTTCTCAAGGAAGGAGGTAGGAACCGACCCTTGTGAATTTGTCTTTAACCCCACCCACAGTGCATGGCTCGGGGTGCCCTGCTCTGGTTTCACGGCACATTCTGGTTGTCCTTCCCTTTCCTTCTCTGATCACTTCAGTCAGAATCTGCTGTGCACTGGCGATGAAGGTGCCATTTCACAAAGAAATGACTCCTCTTCCTCTTCCTGCTCTTAATTGGAAATATTTTGAGTTGAAAAGTAAGAGAAATCCAGTCATAACTTCCTGGTTGTAGAAAGCCATATCTCTTTCCTTTCTTTTTTTTTTTTTTTTTTTAACCTTAAGACAAATTTCCAGCATTGTTTTAAACTGTACAAGGCATTTTATGCTTCTCCTGTGGCAACCTTTGTTTCCCCATTTAATTAAATCATTTGAGTGGGAATGCATATCTTGGAGCATCACATAAAACTGTGTATACTGTGTAAATTTAGGTCAGTGGGACAGGATACAAAGCTCATGCATGGATCTAATTACGAATACAATTTTATGCTTTAAAGGAAGTTATTACAGCCTTCTTTACAACTGACTAGTTAATAGTGTGTATATAAAATTAAATAACAATTCATATCATACACCAGGAAAAACCCTAAACTGATTAACAACTTCTAATAAAAAAGCAGTACAGCCGTGCCCGTGGTAACCACGGCTGCCCACGCTTGCACTGGCCGCGTGCTGACTCTGTGCCTGGGACTCGGACACTCTGCTTCTCAGGCTCACATGTCCCCGTACCCGCACGTGCTGCCTGTGTGTGTGGTGTGCGTGTGGAAACTAAGACTTGGGAGAACTTAGGTGGCCGGAATAAGGCTTGAGCCAGAGGTGAACTTCCGTGCCTCCGATTCGGGATCCGACGTAACAGGACCGCGTGCTGACCGGACGGAAGAACCAGTGGCAGGTGCAGGGTCCCAGAGAAGTGGAAATAACGGGGGGACACGTCTCTGCAGTCGTGCTTGCCCCGCCAGGGCCGCTGCGGGTCGTGACCGGTCCCTCACCGGCCTCCGCTGGTGCCCTTCTCCCACCCCCATGCCAGCCTCTGTGTCTTCCGGGAACAGACCTCGTGTTTACTAGGTACGACGTTTATCGCAGCGTATGGTCACACGGGTCCTCCTGTGTCCCCCTCCGGAGTCTCAGCTCTGAGGACAGCACTGTGCTCGTGTTGACTCGTTCATTGAAGGCACTTGATGAAGTGTCTGTGGGTGCCCCCGCCCTCAAACTGGAATCAGTGAAGAACCAACAGAAGGCTGAAGAAATATTTATCAGTCCTTTGAAAGCACAGCTTTGTAAGCTTTCAAGCCTAGACACCAAACAGGAAAGGCTCAGAAAAGGTACTAGAGAGGAAAAGTAGACACAGAATAAAAGGAGCAGCTCTAGTCCGGAGGAAGGACTGTGAGTTAAAGTGTGTAGGACATAAAGAACGAACACGGCAATGGGAACAGTGAGCCCGAGAGAAGGGCTCACAAGTGCTCTGAACAGGAATCACAGCGTCGTCGTCCACGGCGGAGATGGGGATCCTCGCCTCGCCTCCCCCCGCTTCCCCCTCGTCCCCTCCTCCTGGCTCCGAAGTGGCCGCCAGGGCTCGCAGCTCTGCCTCAGTTCTCACCCTTGCGCGGCCGTCCCCGGAAAGTCCACGGCACGGTGACCACGTCCCCTGATGCTCTGCCTCTGTTACGTCCAGCCTCACGCACGTTTGGCCCCCGCTGTGCCGTTACCCCGTGCGGCGGGCGGTCCAAAGCCCCTGGGCCCCCAAGCTCTGCGGCCCTCTGTGCTGGGTCCCCCCACCATCCCTTTCTCATCTATTTCTGCTCCACTAGAAAACATTATTTCATTATTTTTAAATTAATTTATTAAGTGCTACCTCCTTTCCCCCGGGCTGGCCTCTGGAGACCCTTCGGTTTACCTGCTTTGAGATGGGACCTGAGGCAGCACCGAGTGCCCGGGTCGGTTTCCAGGCCCGAGATGGAATCTCTTCCACTATTTCGATCCTAGACCTCCCGGCCGTGGGAGTTCCCTGAGCCCGCGGGAGTGGGGGCGATCTGGCTCCCTGAGGACTCTTTCTTGGGGCATAAATCGAGACTGCACAGTGTCCCCTTTACCTGGTGCAGGACACTGCAGGACAGGTTCCTCCCTGTTCCCTAATACAAAGACAGCAAGCCTACACATCTCAAAAAATATGTATTACTTTGTCTCCTTACTGTAGTCTCTCCCGAGAAAGGGCCCCAGGTCTTAGTACAACCTGCCTGAGAACTAGTATTAACTGATTATGAGCTCCATCTGTCCTCTGAGAAGGAAACCGTTCCGACCCCGTGGTGTCACTGCTGGAAGGCTCTTCCCCAGGGCCTCCTCTGACACCGGGAAGCGAAGGGGCGTTGATCTGACGGACTTGTTGAGCACACCGCAGAAACTCAGCCGGTCCCCTGAAAACCTTCGCCAGGCAATATTGGTCTACTTTGGAGCTGTTTATTAGCCAAACAAGCCTGGAAAAGGCCTAGATTATCTTTTATATGTATGTTTTACACTCATGTACCTACCTGCCTACCTGCGTCCGTGACAAGTTACAAAGCGCGTGGATCCCCTGGGATACCCTCCGTAGTTGAGTCCAAGGGGGGCAGAATCTGAGTTTGCGGTAAGATACAGAGCAAGAACCGAAAACTGTAGGCCAAGGCTGTGGGCTGCTTTGGTAATCCAGAGGCAGAAGGACCTAGATTTGAAGGTGGTCTTCCAAAACCAGTGGTTCTCTAGATTTGCACCACCCTGGGAACCCGTCCTTTAAAAGCAAATGTTTTTATCCAGGTGATCCTTGAACAACACACGTGTGAACCGCGTGGGTCCGCCTATACGTAGATTTTTTTGTCAGTGAAGTCCAGTACTGTCAATAGATTTTCTCTTCCTCATGGTTTTCTTAATAGCGTTTTGTTTCTCTAGCTTATTGTACTGTACGAATGCAGTATGGAATACGTGTGACACACAGAATCCATGTAAATCAGCTATGTTATCGGGAAGGCTTCCAGTTAACAGCAGGAGTTAACAGTTAGGAGTTAAGTTTTGGGGGAATCAAAGTGAATTTTCAACTGCACGGGGTCAGTGCCCCTGAACCCCGTGTTCAAGCATCAGCGGCTCTTGTCTGAATCCTCATGTCCCTTCTGAGGTCGTGTTCACTGCTCACACAGGCCTGAGGCTCCGTGGGCGTGCGTGGTGTGTAACTTGTGTCCACTGTGAAGATTTAAAGGGATCTGTTAACTCAGGTGTATTAAACAGATTAAGAGGAACCAGTTGATGGTTCTTGAGAAGTAATATTAAAGTTGGCTTGGAACGTTGGCACTTAGGGACCATACTCCAGCTAGAGCACTAACATTTTGCCACGTTGTTACTGTTCTCTTGTATTCAGATACTAATTTTTAAACCAGCGTAGAAAGCGCACTTTCAGAATCCAGATGTCCCTGAAGATAGTAGGGCTGTCCGCAGGAAGCAGTGTTAGAATTAAGTGACGGTTTCACCGTCTTCCTGCTGCCAGTGTGAGCTCATCGTGGAGTCATTCAGCCTGTGCACTGGGAGCTGCTCGGAATAGAAGAACGTCGTCCACAGGGGGCCGGTCCATCTCTCAGGCCCCACGGAGTATTTCCGGTGTCAGATCGTAAAAGAGGACACGTAAACGATGCTCCTCAATATTGTTTCTGGAATACTGTTTAAAGGGAAGCCTTAGAGAGAGCCTGGAAAAAAGCTGGGGCTCGACAGCATTTGTAACATGCTGATTTTCTGAGTAAGAAGAATTTGAAGGGAGTGGCACGCAGCCTGGCACGGGCCCGGGACGCGGTGCAGGAGGGCCGCGTGTCCCCCGCCCCGCAGCCAGCGGCCACACGCTCGCGCATCTGAGCGCACTTGTACAGAGAGGAATTAGGACCAGAGAAGACTTGGATCGTTGATGTTCAGCCACACAGCAGTTACCGGTGTTTGCACAGAACTGAGCTAGAATTTTGGGTGTTTAGTACATTGCTTTTACCCCATATTCCTGTTTTCTCAGCCTATTTTCTCTCTTTTGCTTACATCACGTGCCCTTTTTTGATAAACATTAAAAAAAAAACAAAGCTTGTACTCTCTCCAGTCCTTCAACCAAATCAATGCCATGCTAATTTCTGATTTTTTTTTTCTGAACTGTCACTTCTGTCCCAGAAATTCTGAGATGATTCTCTTGAGTGAACATGTCCCTTACCGATCCCCCCCCCCCCACCCCACACACACACACACACCCTGCCAGGCTATAAAATGCTTTAGCAAATGTGCTTTCTGTGAAGGAGCTGTTCCCCCATGATTGTCATTGTGACTAAAGCAACCAGAGTAGAAGTTAGCAGATAAAAAGTTACGGACATTATAGCAATAAGTTATGTGTGCCTGTGGAAGGGGTGGGGGGCGGGGAGGGAGAAATCTAGCGAAGTGAAAACAGTGACAGTCTTACGATGGCGTGACTCTGGGTACGCTTGTCTTTTTTCAGAATTATACTTGATATCATTTTAAAACAGAAAAGCTTTTAAAAATTGTGTTTTGCATGAGTATCCAGTCATACACTTACTAATTATCTGATAGTATTTCAGGAAATTCTCAAAGTGATTTTTTTTTTAAAATAATTTCTTTGTGATTCACCCAAGTAACCTTAATGGTCCCTTTCCTGGATTTCGAGATTATATATATGTTTTTTAATATTTATTTATTTTTGAGAGAAGAGACGGAGCAAGAGCACGAACGGGGAAGGAGCAGAGAGAGAGGGAGACACAGAATCCGAAACAGGCTCCAGGCTCTGAGCTGTCAGCACAGAGCCCGGCGCGGGGCTCGAACTCACAAACCCTGAGATCATGACCTGAGCCGAAGCCAGACGCTCAACCGACTGAGCCACCCAGGCACCCCAAGATTATATTTTAAAACAAGTAATAATGGTGCCATGTACAGGTGGTGGATTTTTGACTGTCTTTAGAGCATTGCTTTTTCTATAAATTCTTTTTTTTAAGTGTTTGTTTATTTTTGAGAGAGAGAGAGAGGGAGAGAGAGAGGGAGGGAATGAGCGGGGGAGGGGCAGAGAGAGGGGAAGACACAGAATCCAAAGCAGGCTCCAGGCTCCGAGCTGTCAGCACAGAGCCCAACACAGGACTTGAACTCATAAACTGTGAGATCGTGACCTGAGCCGAAGTCAGATGCTTAATTGACTGAACCACCCGGACGCGCCTATAGAAATTATATAATTATAATCCTATTCACAAATCTGGACATACCTAAGTAGCAAGAGTAGATTTGGTAATTTGAATAGCAAAATGTCGAGCAGAAGTTCAGTGTTCACAGTGTGCTGACCACGTGCAGCCTGCATCCTCGTGATGCACAGGAAGGAGCGGGATCTGCCTTTTCGGTGAAGGCACTTGCTGTGCGTGCGGGAAGGACACGTGCACTGGTCAGAGGTCAAAAGCAGGATGGGTGAGGTTTGGAGGGAATGTTTACTGGGGGGGGGGGGGTCTCCCAACCCCTGGCCCCATGGGAGATGATGTTATTTCTAGTAGACTTGGTGGGAACTCGGCCAGACCCACATCTGTGGGTCTTACCAGTGGGGGAGGGCAGCAAAGCTGTGGCCGGTGTAGACCTTTCTCTGTGCTGGGCCAAGAAGCACAGTAATGAGAAATGGATACCTTGACTGAATAAATGCACGGGATGCACAGGGACTAGACATAGTACCTTGGAAACGTCAGTCTGGAGAGGGTCCCCTGCACACGAAAGGTCTAGAAATCATGTCATGAGCTGAACAGTTAGAGGAGCTAGTGATGTTTAGCGTGAGGCAGAAAAGGCTTCAGAGGGTCTGACAAATGCCGTCAAAGTCCCAGGGGTGCCTGGTGAAAGTGGAAGCAGGTCTTGTGTGCACCCTGGGCACTGTCCTAATGCATCTGGAGGTTGGAGATCGGGGGTAGATGGGTTGGAGCTCTCCCTTGAGGCAGGGAGGGAGTGGGTGAGTTCTGGATGCTTTCAGCAGCGGCGGGGGGTGGGGGGGGCGTTGCCCAGGCTTCCCCACCATGCGCTCACACTACGAGACCTCTCAGCTGCCTTTAGGTTGTGTGCCGGAAGCTTCTGTGTCAGTTCGCCTCCACCAGGCTGAGCGTCCGGTCGTGCGGTGTCCCGTCCTCCGGTGCCTACCTGACGTCCGTGTGTCGGCCCAAGGAGCAGTGCCGTTTCCTGTCCTCGGTGGTTTCTGAGCCCAGCATAAAGTGCTGGTCAGGGGTCCCTGCCCCCGTCTCCTGTGCCACCTTCCCCTTGAGCGACAGCCTCCTCTCCCGTGCCCTCCTCCATCTTTAACCCCAAAGCATGGAAACGGCCCTCGTGCGTGTCACTTAATTCATTCCAAAGTGTTGTCTGCTCTTCCTCTGGACGTGAGGCTCCGTGCGCCCCCTTTAACCCTCCCGTGGGGCGTTCTCCCCCATCTGCTCGAAGACAGATACCCCCCTGGGCAGTCTTATGCAGCCACCCCTGGGAGCCTGCAGTGGGACAGGGACAGGAGAAGGGGCAGGTGGGGGGAACCGATGTCCTCTTCTAAAACTGGGGTACTGTGAAGGGTGGTTTGGGTCAGGAACGCCACAGCAAGCTCAAACTTGAAGTCTCTAAACGCCCTTGACCCCTGTGTAAGTGTTTGGGAAAAGAGAGGATTCCAGTAGAGACCCCTCTTCGTCAAATCAACGTATTTTGAAAACCAGGAGTTATGAGAAATAATTCGCATTTTCAGACACACGTATCTGGACGTGATCGCTTCTGGGGTCAGAGTACCTCTGTGTTAGCCCAGTTTGCGGTGAGCGCACGAGCTGCGCATCTGGAAAACAGGAACCAGCAGAACGCCCGTATTCCTCACGGCAACCAGGTAGCATCCAGAGGTGCAAAACCTCCGTGAGGCTCTGCCTCGTTCCGTGCGACATTTCTGAGTGTTTCCCTCTGTGACCTACGTTCTGGGTCGGTGTTCTTATTTTTCTAACGTAAATTCAGAATTTATCATCCTTCGTTGACCGCGTGCATCTTTTCCTCCCTGCAGGCATAGGAGGCCTTCAGGACTTCGTGCTGAAGTCGGCAACACTGTGTAGCTCGCCATCCTGCCCACCGTTCGTTCCGCTCAACTTCGAAGCCACGCCCATCGTGAGGGTCGCCGTGGAGCCCAAGCACCCAAGTAAGAGGACCTCGTTTTTAAAAGCCCGTGACGTCCTTCCCGCTTTCAAAATGTGTGTATTTCACGCTTGATTCCTCACGATTTGTGTCAACAGTGCTGTGGATTTTCATTCCGGGTGTGTAACAGAAGAGAGCTTCCCAGGCCGGAGGCCCTCGCAGACCAGCTGCTTTTCCAAGGGGGTCGAACCTCCGTCCTGGGAACACGGTGTATTTAGGCTCCTTTGCCTTCCGGGGAAACCGTGTCCTTTGTGGCAGAGATGAGGTCATCTCCTTCCCCCCATGACCCTGGCACAGGCTCAGCAGAGCTCATGTTTTATGTGACTGGTTAGGATCTTCGACTCTTACCCCAAACTTCTTGGTTCCAAATCCATCATACTCTCTTGGCTCTCGGTTCGCTAGGTTATCTGGACGCCGGGCGTGTCCTGTCTCTTTGGAAAGCACTTCCTGCCCCACCCAGTATGCCGACCGTGTCTTTACTAGTGTTAAGTCTTTGGTTTGTGCCATTTGCCTGACCAGGCCTCGTTAACTCTTGTATTTTGCTTCCCGTGACATCGCTAAGCCCGCATTCCCTGTGACTTTGGTGTTCCCAGGGCGTAGTGGTCGTCGGGGGAGAATCTCCTGTGTGCTCTAAGGGAAGCGGAGGGCAGGTGTCGTAACATGGTGGTTCTCTGCGGACATCTGTGGCACCTTCGTTGCCCTTGCCCGTCTACACCTCATCTCGCCCCAGAGCCGGGGCCTCCCACAAGCTTGTCTCTGCCTCAAGTTCTAAGAGACATCCTTAGCATCGAGGGTCCCCAGGAGCCTAGAGCAGACACTCGGAGGACGGCATCTCTGACCTGTGGGCTCAGTCCCGATAAGCAGCCATCTTGGTTGGGCCCCAGAGACAGCCCTCTTCCCGGCCATCACCGTAGACCGCCAGTGCTGGCTCGCTGCACGGACTGACCCTGTTCTTGTTGAGGCCTGCTTCCTCTCCAGGGGCTCGTCCAGGCCCTGGCCCCTCCCGGTTGGCTCTTCTCTTGTGCCGGCGTGGCTCCGGCCGTCGCCGGCTGCCTCCAGCCGTGAGAAGTACGCACAGTACGAGAAAGTTCGTTTCACTGCAGTTGTGACACTTGAGTCTGGCAACTGCGGTTTCTTCTTCGGCATGTCTAGTATTTCTGGCTTCTTCTCTGTTCCATTTAGACCTAAATTTTTAAACCCGAGATCAAAGAAATAATTGCTAATCGAAACCATAATGTTTTTGTAGAAATTTATCATTTTTGGAGTGTGCCTGTCGGCCGCGTGCTGCCCTGGGCTGGAATCCCCGCTGGGGAGCGGCCGGGCCGGAGGGGCCCAGCCGGCTTCCTTCCCGTCCCGCGGCCGACTGTCCGGTCTCCTGCCCGTCGGCGAGGCCGTGCGGTGACAGGAGACGCGGGAGGGCCGCGCCGAGGCCCGTTTTCCTCGCGTGCTCGGTCGCGAGTTCCTCAGCCGTGTGGGAAACAAACCAGCGTGGGCGCCTGGGCGGCTCAGTCGGTTAAGCAGCGACGTCGGCTCAGGTCATGGCTCAGGTCATGATCTCGCGGTTCACGGGTTCGAGCCCCTCGCAGGGCTCTGTGCTGGCAGCTCGGAGCCTGCGTCGGATTCTGTGTCTCCCTCTCTCTCTGCCCCTCCCCCGCTGGCCCTCTGTCTCTGTATCTCTCTCTCTCTCTCTCTCTCTCTCTCTCAAATACAAGTAAACGTTGAAAAAAATTTAAAGAAAAACAAACTGACACGGTTAGAAGGGACAGCGGTTTTCTTCATAATTTTAGGAAGTGTGGCTCCTTTCCCACCCGAGTGTGCAGCCTGTGCCGGACTCACGTGCACGCGCCTGGCCAGGTGGCCACAGCGCCAGCGCCCGGTGTCGGAGTTGCCCCCTCGTTCCGTCCGGCACCTCCGTGTGCGCGGGGCATGTCTGGGGTGCTTCTCGGAACCGTGTCCTCGTTCCCGCCAGCCCCAGTGAGGCCTGGGGGGCGGTTACTGTGCGGCCCCTCCCCCCGCGGGTCCCGCCCGTGCCAGCGCCAGCGGACTGCGGGCAGAGCGCCCTCCTGTGGCCGGATTTCCTGGCCCCGCCCCCATGAGCGCACCCTGTGCCCCGCGCCCTCTTCACCCCCTCGTGCCGCGGCCCCGGCCGGCCCGCCTGCAGCACCCCCCTTGCTCACCTTGCCGTGTGAACACACGCCTTTCCCCTTGGCTCTCATTTCCGAGACCGAGGTCACAGTACCATGGTGGCCGCCCCTCTGTTCTGTGTCCCTGGGACACAGAAGCCGAGGTGTCCCAAAGCCAGGATTGCTTCCCTCATCATAGATCCTTGCCACACACTAGGATTTCACGTTGATTGGTTTATTTAATCCCCTCAGTAGCCTTATGCAGTTTTTTATCCTCATCTTCTCAGAGGTAAACTGAGGCTTAGAGAAGATAATGCTTGCCCAAGGCCTGCAGTTAGCGGTCGGTGTCCTGCAGCGTACCGCCAGTCCAGGACACCGAGCGCCTCCTGTGGCCGGGCCTGGGGAGTCACACAGCACTGGGCTTGCTCTGCTGTCCACACGCCCCACCCCCACCCCGGCCAGACCGCCAGGAGGGCGCTGCCCCAGGGGGTGTGCATGCCAGGAGGGAGGTCGTCCGGCCGTCCCTCGTGGAGGTGGCTGCCGTGGTAACACTTCATTGTGTTTGCAAGTTTTCTCCTAACAGTCGGTGGTGCAGCCGTCCAAGGTGTGCATGTAGTGTCCCTTGACCAGTGGCTCTTCCCCTGGGAAGGGCACCTGACAGACCATGTGGCCCAAATGGGACAGGTGCATCGTGGGCCGCCTTTGCTCGGTCACCGTGTCCACGTAAAACCCCCATTTAGCAGTTGATACACAAAGGTTTTGTTGAAACCCAGATAGTGAATATTTTTCACGATCTCACTTTTTTTAGGTTAATTAAAAGATGTTGACTTTTTTTCATCTTTAATAGATCATTTGGAAGATTTTTAAACAGGAAAATCAGCGTCCAGATTTTAAGAGGTTTAATAGATGCCGTTTCTGGCGACAAAATGACTATCATCGTAAATAAACATTTTCAAACATCCGATTTCAAAATGTCTCCACATTCCAAATTTTGTTTGGAAAAACTTTCTTCTTTGCTCGTTGTTCGGCTCTCGCCTTTACCATGGAGAGAGAGATTTTAACGGTGTGTGCCTTTTTTGTTATTTTTAAGGAATTTGTAATTGAGCCAATGGGGAGCTGGCAAAAAGCTTTTTCCTTTATTATTTTTATTGTTCTCTCTGTGCCATACGTTATTCATGTTATCAGTGGTCTTTTTGCAGGAATCTTTTCAAACCAGGTGAAGTTAGTTAACACGGATAATCTCTGTAAACCCGCTTAATTAGGCAGAGGAGAACCACAGGATGCCGGAAAGGAACAGAAAAGACGGCCTGTCAACCCACGCTCAGTGGGGTCCCACTCTGTCTTCTCTCCGAGTCCACGCACCCACGTGTGGCTCGTCACTGCCTGACGCATGCGGGTGCTGGCACCCTCCTGCAGGCTTCAAACCAGTGACTTTGACACAAGCTCTTGGCTTCTCTACCCGCCTCCTCCTCTTTAAAACAAGAACAGTACTCATCCCGGCCACACAGTTAATGAACTCATACCTGTGAAGTACTTGTTGGCACGTGGTTAGCTAATATGAAGTGTTACCACTAGAAAAGTTTTATTTCAAAACTAAGTAGATGTGGAAAAGTAAATCGATACGGAACAGACATACTAAACACCACTGATGGTAGAAAGTTCCCGTGGTTTTGTTTGTCTGGCCTGTTGAAAACCGGGCATGGAGGGGTTGCCGAGCCCCTCCTTCAAACAGAGAAGCGAAGCAGTGACGGGAGACTTCCTCTGCCTCAAATGACAGTTGCCGCTGACTGCACGGGATGGGGTGGAAAGGCAGTTAGACCAAGACGGGCACCAGAATCCCGTCCATGCCCGCAGCTCCGGTGGGCGGTCAGGACACGCGGTCAGGGTCAGAGGCACGGGCAGGAAGGGGGTGTAGAAGGCGCCCGGGGCTCGCTGGGCACAGAGGGCAGCTCTGTTCTAAAACCCAGGGTCCTGTCGAGCGTGTCTCCGTAATCGTCTCTTGACTTGAACACCACGTGAGGTGTTTCATTGTTGGTGATTGTAACTCTTCTCTGGGGAAGAGTTCTGTTGCACATGTAGGTGTATAATACGTGCGTTTGTAATAGCACGTAGGTGGATGCACATGCACAGCGGTGGGCGTTTGTGTTTGCCGAGGATTTGGATCGCTCAGCTTCGCGGGTCCTGATGGTAACAGGTGTCTTGTGGGAGCTGTTTGCCGCATTATCTGCCAGAAAAGTAAACGTGTACTTTTCCCTTCAGTAGCCACGGGCATTGTCTTGCGGTTCGATGAGTCCTTAGTCCGTATTGAATCAGTGTTTCGTTCTGTTCGCCTAGGTGAGATGCCTCAGCTTGTCCGGGGAATGAAGCTGCTAAACCAGGCCGATCCCTGTGTCCAGATCTTAATTCAGGAAACGGGGGAGCACGTTTTGGTCACAGCGGGAGAAGTCCACCTTCAGCGGTGCCTGGATGACTTGAGAGAAAGGTGAGACGGTGACGGTCGTGGAGCGGTCGCGGCCCCCAACTCAGTGGGGGGGGGGGGGGGCGCCGGTGTGCCCCGAACCAGTTGAATTCAGACAAAAATGAAGTGCCCTCAACTCAAACATGAACTGCTATGGTGTCGCTGGACCGTAGATTTCATTTTTAATAACTGACAGCGTCTACTTCTGCACTTGAGTAAGTTTACATTTTTAAGCTCGAGTCATAAAGTATTTTCACACGTAGGTCTTTTCCTTTACGCGTATACACACGCAGCACGTCACAGCAGCCAGACCCTAGTCCTGCGCTGTGAGCTTCGGCTGGGACGGGCCAGACTTCTGTCCTCGTTGATGGAGCGTCGGCGGGGGACGCCTGCAGGGCATGCCGCCGTGTCTCCACGCTGGTGACGGTGCCGTCATAAAGCACGCGTCCCAGGTCACTTTGTGTAAATGCTCCGTAGCTAATGTATGTTTGGCGGAGCAGTCAGGAAGATACAGCGGGGGGAGAGGCACCGTTGGCTCCCCGCGCACAGGTGACCTCCGGGGCGCCGGGGCTCCACCCCGGCCCGCTCCGTGCGCCGCGGCCCGTGTCCGCTGCTACCTGCATGGGCGGCCCTGGTGTTTGGTCGACGTGAACTCCTGGAGGTGGTGTTCCCGCCCCGAAAGTGACTACCAGCCTCTGCGCTCAGCACGGTTTGTCTCGTTTAATCCTTATGACGGGACGGCGCCGGGCCGCGGTACTCGTTGCATCACCGCAGTACTCCCGCCCCCCCACCCCCACCCCCGCGGTACTCATTCCCTTACCACAGTACTCCCCCCCCCCCCCCGCCACAGTACCCCTGCCCCCACCGCAGTACTCCCGCCCCCGCCACAGTACCTCTGCTACTGCCGATGATAGAATAGGGCGAGAACAGGTGCGCCTGCGGCACCATCCCCGGGGACCTTGCGGAAGCTCCTGATGGAAAGGGGGCGCGTTCTCAGCTTCGTTTCTCGGTTTAAAATGTTGTTGTGGCTTTTTCCTTCCTTAAGTGTTGTTATAGCCATAATTAGCACAAAACTGGAAGGCACGCCTTCCCTTTCTTCAGTGTTTGTTACCGTTTTTTTATAATTTCTGAAGAATATAACATTGGCTAGAGAATAATGCTAATTGGATAAATTTTAAGGTATGTTTTAAAATAGCAGTTCTCAAGAAGGCTTTTTAAAAAACCATTGAAATGTCATGTTAGTTTTTGGGGTCTTTGAACTGAATTATTTTCTCTTTTTTAATACTCTGCTACCAATTAAAATCCATGTTAAATAACCGTATGGGGCGCCTGGGCGGCTCAGTCAGTTGAGCGTCCGACTTCGACTCAGGTCATGATCTCCCGGTTCGTGGGTTCAAGCCCCACGTCGGGCTCAGTGCTGACAGCTCAGAGCCTGGAGCCTGCTTCGGATTCTGTGTCTCCCTCTCTCTGCTTCTGTCTCTCTCTCAAATATAAGTAAACATTTAAAAAAAATGTTTTTAAATAACCTTACATTTCTCAGGCCATTAACTCTTCTTTTAAAAAATGTCTTTAGGCACTTGGAGTTATATTTCAAATGTTTTCCCGTAAACCTAACATGGATTCTAATTAATGATTACTTTTTTGTTTCTTTTTGAGTCTTTTCATGTTTACCTCCTGGTTTTCATTATGTGTACTTTTTAATCTCAGGAGGAAAACCTAGTTTATAATAAAAGAATTAGTTTCTTAGAAATATGCCCTTAACATAGCATTAAAATATTTTAATAAATCAGTTTATTTTGGCAGCTACTCTGTGTAAACCTTTTCAGAAAATATCCTCATCCAAATACCTGACAACGATTTACACTTACATTGAATGAGGCTAACAAAACCCAAAACATATCTGCTTTTCAAAATACATATACTGCTTTGATACAATACTTTCTAAACTCTGAAGCGTTTATCTACTTTTCCTAAAAATTCCAGTTTCTGAAAGTGATGACACCTTCCCCTCCCTTTGTGTGTGGCCCTGGTGTGACAGATACATCCCGTCGAGCTCCGGCTTCTTGTCGTCTGTCGCTCCTCAGAGCGGAAACCTGGGCCCAAGTGGAAGGAGTCTTCTCTTGCACTTGTGTGCTTAGTTAGCAGGGGAGTTGCTAGACCAGGGGTAGGAGAGGACGACAGACAGATGGCTGCATCGGGACCCAGGCAGGCAGCATTTCATGTCACGTGCGACATGGGGACCCCGAGGGAGCTGCCTCAGCAGGTGTTGACAGAGGCCATTGCCTCCTCATGGCTCCCCAACGGCATGTCGGAGTTCGGGGCACCTTAGGGAATTGGGGGCTAGGTCCCTCATCCTGGGCTAAGAAGCATAAGAACATTATGAGCAGTTTTATACCAATAATTTTGTTTGTTTGTTCACCTATTTATTTTGAGAGAGGGGGTGTGAGCAGGGGAGAGGCAGAAAGAGAGAGAGAGAATCCCAGGCAGGCTCTGTGCTGACAGATGCAGGGCTCGATCTCACGGACCGTGAGATGATGACCCGAGCCGAAACCAAGAGTCGGACGCTCGACCGACTGAGCCGCCCAGGCGCCCCCCACTAAATTTTAAAGGAAATGGGCAAATTCCTGGAAAAATCTGACCCATAGAAAAGTAGAAAACCTGGTAGTCATAGCTATCAAAAGAATTCAGAGTTGGAGTAACATTAAAAGTGTCAACCAATGTGTATTTATTTACCAGATTAACAGAAGAAAAATCATCTCAGTGGACAAAGGAAAAACATTTAATAAAATTCAGCATTCACACATGCTCAGAGCTCTCAGCAAACCAGGAATAGAAGGAATGTGCTTAAAACTGACGAAAAATATCCTCAGAGTAACTAGGGCACACATGTACTTACTGTCTTTGGGGGTCAGAACTGAAACAAGGGTACCCCCTGTAACAAGGGCTGTTTCAGATCGTATTGTCGGTCTTGGGCCGCGTTGTGAAGAATAAAACATAAAGCATACGGGACTCGAAAAGGGACAGCTGCCACTGCCACCGTCTGCACACGGCATGACAGAGCGCCAGTAATCCAGAAGATGCGGGGAAGTGTTAGGATTAGTAAGTAAACCCAGCAAGGTTGCTCTAGTCAAGATTAACATGCAGAATTGATTGCATTTCTATATACTGTTAATAAACAGAAAAAGAAAATTATCTTAAGGTTACCATTTACAGTAACAAAAATATCAAATGCCTAGGAATACAACGGACTCAAATTCCAGGCTGTCTGCAAACACTGTAACACACAAAAGAAGGTGTCTGCCACCTTTATGGCTTAAAAAAATTGTATTATGATGATGTCAGCTTTTCCCAAACTGATCATACATTCAGAGCAGCCCCAGTCACAACCCTGTTCACCGCATGTGTTGGCAGAACTTGACGAGTTGATTCTAAAATTTGTGTGGAAATGCAAAGGGCCAGTAAGGACCAAAACCCTTTAAGCAAGTAGGACAAGGTGGAAGTTCTTACTGCTCTGGAAATCGAAACTTATTTGAAAACTACAGAAGTTGACTTTGTGCCGTTGACACAAGGATAGACGGACGGACGGGAGGACTAGGGCAGTGAGCGTGGAAGGGGCAGGGCGGAACAGTGGGGGCACCCGCCTCTCCGCAGACGGTGCCGGCAGCTTGGACCTCTGTCTGGGAAAACCTCTGCCTCATCCTGAACTCAGAAACCTATTCCGGGTCTGTTGTGGGTTGACGTGTAAAAGGCAACGTCATAAAGTACCTGGAAGATAACACAGAGTATCTTCGAGACCTCGGGATAGGAAAAAGCTTCTTAAATAAGACGTTAAAAACACAAATGACAGAGTAAAGTTTGATGGTCAGAAGACACGATGAAGTGTAAGAAGGCAAACCCTAGGGTTAGAGAACACGTTTGTAATATGCACAGTAAACACGGGACTTCAAGCCCCAGTATATAATGAATTCCTTCCGGTAGATGAGAGAGGCAGCAACCCCTAGACGGTGGAACAAAGGCTTGAACAGGTGCTTCACATCCCCAAAGTCTAAAGACCAAGAAACATATGAAAAGATATTCAGCTCCCTATTAATTACTGGGAGGAAGTTAAAACCAAAGTGGGATACGTCTGCAAACCCACCAGAGGGGTTGAAATTTGCAGGTGGCCGTATCAGATGGCGCCAGAGATGGGCAGTAGGAATCCCCCTCCGTAACTGGGGACACTGGGAGTTGGTATGACTTCGGAATACACTTTGGCATTACCTTCGGAGGGAGGAGGTGGGTGCTTGTTACGGCTTCTGGTCTGAGCCTGGCAAGTGTGCATTAGGAACGTTCGTGGCAACGAACATTTAAAATTTTTTTTTTTTTACATTTATTTATTTTTGATAGAGACAGAGCACAAGCGGGGGAGGGTCAGAGAGAGAAGGAGACACAGAATCCGAAGCAGGCTCCAGGCTCCGAGCAGTCAGCACAGAGCCCGATGCGGGGCTCGAACTCACGGACCGCGAGATCATGACCTGAGCCGAAGTCGGCCACTCAACGGACTGAGCCACTCAGGCGCCCCAACAAACGTTTTAATAGTCCCCAAACTGGAGACAACTCCCAACAGTGCAGTGGACAAATAAATCATGATACCTTCTTACCGTGAAATTCTGTATAGTAACCTCAGTGAACAAGCTATTCGAACATGGATGGATATGTCACAGCATAATACTGAGCCAGAGAACCCAACTGGAAAAAAAAAAAAGATTTGATCCTGTTTATATATACATATCCAGTATTAAAAGCGCGCCAGACTGAACTATAGCGGGTAGGGGTTACATGCGGGTTACATGTTCAGGCGGTAAGAATTTTCAAGAAGGGACTAGAGTAAAACCCGGGTTAGTGGTTCTATTCTTGGGGTTGGGGGAAGGCATGAGGGTCCTTGGGCTGCTAACGTTCTGTCTCTCGACTTGAGTGGTAGTTTCCGTGGGTGTTTACTTTGTGGTCACTGACAGGTCTGTACATTATTGTTGTGTCACCTGTTCCATAGGACTATAAAATTTTACAATTGTACCTACATTAGGAGTATACATAAAACTCTAGCGTCTTTTAGCTCTCATAGGACAGAACCTGCCTTCTAATACATGAGCTCCCTTTTCGACTCTGACACACATCTTCAGAAACACATTACGTGCAGGAGCGGGAGACAGGGGACACCCTGTCGTGTCCGGGCCAGAGAAACCGTCACGGTTCTTAGCAACCAGATCTCAGGAGCTCAGAGATGGCAACATCTCCAGGTGGTGGTGATCAGAGACAGCAGGAAGTTGCGGGCGGTCAGAGCCTGCTGTGTTCCCGTGGAGGCAGGGGCCGGCTCCGCGTTGCCCGGATTTGGAGGGCCTTTGGCCCCGAGGTGCTCTGCAGGTGGGACAGGATATGCACCCCCCTTTCGTGGCGCGGAGTGGTTCTCAGCAATCTCAGAGGTGATTACTGCAAGGGGCTTCTTGGGACCCCCGGAAACCGAAGGCCTGACGAGACTCCCAGCCCTTCCTACATTACAGTACGAGGAAAAAATGTGTTTGCTGTCAGAGTTGCGGTAGCTGTCGCAGTTCAGTTCTAAGAATAAGACCATATTTTCTCTAAATAATGATAATGTTAAAAATATCGTCCTGTGTCAGAGATTTTTACGTGCTTTCATTTTTTTTTTTTTTTAAGTGAGGAATGGGTATTCAATTTAATTGAATGCGAATTTAGCATTTTTACAGATGGTTCCTTAGATTGGTTACTCTATTTGACGTTTTCAATATGCTGTATTATTTTAACAGATCTCCTAATACAAATAAATTTTTATGCCCTATGATAAAAGCTACTTCGTGTTATGGTGAAGTATTCCTTTAATGTGCTGTTTACTTTGTCACTACAGCATTAACTGGGAAGAGCATGAGTTCTGGGGTCAGACCTAGCTTCGCCACCGACTAGCTCTGTGACTTAGAGTGACTTCGTCTTTCTTACCTGGTTTTCTCCTCTAGACAAGGAGGATACTAATATACCTACTAAAGATAAACTACCTGTAAAACAGCACACTGTGTCATATGGAATAAGTGATTAGTGAAAAGAAACAGTGCACATACATCCTTTTTTTCCCCTTGTTATTTCAGATCTTATATCTGAATTCTTAGGTGAGATTGAACTGCGGGTTTGTGTATGCTGTCTTTGTCAGGTTCGAAGAGGAAAATATATTTTATTTCATTTCTTTAATACATGAAAATGTGTAGGGCACATCCTGGTTTACATAGGAAGCACCAAATACGTGTTGATGTGACTTTAGCTATCGTTTTTATGAGTAGGCACAGCATCTTGAATAAAGTGGTACTTTTTTCTATTAAGTTTTGTGTTTTAATTCCAGCGTAGTTAGCGCACATCGTTACGCTAGTTTCAGGTGTACCATATAGCGATTCAGCTATCACTTTTGTTACTCAGTGCGCTCATCATGACAGGTGCACTCTTAATCCCCATCACACATTTCACAAAGATATTTCAGTACAATGTCAGGAAGACATCTATCCCGTATCTTCCGTAACGATAAGAGCATTGAAATGAGCTAATCCTTGACAGTGAACATGCTCACTGGCAAAACCAAAACCTTTCTCGGGAATAATTTTTTTCACATCGTTATCTTCCTCCACACATTCTGGTCCATTCAGGTTTCCTATTCTAAAATCAATTAGATTTGGTTGTACCTATTTTGGTAACATACTGTTTTTAGAAAACCATCCATTTATTGAGTTTTAAAATTTAATCAAAAAGAATAAAATCAACTAAACCAGATACCTGCCCCAGATCCCCAGAATGTTCTACAGAAACCAGAAACAAATCTAGAATCAAATGCGACCATTTCAGAAACTCTTAGTATTTAGTTGCCTTACTGCGTAACATTTCCCAGAGAAAAGCATTGGTCCATGATCCCAAGATTTCATATGACATGTATGTGTGAACAGACACACATACTTGCACATGCGTTTATGCACACATCCATCCACACTGCCAGTGGCAGGTAGAGACCTGCCCAGAGCCTTAGTGTTACCTGGGAATGAAGTAGACACAAAATAAAGATTGGGTGGTTTCATTGTTTTCCGAATCAATCCACGCCAATTTCCAGAATCTGCCCACCGTGAACTTATAACTCATTTGGAAGAAAATGTGGCATGAAACTAAACTTGATAGCATGTGGAAAAAGGGCTTTCTGAACTTGGTACTGGACTGAGGTGCAAGACTCTGTGGCCAATACAGTCGTCCCTGGCCACACGTGGCCATTTAAAATTAAAGCTAAGTGAAATTAAAACTTCGGTTCCTCAGTCACACAGCCACGTATCGAATGCTCCGTAGCTACGTGTGGCTATTTAAATGTAATTTAATTAAATAAAAAGAAAACTTCATTTCCCCGGTTATAGTAGCCACATTTCAGCTGTCCAGTCATCACAGTGCAGATACGGAACATTTCCATCGCTGCAGAAAGTTCTTGTTCAAAGTGTCTCTCTAGACAAACTCCTGGGTCACGCCAGCCTGGCTGTGAGCATTTATCAAAGCCAGATCCATTGTCAGGATTTGACTAGGTGTCCTCAAGTTCTGTGATTCCTTGTTTAGAGTTGTACTCATCGAGCTTTTCTTCTCCCGGTTTTTAAATTGGCAAATCATATTTTAAAGAATTCATATGTCAAATCTTACGAAACTATTTATTTTCCGCTCAAAACCATATTATCTAAATAGATGGTTGATTTGTTTTGAGAGCGAACAAAGCGGTGAAATTCTTATGTATGCAAAGAACTCCCTGAAGGTCTGTTCCCGTTGGAGGTGGTCCTTTCAATCCGAAATGAAAGTGGTGTTTGAATTTTGATAGAATGTAAAGGACCGATCTTTCCTAGTAAAATAATTTTCATGTTTCTGTGCTTCTTCAGAATCCTCATTGTGTCACAGTTCTGCATGGAAGTTTTGATGCCATTTTTATTGTAACCTTGTTATTTCTCTTGAATTTGTAGGTTTGCGAAGATTCAGATCAGCGTGTCTGAACCGATTATTCCATTCAGGGAAACAATTACAAAACCGCCAAAAGTCGACATGGTCAATGAAGAAATAGGCAAACAACAAAAAATTGCAGTTATCCACCAAACAAAAGAAGATCAGAGCAAAATCCCGGAAGGAATCCAAGTTGACTCTGATGGGCTCATTACCCTAACGACCCCCAACAAGCTCGCCGTGCTCAGTGTTCGAGCCATGCCCCTTCCAGAAGAAGTCACACGGATCCTGGAAGAAAATAGTGATCTGATTCGTTCTATGGAGCAGTTGACATCCTCTTTGAATGAGGGCAGAAATACTCAGACGATCCACCAGAAGACCCAAGAGAAAATTTGTGAATTCAAAAGAAAACTAGAGCAGCACCTGACAGGGAGAAAATGGAGGAACGTTGTTGACCAAATCTGGTCATTTGGGCCAAGAAAATGCGGGCCCAACATACTCGTAAATAGAAGCGAAGACTTCCAGAACTCAGTATGGACAGGCTCAGGCGTCAAAGCCTCCAAAGAGGCCAGTAGATACCGAGATTTGGGCAACAGCATCGTGAGTGGTTTCCAGCTAGCAACCCTCTCTGGCCCCATGTGTGAGGAGCCTCTCATGGGCGTCTGTTTCATTCTGGAAAAATGGGACCTAAGTAAATGTGAAGAACAAGGGGCAAGTGACAAACACAATCAAGAGCGAAGGGACGTGGTACAGGAGGCACAGGCGGAAGGTGAAGCCTGTCCCGGCAGAGGCGAAAACGGGGGGCCGCAAGATGGCGGCTCTGAGCCCTCGGAGCAGAAGACATCCCAGAGAGGAGAGTCTTCGCTCACTGACTGCTACGGACCCTTCTCCGGACAGCTCATTGCCACCATGAAAGAAGCTTGTCGCTATGCCCTGCAGGTGAAGCCTCAGCGTCTGATGGCAGCCATGTACACGTGTGACATCATGGCCACCGGTGACGTTCTTGGTAAGGAAAAGAGGGTGAGGACCGAGAGGTCTCTGTGGTCAGAAAACTCAGACTCACTTAATTTTTGTTTCTGCAGAAGCTGCATCGTCATCTGGGTCACTAAAGCACTAACGGCTCTGAAAGCCTTAAACAGTGAAATGGCGATGGGGGAGGAAACGTGATTACCAAAGATCTTTTCGTTTGCAGCAGACAGGCTCCTTCCTGTCCCGACGGTCTCAGGCGTAAGGTTTGACGTGCAGCGGTGTCCCGAGTGAGTGGCCCTGTCGGTCCAGGTAGGCAGAGTCTCTCTGGAAACCATCAGAGAGTGAGGTGACATTCTTGCACGCCTAAGGCAAAAGGCCGTCTGGAAGTGCCGGGTCCTTTCGGGAGAAGAAGAGCATCGGGGGCTTTGTTCACCACTGACCATTCCGTCAGATCCTCCTCCCGATTTTTCTGTCTCTGGAACGTCTCTGGGGTCCCTGGAGACACACAGCCCTGGCCTTTAGTAGCTGCTTTGACTTTTGACTGTTACTTCACGGAGACTTTGTTCACCTGTAAAAAGCAAGATCACCGACCAGAGGCTGTGAAGATTAGCCCGAGAACACAAGTCGTGCTTTAGGGGGGTGCCTGGCCTGTGGCAGCTCTCCCGTGAGAGAGGCGGTCCTAGAACCGTCTTCAGGGGCCAGGACGGCGCTGGGGAGCTTGTAGGCTCCCTCTGAGGCCCTTTGAGTCAGTGTGTGCTTAGTTTACATTCTTTTTAGTAAGGTTCTTCTGCTGATCAGTTCCTAAAAACAGGCACCTAACTCGTCAGGGTATTTTTTCTCTAAAGAAATCTGGGCTTGCATCCACAGTAGGGTTCCTACGAGACGGGCCAAGCATCCAAAGCAGCGTTTCGGAAGCAGCGGGGTTGAACAGATGCAGGGGGTTGGCCCCGCAGGACCGCCCGCCTGGAGCCCGTGTGTGCCACTGCACGCGTGCACGGTGTCTGCAGGGTGACAGGGAGCACGTGATGTGTCTCGGCCCCGTTTGGGCCAGCGTATCGTTACAAGCTCATGGGATCCATGCATTGGTGGAGGAACACCAGTTGAGACCATTCCCGGACGTTATTCTTCGTTTTCACCAAGAGCTTTCTTGATTTGCGGAGGCGGAGGCGGAGTTGGAATCGGGGAACCGTGCAGGAGACCTGGCTGCTCCGGTTACCCCGGCCCTGCCACGAACCACCGCCACCTGAATGCTTGCCTCGACGGGCAGCTCACAGCCTGTCCCCTGAGGAAGCATCGTCTTCCCTCTGTGGTCGCCTGCTAGTCTGCGGCCACGTGCACTGCCACGCGCCCCCCGCGCGAGCACTTCATGCGCCCGAGGAGCACATGAGTTTTCTGCTCTATGTCCCTGAGAAACCTCTCCGGAGCCTTCAGCTGATTTTTCACGGTGGGATTTTTGGTGCCCTTTCACCGTTCCCGGGGCTGTCCTTCGAGGCACCCCTCACTTGCTCTGCACCCGCCGGAGAGCAGCCATTGATGCCAACCGGCGTGGGCGCCACACGGCCCCCGGCGCGGTAGCGATCTTTCAGTGGGATCTAGCCACCGCCCCCTGTCGTGAACCCCTGGGAAGCCAGCGTGAGCCTCGTTCCCGTTGCAAGATAAGTCACGTCTTCCCACCCGTTCCCCAGAAAGCAGAATCCGAAGTTTGGCAACTGACGAGACCGTAGAGATGACGGAGTCCCGCGAACGCGTGTGTTTCCGTGAGCACCGCACACATCTGGACAGTGCAGTTTTCCTCGGGCTTCTCACACACCCAGCAGTACAGGGAGGATTCTGGGAAGTGCCAGCACCACAGCTGTAACACGCGGATTGTGTTTTCACGTGTCTGCTCTCGTGAGAACTGAAACTCAGTAAGGGGTGAACTGAGTGGGTGGGTGGAGTGAGTCTCCTTCGTGTCTGTAGGTTCCCCCGACGGTCACCTTGCCACCCGTGTAGAAGTAAGCTGAGGTTGGTGAGGTTTTGTGTCAGAAAGTCCATGCGTCTCCAGACGCAAGTAACTCCTACTCGCAGACATATGTACAAAGCTCTATGATGTTTTCTTAAAACACTGCGGGGAGTTGGCATATGGCTTCCTAGTCTGCAGTTTGTAGAATCAGAAGTTCATTTGTTCCTTACCTTTCGCCTGTACTTCAGCACACCTCCCGTCATCGATAATTTCTCAAAAAAGACAAGTTCTTTAGGGCTGTGAGATGTGACCCTGGCCCGGGAGACGGAACCCATTCAAGAAGGCCAGCTGCCTGCTCATCAGATTCCTGGGGGTCCTGGGCCCCGGTGCGCTCTCTGCTGTGATTGTTCGCCCGGCCCGTTTGTCCCCTGTTCTCCCCAGCGAAGAGAATGCAGGAGACGTGGATACCAGGACGCCCTGCTTTCCGGCGCTTCTCTGTTGACGCCACACTCATTTCTCCATGCTGTGGGCACGTCTCAGCCTTATTTCCAAACTAACGCAGCAGACCACGCTTGGTGTCGTTCATTGGCCCTTTTATCTGGCGGGCTCAGCTGGCTCTGGTTTTAACAGCCCTCCTTCGTCCGTCGTGCGCGCCTTCCTACAATAGGCCAGGAGGGCGCAGCAACCTGCCCGCCTTGACCCGACACATTTATTTTGGAGCCACTGTTGTATTTTGGGGTGGGGAGGATCTCTCCTCCTTTTTCTGTCATTGGGATCATTCATGGTTGGTATTTCTCTCTCATTACTCCTGCAAGGAATTTTATCTTAGGACTTGTTATCCCAAAACTTGTTCTCCTTCTCCTCCTTCGTGCATTTGAAATGACCCACCTGGAAGTGTAGGGTCCACGCACATCTGTGCCTATCCCTCCGCCTTCCGGACTCCTGGGGTGATAATAGGAATGCACAGTTGCTCCCCAGATTGCCGTCTCTCCTACATTATCTGTTTGGAGTGGCATCTGTCCGTTGCTTTCTGGCCACGCAGATTTTCCCACCTAACACCTGAAGCCAGAATCCGTGGTGGCGTTCATCCACTGAAATTCCAGGCAGACCGTCACGTCTTCCCTGTCGAGCCCATGCTCTGTGCCCGCCTTCCCGTTTCCATTAGGAGTTCACAGGACCCTGCACGTGACCAGGCAGCCCCAGGCCTGTCTTCCTCCTGGCCCTGTCCACCTGGCCGTCAGACTGCGTCCCGGCACTTGGTAGGAGGAGACGTACCTTGATCATCCACAGGGTTACTTGCCCCCCCTTCTCTCTCAGGAGCAGAGTTAGTCTTTGTCTGGCCGCCTCCAGGTCACTGTCCACTGTGCTGTAGGTCCTTCTGGCCCCTCCGAGGCGGTGCCCTTTGCGTGGACTGCTTAGTCCCGGGCTCTCTGTCCCAGGCGCTCTGGCTGGCGTGATACATTTATCCCCAACCAGCTGGCTGCCACCTTACAGAGACCCCGTGTTTTGATTTGGTCTGGAGTCATTTCCTCCAGAGTCAGTTGGAGGCCCTGCTGCTCAGAGTTGAGGGTCTTCTCTTAAGCCCATTTTGGGTTGCCTCAAGGGGTCCTTTGGTAACGATAGCCACTTTCTTGTACCCAAGGTCAGTATAGCCTCCTGCTCGCTTTCTGCGCTTTTCTTTTTCTTTCTAAATCACCGCCTTCATCCGGAACAAGAAACGAGGAGACCTTGGTGACCCTAAGGCCTTTGCTTCCTGCCCAGATACTCAGACATCTCCCAGACTTTGTTGATGGATGCTTTAATTCTCTAAGAATTAGCACAACTTGAGAGACAAATTCAGGTCTTTCTTATTAAGCAAAATGAGTGTTCTTAGTCTCTCTTAAAAACTGAGTTCTTTCTACACAAGGTGTTAAAGCGAGACATCGTCTATAGGTGGTCAGAGTAGGGCGTTCTGTAGAAGGACAGAGGCCTGTCCTATATCCCTTCATCGGGGGAAATGGGCCTCTTCACTTACAAAGTCTACTTTCTCAAAGGCCCGGTTCTGTTCTCATTTTTCACCCATGAAAAGTGCCCTTCACTTAGGGGACGTTAGAATTGGTTTGTGTTTTTGTCACGTTCATATTTCTTCTTCTGACCTGTTAGCTTCTTTCATTCTTGGCTCCTCACTGTTTTTATCTGGCGGTGACATCACACGTTCCTGCTGGTGTTGGAGTTTCCACCTTCTGTTTTCACCTGTAGGGTACGCGCTCATGTTGCGAGAACATACGTGCCTTGAGGTGTCAGGGACAGTCTTAGTAAGTGCCATTGTTTGCTTTTAAAAGCCTCCTCTGTTCCAGACTTGGGGTCCCTTTTCCATTTCATCAGCCTTTCCTAATTCACTTCAACAAAGCATACTGACGTGTGTACGTGCCCACACCGTGTTGAAGCACCATCCCTGCTCGGAGAGAGGCGTTAGGCGACAAAGCCTCATTATATGAAACAGCACGGCTGAATTTAGTGAATAAATGTGGTCTTCCAGCGAAATTTTATGAGAAATTGGGATTAGCAGAATTCGAAACAGGGTAGACTTTTCTAAAGTGATAGTTCTTTGAAACGGGCTTTGATGGGTGGAATAATTTTGAGTTGAGCAGCTGAGTGTGAAATTGGCCTTCTTTGTACCACGGCACTGCAGACTGCCACGGAGCTTGGAGGGAACCCGCTCCGACTCGGTTTTATGGGCACTTCTGTTCCGCATTACCATGCCAACGCTGGCTGGTTGGGTGGTTGAAGCCAACGGTAGTAACACTTTGCGTTAACCCACACGGACCTGTGTCTTGTTACATTTGGGTCCTCACCCGGTCACCCTGATGCTGCCAAAGTATTTATTAGCCTTCCGGCCCCCTGTCAACTTCGGATCTGGTCATCATGCCTTCCGGACCCTTACGTTGCTGGTGACCGTCGTGAGGCCACGCAGCTGCAGTCAGAACACGGACGCCTGCCTCAGGACATCTTGCCAGGGTGGGCATAACTTGTTGCTGTGCGTTTCCTGTAAACTCGTGGCTGGATTCATCTGCACAAGAGCGGCCGGCCCGCCTCCCCCACTCTGTCCACAGTACGCTGTAGCTCACGTTTGGTCAAAGCCCATCTGTATCCTGTCAACCACACGTGCCTGATTTAGCAGTCTGGTCGCTCTGTAACAAAAGGAAGAGAGGTTAGCGCGACCTGGTTTATAAGAAGTGCCCACCAATTTCTTTGTGTGTTTTAATTGAAGCTACACCGCAACGGCCACCAACGATAACAGAAACCACAACATAAAAGAAGAATCTTCCTCCTTGAAAATCAACCTGTCATTTTCCACTCTTTTACAGTCTTTGTCTGTAATAGTATGTTTCACATAGCTGTAACCTTATGGTGAAAGCAGTTTAATGTTTTGCTTTTTGCATTTATTACTTCTTTTAAAAGCGTGCTTCCATTGGGCCACTTAGTATTCACAATTTCCATTTTAATCTATGCATAATATCCTATCAACTTGTTATGCTATAATTTACTTCCCATCATCCCCAGATTGGAAATCCGCATTGTTTCCTGTTTGTCTACCATAAGAGAGAACATTGCTGTGAACAGCTGCTCCCGTTCCTCAATTTTGGAAAAACGAAACGAAACATACCTTTAATTGCCGAGCTCCCAGCTCTAAGGATTGTAGAGTCTCCAGACCAATCTTGCTGCCCATCAGAGAAGAAAATATACAGACGGGAATATGTAGTGCCATGAAAGAGATTAGGTTCAATGGAGCCCACATGGCGAAGAGGCCCTTTTGATCTTAGGGTACCACAGGAGACTCGGACCAGGTGGTTCCAGATGGGCTCTAACTCCGTGGAGTTGGCCGAGATGCACCCTAGATTGGAGAACTGTGCCCACAGCGTGTGCCGTGGCAGCGAGTGCCCTACCCCGGCTTAGGGCAGAGGGTCCGCCCCGCATGCCATGGAGTCTGCGGTCCCCGTGGAGGGTCCGCCCCGTGTGCCGTGGGGTCTGCGGTCTCGGTGGAGGGTCTGCAGCTGTGGGATCTGCGGGCCCCAGAGCTTGAAGTGAGGGGTGAGGGGTTGCTGCCGGGTCACAAAAGGCCTTGAATTTGGGTCCAGACGTTTATCTGTTTATCTGGTAGTCCAAGTCCCGCCCTGATCAAAACTTCGCATCGATTAGACTTTTTGTTGCCATCTTTTTCCCAATGGATGCTTGTGTCTCGGTGCCTTCGCGAGACACCTTTTTGTCGAGTGCAAGGACAGGTGACTGACCAGTAGTGGAGCAGGTGCCCTGGTGGAGGGGAGGCCATGTGCTCAGAGGCCGCAGGGTCACGGGTCCTCCTGGATGTGGCTACCATAATTTCCCCGCTGGAACAGTGGCCAGTTTGGAGGGTCTCTGAATGCATCCAAGCATCGGACACAGCTGTTGTGAAAGCCAAGTGCGTTTGGAAGGGTCTCTTTATAGTGGTTTTCCTTTGCTCAGTGATCCATCCCTAGGCCTCAGTTTGAGGATTTCGTTTTAGTGGAATTAAAACCGAATGGCCGAGAATTACACGATGAATGACGTTCGGTCTCCATTGCAGTACCTGGCCGGAGGCCCCTGGCCTGACCCACGCAGGAAGGGAGGCGCTGCGGGCCTCCATGGCGGGGGCTTACGCCTGGAGGAGACCGGCCGTCCTTCCTGCGCTCTTCTCCTCGGCCAGCCGGGCAGCCGAGACTCCTTTTTCCAAGTGGCAGGTGAGCGGAGGCCTCAGGGGACGTGCCTGCCGGCCCCGCAGGTTCCTCACAACCGCGTGTGGTTTTCGGTTGTCCGTTCTTAGCAGAGTCGGACCCCCTCATGGCTAAAAGGATTCTTGGAGCACCGGAGGGACCCTTCCAGAAGCCGGCCTCTGTAGCGGGGAGACCTCTCCCTCCCGAGTGGGAGGCGGCATCGGGCCTGACTGCGAAAATGTAGTTAGCCAAGAGAAAGCGCGGGCATTCTTGTGATCTGGGTAGACCTTGTCATCAGACGGGAAAGATGCCACACACGGTTTCCAGGGGAAAAGAAATACCTTAACGCCACTTACGTGTTAACCAGTTTTTAAAAAACGTGACCAGACATCTCTGCGTGTTGTTTTCATTTCTAATATCAAAATGTTACTGTGTCTGTTCCTTGCTTACTGGGCCCAAATAGCCTCACGCTGTTCTCATCAAATCAATAATGTGTCATAATTACGAGTATTTCAGTGTGTACAAAGCCCAGGCACACTCGTCTCCTTGGGTTTCACACCCGGAGACTGACTGTCATGGGGGATGTTGCATCAAAAGGTCCTTTTCAAAGCCGCCCGCTTCTCAGGCTGTGTGAGGGGTCTGCCCTTCGGGCAGTGCGGTTTGGGGTGGTTTCGCCTTTCGTCTCTGATTTTTTTTTTTTTTTTTTTGTCGCGTTACTTTTAAACACTTACGAGAAAAGTTTTCATGCTTGTGTAAACCAGAATCCTCGGGAGCGCCGTTTCTCACGGGTGGACTGTTACAGGGAGCGTGAGCGGTCGCGTGTCTGTGTGGCTCGGGACGTGTCACCGGTCAGTGAATTTAAGAGCTGTGTTGCTTTCGCAGGTCGGGTCTACGCGGTCTTGTCCAAGAGAGAAGGTCGAGTGCTTCAAGAAGAAATGAAAGAAGGGACGGACATGTTCATCATCAAGGCGGTGCTGCCCGTCGCCGAGAGCTTCGGCTTTGCTGACGAGATCAGGAAGAGGACGAGCGGCCTGGCCAGCCCGCAGCTGGTGTTCAGCCACTGGGAGGTAACAGCCCAGCCCCGTCCCGCCTCCTCAGGCGCCGGCGTGCTCCCTGCAGATGACCCCGAGGGTGGCAGCCACCGCCGGGCCTCCGTGGGGCCTCCGCTCAGTCCCTCGCCCGGGAGAAGGCACGGGGCTGTTCTCCTCCAAATGGAAGGGTCCTGAGATTACGTGGGGCCTGTGACACACACATACACACACTCATTCTTCACTTTTGTTTGACGCAAAAGTTAAGACGCAGAGCGTTCGATCCTGTGTTTCCCTCTGAAGATAGCGGTTAGAATTTTAAGGGAAAAGTCACAGACGTGTTGAAAGTGAAGCTCTCAGGAACTTTTCTTCCAGGGGGGAAATACTTCGGGCGTTTAGAGGGGAACGGTCGTGTTGGCAAGGAGCAGCTCTAAGCTCCCGTGCGTTCTGTGGCCCTCAGTCCCCGCTGCGGACTCTGCGGGTTTCCGCAACTTCTGTGCGCTGTGGGGTGAAAGGGTCCATCACAACCCCTCGCTGTTGGTGTCGGTAAAGGTGGGCAAAGAGCAAACCTTACCCGCACTTAAAACTGCAAACGTGGGTCCGCATTGCTGGGGAAGAGGAAAAGATGGTGAAGACATCGTTTTTTCACTTTTGGGGTTGGGCGGGGAGGGTACTCACACGGAGTAGGGAGGTCAGACCAGCCTCCCTGAGCAGGTCCTGGAAGGAGAGCTAGCCGGGCACTGAGGAGGAGGGCGCCGCGGGACAGGCGGGCGAAGGAGAGTGGAAAAGTCTGGTCACCTTCCAGACCCGTCTCGGGTCAGGAGGAGGGTTTGGAAACTACGGGATGTAAGAAGAAGGGCTGTTTTAGGAAACGAGCGTTTGTTGTCACTTTGCAGGGAACAGAAAGCATGGCCCGTGGCTCCCTCTCCCGGGGAGGCCCGTGCCTAGTGGGACCAGCGCTGGCTGTGCTGCCACAGGTTCGGGTTGCAGAGACCCCCTCTGCCGCGTGCTTGGGCAAGCCGGGGGGCCCCCAGAGTGCGTCCCGCCCCTGGGATGGCGTGCTGACCGTGCAGCCTGGTGCCCGACCGCGGGAGGCTCCCGGTGGTGTGGACGCGCTCGGGGCTCTCTCCTCTAGCCCTGCCGAATCACGACTGTTTACGTCCGGTGCCAGGTCGTCCCTTTTCTCACTTTCTGTAGCCAGACGGGCCCCTTTCTCCAGAGCAGGATTTAAAGAAACCGTTGAAGTGCGGGTAAGAAAGGGGAATGTGGTAAGTGAGGGAGAATTTCCCTTCTAAAGTGAATTTTGTAGTCAAGGAAATCAGCACTTCAGAAAGCCGGACTTTGACGGCAAATCTAGTTTTAATTGGGCGGTTCCTGTCACCTAAACGGACACCAGGGAAGTGGCTGTCCAGAACTGGCAGTTGTGTCTGCTTTTCCTAAAAAAAAAAAAACAAAAAAACACGCACACCCGTAATGCTCGAAAGAACCACGGTTAATGTTCTGGTGTAGTCTCCTTTTTTTTCTTTTAATCAGTAGAGTCTTCATCTTAACAGGGATTTACTATGAAATTTTCTTCATTTTGTCTCTTTGTCTAGAAACTAAATGAAGTTTTGGTGGTTTTATCGGTTTATATCAAAATAGGTATCATTCATTCCATGTTTCACCATGTAGAAAACAGGAGGTCCAAAACACTTATTTTTTTTTTAATTTTTTTTTTTTAACGTTTATTTATTTTTGAGACAGAGAGAGACAGAGCATGAACAGGGGAGGGGCAGAGAGAGAGGGAGACACAGAATCCGAAGCAGGCTCCAGGCTCTGAGCGGTCAGCACAGAGCCCGACGCGGGGCTCGAACTCACGGACCGCGAGATCATGACCTGAGCCGAAGTCGGACGTTTAACCGACTGAGCCACCCAGGTGCCCCCAAAACATTTATTTGTTAATTTCTGAACTTAAGTGGGTAGTAATTTCCCACTTACCCAAACTTGGACCTTTTCAGCTTTGTTTTTGGCACTCGATTATTACAGAGGAATAAACACCAGTGAGGGATACAAAGAACGGATTTGTTCAAGCAGCTTCTGAAGAACTACGTCTGTAGTGAGTCTATTAGGGATGATCTTACTGGAACGGTCTCCAGAGTCCTCCCCCGTGTGTTTTAGGGACCAGGCGTGATTACAGGGCAGTGCAGCTGACATTTAGAACCGAAGGGGGGTTTATCCCACTTAGAGCAGTGACCTCGAGAGGGCAAACCACTGTCTTCATCGGTGCTGCCGTTCTGAGAACCTCCCCAGAACTTGGAGCTCACCCGTCTGAACATCTTGCTGATGACAAGGTGTCCGTCTCAGGAAGGTGGCCTTGATCCCACCAGTGACAAGGCTGGGTTCTGGTATGTTTGACGAGAACAGAGAGAGTGCAAGTTCGTGATCCCGGGGGATCCCGTGTGCGGACAGATCCAAAGCAGGGATTCAGAGCTGTCGTAGGGGCATCATGATTGGAGGAACTGGGTTTCTGAATTCACATATCCTGTTTGCTAAAAATAAGTGATCATTTCACAGTCGGCCTTATCCCTGAAAGTGGTTTTATAAAGCACATTTTTAAAACTCTACGAAGTTTTCATTGTTTCCTAATTGGCAAGTAAGCAGGTAAGACTGTTCTGTGAAAACCTTCTCAGAGTAGATTGTCTTCTTCTGGGGCGGGGGCCTGGGCGGAGGGGACTCCCTGGTGGGGGCGGTGGGGACTCACTGGTGGGGGTGGCAGGGGCGGTGGGGGCTCATGCTGGGCTGGCGGAAGGCGGGGGCGGGGGCCCAGGCTGCTCCAACTCCTTTGTCAGCACGTGGCTTCTGCTGAGGGTCCAGAGTGGCTGCTCTCCCTCGCACCACACGTCCGCATCCCAGGCGGGAAGAACAGGAAGTGGGAGAATGGGAAGAGGAGGGCGCGTGCCCTCCCTGCAGGGACGTGAATGTCTAAGTGCCCACAGCCAGTCGCGCGGCCACATGTCACAGCACCCACCTAAGCAGGAGGTTGGGAAATGGAGCCTGACTAATCAGGAGTCAGCAGACGATGGCCCGTCACCTGTTCCGGTGAACGAAGTTTCCCGGAACACGGTCGTACCCATTCTTAGACGTGTTTTCTGTAGGTCCTGTCCAGAGACCGTGTGCCCTGCACTCTGGTTCTTTACAGAAAGAGTGTGCCTCCCCTCATCCCAAGCCTGAAATACCTGTTAGCAAAGAAAACAGGAGAAGAGATACTTAGGAACAGCAGGTTCTTACCAAATAGGCAATTTTTGTTAATGTGAAAACCACGATGACTTTCTCATCTGCTTTTTCTCTCACTCACAAAAGAAAGGCCAGAAATCTTATGTACTTAATAGTAGTTGTTTTGTTTTGTTTTTTTTTAAATACTAGTTTCTGTCTTAGTTGGTTATTAAAAGTCAGTCTCTTGGTAAATTTAGAGACGAGTGCGGTCGAGAAGAGCCCGCTCCAGTTTTGTACCACCGTCTGCCGGCCCCCTGCCACCTGTCCTAGTCCCCACTCCCGACAGCTTCAAATCTGCGAAAGTCTTGAAAACGACGTTATAATTAAATGTCATTGATGTGATCGTTTTTGGCTGTCTTCGTCCTCCCCCCTGGTTGGGTTTAGAAATAACGCAGTCGTTGAGCTCTGGCTTCTCGCTCCAAGCCACTTTCTTCCATTTGTGTTCTATCACACCATATAATTTACAATCAAGAGCTTTTGAGAGAAAGTGCTTCAAAAAATAGAGAAAATAAAATTACAGGCATTTTCCATGAGGAAACCTTTGAAGTCAGCAATCTCATAATTTCTGGGTTTTACCCCTTCTGTGAAAAGGGAAGAAAAGGAGCTAATAACAGGCACAGAGAGAAAAATATTCCCACCCAGTGGAGTTCTACACGCATGTCAGCACAACCGCAAGCCTGGCTGCTCGATGCCGAGACCACGCGGGGGGCGGGCTGGGGTTCACCCGGGGTGAGGAGGCCGCGGCTCTGAGCACAGTAGCGCTGAAGAAGTTCATTCCGGACGCGGTGTCTCCCACCCGCCAGCCACGGTCCTCGCGAGAGCTGGGCACAGACCTGAGACGGGGCTCCCCACGCGCTTCCCTTCTGGGCTGTTGTCCCCTTTCCTCCTCCTCTTCCTCTTTCTGTTTTTGTTTTTAATGCCCAGGACAGCAGCTGGCACTTGGGAGCCTTCCTTCCCGTGCGCTAGAAAATGCCGTCCCCTCCAGGCTGTGGGGTTGCAAAACGACATTCTCGCTGTGGGCAGATGAATTCTGGGTGAACCAGTTAGAAAATAGCACCTTTTCTTCCAAACTGATGCGAGCTCTGCCCTGTGGCCTCGAGGGTGCCGTTCTGTAGTGCATGGCCCGGTGTGGGCACCCGAGCCCCCCGGCGAGGGGCGGTCTGGAGCGGGACTCCAGAGGACCCCAGGACGGAGGTGAGTGCAGAAGGTAGGCTTTGAGTCTACCCTGGAGTCTGTGCGGAGGGCCACACAGAATGGGACCTTTTGAAACTCCTGGTCTTACCGGTTTTGAAACAAGGACCGGTCTGAGTCTGGTGTCTCTCAACTAGCATAGTTCACTTGCTGCTCTATATAAAACGCGTCACTTTAGGGGCGCCTGGGTGGCCCAGTCGGCTGAGCGTCTGACTTGGACTCAGGTCGTGATCTCACGGTCCGTGGGTTCGGGCCCCGCGTCGGGCTCTGTGCGGACAGCTGGGAGCCTGGAGCCCGCTTCGGATTCTGTGTCTCCCTCTCTCTCTGCCCCTCCCCCGCTCATGTGCTGTCTGTCTCTCTCTCTCTCTCAAAAATAAATAAACATTTATAAAAACGTGTCACTTTGTAAACAGGATTAACAGTTTCTTCACCACTACCCCCAGACCTGCTGAGAACATGCAGCTTCTTTATATGCTCTGATGGGCTTATGTGATGTGAGGGGAGGACGCCAGTAACCAGCTTAAAACTAGTCTCCCGCAGCGGAGACGGTCTGTGGACGACTGCCCGGGGGACGTTCCGCTTCCCGGCTGTCCCCCCAAGGAGAGGGCTTCTGTGGCCGCGTGGTGCGAGGGAGAAGGGGGTCTTCACCAGGAAGCGCCACCGGGCCCGGCGTGGGGCACCGGCTCCTCACCAGACACTTTTTTCCGTGTTTGGTAGAAGTCACCCTCGTGTGCGCGGCGGAGCTTCATCGTGGTTTTGATGTGCGTCTCCCTCGTGACTAATGACCAACGTCTCTTCGTGGCCTGCTGGCCATTCGCACACCTTCTTTGGAGAAAGATCCCTTTGAGTCCTCCACCCGTCTTTCCATTGGGCTGCTCGTCTTTTCTGCTGGGTTGTAGGAGTTCTTTATCCTGGACGTCGAGTCTGTTACTTTACGGGGTCTTCTCAGCGGTGCGCTGTTTAACCTGCCTGCCGAGGTTCTTTCTTTTTCATCCTTCCGCCTGAATTTATTTCTAGGATTTCTAGCTCTTACTTTTTTACAGCTGCCTCATGTTTTATGGATGCAGTGCCCCCACACGCCCCTTACTTCTTGGAGAATTTTCAAGTGAACTCTGTAACTCTCTGTCACTCCGTCACCTCTCTTACTTGGTTACGAATGCTCCCTCTGTTGAGTCTGGTTACTGTTGATTGGGGTGGGGGTTTCTGTCGTGCCCTGTGCGAAGCCGTCTTCAGTCGGGTCTTTTCCCCCGCGTCACCCTGGGGCATCTCCAAGTCACCTGTCCCTCCCAAGCGCCACAGCTCCGCAGCTGCTCAGCTCGGCGCCTTCACCAGGGCGGATGGCGCAGGACCACGGACACGGGCCCAGTACGATCCATCCCGCCCTCTGTCCCCCAGTGGTAGCCACGGCCCAGGGCACACGTGGTTCTTCCAGCTTCAGAAAGAGGGCCTGGGCTGTGTGGCTGGGGCCCGTCCTGAGCGGGCAGCGGACCTGGCCTGGCGCCCTGTGGGACGTGGACAGGGGTTTTACCCCCATTTACTACTGTGGGCTCCCCTCCTCCTCTTCCCGGTTCACAGACCAGACCCTTCCATTTCTGGTGCTGAAGAGCATCTACTTCCTTTTCCGCCATTTCTAGATTTTAAATTGAAAAGCGTTAGGATTTGAGGCCACTTAGTAAATACCACCCCTTTCTTTCCTGAATTGAGAAATGAGAGAAAACGACAAACCAGATAAGGTGTGTGAAGGCCAGACTCTCACCTTCGTTACCTGTCAGGCTGACCTTGGAGAGTGTGGTCCCGACCGTGGAGGGTACGGAGCCCCTACCGCCACGTTCCAGAATGAGACCAGCCAGGCCGTGGGGCTCCTGCCGCAGGGCCGAGTCAGGGCAGCTTCCGTAACTGACGCGGAGGGACGGGGTGGACTGTGCACTTCTAGTGGAGAGGGGAAGAAGACCCTTGTCCCCCAGTCCTCTCTCTTCTCACACTTACCTGTCACATCCTGGGGGAACCCTTGGCGAGGAGGCAGAGACAGGCCACGAGTGTGCGGCTCGTGGAACCTTCTCTGCCTGCAGGAAACTGTCCGCCCCCTCTGTCCTGGACCTCAGGGAAGTCTGTGTCCAGCGTGGCCATCGCTGTGGGCCTCGTGACCCGGCAGCTGCTCATCCCAGAGGGGCTGGGCACCCCCACGTCACTACTTACAGACCAGCCCTGCCCCCCGCCGCCCCCCTCCCCGGGGCCCAGGCTCTGCCCTCTCCCTCCCGTCACGAGGAGGCTCCCCTGGACGTGTCCCCCTCACCGTGAGGGCACCAGCAGGCGGGGGCCCAGACCAAAGAGGGAGGAGAGCAGTGCTGACTGCCGCTCGTCCCGACAGAACATGGGCCAAGCGGCCCAGCTCACCGGTCACACCGCGGAGTTTGGGAGCAAAAGCTCGGCGTGATCGGAAGTGGGCTTACGGGCGTTGGTCTTTGCTGGGGACGAAGGCAAAGTGGATGAAAAGACCCCGCTGGTACCCAGATGCATCCGAGCGAGAGGGGGAGCTTTTCCGTCACGTTATTCAAAGTTAAGAGTCGCCCTTGTTCCTCGGGGTGACGTCGTGCACCTTACGGGTTTGTTGAAGCTGCTTCCCTCTGTTCACGCGTCCTGTGATCCCTCACGACTGTTCCTTGCCCTTCCCAGCAAGTGGCTGTTCGCGGCTTAACTTTGGTTCCTCAGCCTCGCGCTAGGAATCTGGCAAGGCTGTTTGAACTCCAAGTATGCTTGCCTGACCTGGCACGTTCTGTCCCCTTCTCTCGCCAGGTCATCCCCAGCGACCCCTTCTGGGTACCAACCACCGAGGAGGAGTACTTACACTTCGGGGAGAAGGCGGATTCCGAGAACCAGGCCCGGAAGTACATGGACGCCGTGCGTAAGCGGAAGGGTCTTTACGTGGAGGAGAAGGTGGTGGCGCACGCGGAGAAGCAGAGAACCCTCAGCAAAAATAAGTAACCCCGCCCCCGGCAGGGCCTCCTCTTTGGAACGGAGGCGTCACCCCAGGCCAGATACTGGGAAAACCTCTCTGAGCTCACTGTCAATAAAGTCGATGCTTATAAGTATTTTAAAGAGGTGCGAGAGAACGTGTTTCCCAAGTGGTTTTGTTGACCCATTCTGGTGCGAGGCGAGAAGTTCCCGGCGTCCCGCGCCCGGGGGAGCTCGCTCCTGCGTGGTCCTAACTGATTCCCAAGTCAGGCCGCGTCCTCGAGAGGCCACTTGCAGTCCGACCCGGTCGTAGCTGACCCTCGCCCTGCTGGTCTGTGCGGCCACACTGTCCCGTCCGATTGGCGCTGGCCTCAAACCTGCTTTCGCACTCCCTCCTAAATCACATCGCTCGTGTTCAGATAGGTGTTGGTGAGAGTTAGGCCGTAGGCCTGTTCTTTAGAAAAATAACTTCTGTAACTTCCTCGGTGGTTTCCTGTTAATCTTCAGGGACGTTAGCTAACGTGACGAGATTATTTCCTTTATTGCCAGCACTCTTAAACCTCCTCGGTTGGGCCCTTCGGGGAGATGTCCTGGAAAGAGCCAATCCGATTCGGCAAAAATAGATTTTGTAATTTTTGATGCTTGCTGCACTAATAATTTTTATAGCCACTTAAAAGAAGGATTCTCTTTCAAAACACGTACGACGATCAGATCAGACTTTGTTTTTGAGAGGCTTTCAATGGGCTTTCTTCCCATACACTAGGTCAATAAACGAGGTCCTCATACTAGTTATGGAAACATTATCTCTGTTCGTTGGAGCCATGGTCTAGCTGGTCGACTCTAACTGACCCCGACTTTGGCGACAGTGTGGCTACATAAGTCACCGTCAGTTTAAGCTTACCAGGTACAGATACTTGAGTTAACTCAGGAGAGTTATTCCGGGCATCGGTTTATCTTGAAAACTTTGATAGGGAGGAAAAGCTGGCACGTCGATTGGCAGCCTTCGTAAACAGCACCCTTCTGAGCACCACACGTGCCGTGAGAAGTACTCTGGGACTCTGCCCCTTCCCGGCACTCGCTCATTTCGCAAGGAGGCGCAGCCCCAGACTTGGAGCTCTCTCCGCAGTCCCGTGGGGCCCTGCCAGACGCGCCTGCACGGGGGAGGTGACGCGGCACCGTCCCCACGTTGAGGGAGACGGTCACGAGTGGTCAAGTGACCCCGGAGAAGCCGGCCGCGGGGTGCGGCCAGCCCCCCGTGTGAGTCGTCCACCCCACGTGCGCGCCGTGGTGCCCCCCCCCCCCCCACTCAGGAACCACGTCCCTGTGTGGCAGGTGTGGGTACTGAGACCGTGCCTTTGCTCGCTCGTGCCCAAAGCCTAGCCTCACTGGCAGCGGGAGTGTTCCTGTTCTCACGCAGGCGGGGTGTCTGTTGTCAGTTACGGGCAGGCCTCGGGCAGCGGGGGGCCACCAACCCAGGACCCTCGCTCCTGGAGGACTTGGCATTGATGTCTGGGGACAGCCTTCCTGCTCTGGGACGGGCACCGGACAACATGGATGTAATGCCTTTTCCCCATGACCCTGGAGCACGGGTGGGCCAGGGGCTGGGGTGGGGAGAGGGGCAGAGGGACGATCTGCTTGGGTCAGTGTCCATAGACGTGAGGGGAGATACCCAAGTCCTGTTGTGATCCCTAGGACACCACACACACACACACACACACGCGCGCGCGCGCGCACACACGTGTACAACAGTACGTGCAAGTGTGTGCGTGCCAGGTAGTAGCTAAGTTCACAGCCCACAGCCCGGGGTCCCGTTTCTCATCCAGTTAACATCTCTTAGTGAGCCCTGTTCCAGGCGCATCACGAAAAGTTCCCAAGGATTATTGCCTGATCTGTGTTAGGACCATCGACAGGAGCTGGGTCCTCACTATGGCAGAGGGAAGGACTTGGGGCATCTTTATATCTGTATTTATATTCTGTGTCTCCAGCCCAGTAGGCAAAGCTACTAACAGTAATGGTGTCCAAGTTTCAGAAATATATAATGGCTCCGTTTCTGGCTGGTAAGTTTAGAAAATAATTGATTTCAGAAATTAGGCCAGCCTGTGCACCTGGCACGGAGAGTAGGGCACTGGGTAGGGAATACCCCTTCTCTCCTGTCTGACAACGACCAAAGAAGGCTTGGGGCCTTAGGCAGCTTGTCACAGAGCAGGAGCCCTCCAGGTGAGTATGTTATTAAATCTGCAAATTAGAAGGTGTTCATTGTGAAACAGTCAAACCCTTTCTTTTCTTTTTTTTTTTAATTTTTTTAATGTTTATTTATTATCAAGAGACAGAGCATGAGCATGGGAGGGACAGAGAAAGAGAGAGGCATAGAATCCAAAGCAGGCTCCAGGCTCTGAGCTGTCAGCACAGAGCCCAATGCAGGGCTCGAACTCACGAAACTGCGAGATCATGGCCTGAGCCGAAGTCAGACACTTAACCGACTGAGCCACCCAGGCGTCCCTCAAACCCTTTCTTTTTAAGGCAGAGAGCATTTTAAGCTTTCTAGGATAGAAAAGAAATTTATAAAAGTAACAATAAAAGCCAAGCATTTAGATCAGATTCTAAAAACAAGATTATGAATGTCAACCAAAACACAGGAACCAGACTGCAGAAGGTGCTAACACTTTCCTTTGATCCTGCCGGTGGTCACAGAGCCTGCAGCACAGAGAGCGTCTCCTAGTGGCCTGGGAATGAGAAGAGGGAAGAGACCACCCTGCGGTATATCTGCCCTCTGGTTATGAGCAGAGCCCCGTGCAGCACGCTCTAGAGAGAGGCAGAGTGGTTCCGACCAGACAAGACGAGCAGGAAGGGAGTGAGGGGGCCGAACAAGTAAGGGTTCCCAGAAGGGCTGGAGTGAAGGGTCCAGGCCTTTCCCAACTTGGGCAGTCGTGGCCCAGGGCTGGAAGGCCAGAGGCTTGAGTAGCGGGATGGGGTTTCTTCCAATGCACATCCCCTTCCTCTGGGCCCGGGTTGATAAGGACATTCCAGAGGGCCAGGCAACTCTCTCTATCCCACACCTCGGTCCCTCCCCCGGCAGGGCTAGAGCGTTCGGTTTGGGGGTTACTTCATTACCCTCTTTGTTGATTTTGCACGTCCCTCCCGGGTCTTGGGTCTGGCTGAGAGTATTTCCTACCTTATAGTAGATAGAGAAACCCTTAAGACTTCAAAAAAATAATAATAACAAAAAATAGAGGTACAGAGGGGAAAAAATCCTTTTCTCGGTGATTAGTTGTAGAAAATTTATAGGCTGAGTTTCTGATGTAATAAAATCCTAACGATCACTTTTTTTAATCACTAAGCCTTTCCACATGCGTACGCCATTATTTTAGGCTCGGGAAAGTAAGGGTCATTGGACAGAACACTGATGGACGGAGGAAGGAGGCATTTGCCTGCGAGACCCAGTAGGAGCCAAGGAAGGGAGGGGCAAGCCGTAGGATCTGGGGCACCAATAAATGGGCCGTTAAGGGAAGAAGGCTGGATCACACCAGACAGCCTTGTTTGAACATCAGATTTAGAGGTTTCTTTTTTTATTTGTCCGAACTCAGAAAAAGTGACCTTATGAGGTCTAGTTTTGACTGTTTACTTCTCTTTTTTTTTTTTTAAGTACATCTGGAAAATTCAGAGCTTGTGGACTCCTGTTCTGCTATCAGATGAGATCATTGGAAATACACACTTTTCATCTCATATGCTCCCTTTTCCAAAGACATTTTCTCTCACTAACACAACTTCGCTTTTAGGGGCGCCCGGGTGTCCAACTCTTGGTTTCCGCTTGGGTCGTGATTTCCCGCTTGGTGGGTTTGGGCCCCGGGTCGGGATTCTCTCTCTCCCTCTCTCTCCGCCCCATCCCCTGCTTGCTCTCTCTCTGTCTCTCTCGAGGGTAAATAAATAAACTTGGAAAAAATTGTTTAGGAAACTTCCCTTTTGAGAATGTCACTTGGAGGTGAAGTCATTTGGCCGCTTCACGGCGGCCTCGGAGTGTTTTTAAAATTGCCCCCCACCAAGTAAGCAGCATTTGTTAGCTCCCAGATGCGTAGCACTGAGCGTTTGGAAAGGGTTGGATCCAGACGGAAAAAGCGGTGCTTACCGGTCACATGGTTCTCCGAAGGAGGCAGAAGCCCCCGAGGTCTGAGACCACCCGCAGCCTCCTCTCTCCGAGAGCTACTTCCCTTCCCCGGACAGGGCTGGCGTTTCTCAGGTGATGTGCACGGAGCCTTCCTCGAGGACCCGGCGTCTGCCCTGCCCGAAGGGAGCCCTGCGCCCACGGCCTGGTGGCCCGGGTCACACCGCGGCTTCCCCCTCGGGACCGCTGGCTCTGGGGGGGGGGGGGGGCGTGTCTCACCCGGGCCCGGGGTCAGATCCACGCTCTGCGGGGCGTGACCTCCTCGTCCTCTTCACCACTGCCCCCCCCCCCCCCCCCGGCCCCTGCCGGCTGCCACTATGTTCCCTGAGCCGCGCTCCCGCCAGAGCCATCGAGCTGGATTTTGTTTCTTTCTTCTCTCTCCCTCTTGGTGTTGTCGGAGGGGCCTCGGCGCAGCGGGCCTTTACGTCCCGGGCTTTGTGGCGTCTTGAGCAAGTCAGCCCCTTGGCAACCCGCCTCCCACACGAACAGACAGGTGCCCCGGGCGTCCCCAGGCTTGGGGATGGATTCAAGCGGCCGTCACTAGCGCACTCGAGATTATTACCTCCTTCTGTGACTCAACCAACCATGTCTGCTGCCTTCCTTTCACGGTATGTTTCCCTCCCAGAAGGTTGTTCAGAATCCCCTACAGATGGGGGCGGGGGGGGCGGGGATGGCCAGCCCCTGGCAGCTGCGGGCCGGCCCGAACAAGCAGCTTTGAGTAGTGGTCTCTCCCCAGCTTGGCCGTGCGTGCTAGAATGTACGGTGGTCATACGTGCACCCTGGGCATCTTTCTGGAAACCTCTCCCACGGAAGCATCACACAAGCGCGCAGAGGTATCTGCACAGGGCCGTGTGGAACGGCCCCCACCGGGAAGGCTCCGAACGTCCATCCGGAAAGAGCTGCCGGCCCCGCGGCTGGTTGAGGGCTGGAAGTTCCTGAAGATGCTATACTTTGCCTGAATCCGTTTTTACCACATATTTAAAACGTGCGTGTACGTCGTTATCATGCGCTCCGTAAAAAAACCGGAGACCTGGCTACGGACCTGTGAAATTTCTTATCGCCGGGGGCGTAATTAACAGAGTGGTTTCCTTTCTGCATTGTTTTTCTGTAAAGTTTTTCCTTTGCAAATCCAGCGTGTAGTACTTTGATGATTAGAAAAAGGCGATTCCCTGGGATGGAAAAGCTAACAAAGGGGTCCCGCACCGCCGCCTGGTTGCCGAGGGCCCGAGGGGCTCTGCGTCCGCAGTGAGGCGGGTGGGGACGTGCTTGGTGCCGCGCTGAGAGCCTCGCTGGCTGAGTCGAATGCACCAGACAGGCCAGCACGATGCCGGCCCTGACTTCGGGAGGGCCGGTGGATGCCCGGTCGCCCCACAGACAGGGCAGCCCCCGTGTCTGCACCCCCCACGCCCCCCATACAGCGTCTTCGGAGGGGAAGGGCGCGGGATGCTCCTGTCCCAGGAGTGGGCATGTTCTGAACCACGTGGCTACACCCACAGGTCAGAGATCCAGGCACACTGATGATGGGTCTCAGGAACTTGAATAGGCAATCGGGATCAAGAGCCAGCTGGGAGAGGAAGAGGAGGGGAAAGAGAAGACCCCCGAGGGGCACCTGGGGGGCTCAGCTGAGAGTTTTTGAGAGAGAGAGAGAGAGACAGAGAGAATCCCAAGCAGGCTCTGTAACCGGATGAGCCACCCACCCAGGTGCCCCAAGCATCTGACTCTCGATTTCAGCTCAGGTCATGATCTCAGAGTTTGTGGGGTCGAGCCCCACATTGGGCTCTGCACTGACAGTGTGGAGCCTGCTTGGGATTCTCTCTCTGCCTCCCTCTCCCCCGTCTCATGCTCTCTCTCGTTCTCTCAAAATACATACATAAACATTTAGAAGAAAAAAAGACAGAGGTGCCCGTGAGAGGCCTTGGAGGTGGCGGGGTGGTGAGTCACCAGAAGCCCTGTGCTCGGCTCCTGGGACTGGGACCTCGGGCCGCTCAGACCCTAACCACACGTCCCCTCCGCCTCCCTGCGCGGTCCTGAGGCCTGGTCCCCTGGGGACCTCGGGACAGCCGCCCAGCTGATAACCTGTCTGGCTTCCCCGGCAAAGCCCTCCTCCGTAGGGAAACCCAAGGGGGGGTCTGCTCCCCCCTAAAATGGGTGCACATGGAGTCCACCCACCCCTGGAGCCCCCAGAGTCCCTTCTGGCCGGAGTGCATTCTCCGCGAGAAACCCAGTGTGGAAGTTCCAGTGTAAAAACAATCCAAGTGCAGCCGCCCCGTTGGGAGCAGGGGGGAGGGGGGAGGGGAGCTTCAGACCCGGCCCCAGGTGCAGGTGGCAGCTCCCTGAGACCCCATGGGAATTCCCGGGGGTCTACAGAGCGCATCTGAACACCCACAGCTGTGGGTCCCACTCCCGAGACGTGCCCGGCGTCCCTCTTTGCACGCCCACATCTTCCCTGGGGCCCCAGAATCGCACATCCGTGCACCGTGGCCACGTCCACTGCCACCGGTTGTAGGGCACGGCGCCCAGGTCAGGGGCCGCCGGCTGGTCACCAAGCTCTCAACATCTGCAAACCCCAGGGGGAATTTGGGCGATCAGGTGCACACGTCCCAGGGGTCAGTGGTTCTCAGAGAATTCGCCGCAGACCAGCAGCACCAACCTGACCCGAGAGCCGGTCGGAAATGCCAATTCTCAGGCCCGCCCGAGACCTACTGAGTCAGAAGGAGGGAGGGGTGACCCCCTTCATCTTCCCGGCAGTCCTCACTTCACACGCCGGGGGGCCTGAGAACCGCCATCCCAGGCAGCGGTGGGAGAACAACTCTGAGTTCACCTGCTCTGGAGATTTGCCTCCGTGGGAGGAAGCAAAGCAAAGCCGCCGCCCGGAACACACCTTGGTCTCAGCACACGGGGCTCCAGAGGATACGGCTTCCTTTCATGCGTTGGGCGCCCCACCTCGGAGATGCTCCCAGGGAACTTCAGGGACAAAATCGGGGGCCCCTTTCCAAGGGTCAAAAGTCACTGCAGCAGACACATTGCCCTGCATCTGTTTCTCCACGCTGGTTTGGCTGGCAAAGCTCCCCCTGAACATAAATGGTACCTTTTCTGAGTCTCACAGGCTCTGGAAACTCACTCACACACACACACACACACACACACACGCTGATTACTAATTCTTTCATTGACTGGAGCGACCCCTGGTGACCTTCCCTCTGGGTTTTTACATTATGTATGTGCAAGAAATACAGGTCACAGGGCACAGACGCCCTCACACAGTTCTTGGCTCTGGACAGGGTCACTTAGCATCACAGGGATTCCTTCTGAGATGGGTGCTGGTCTCATACATCACATGCTTACCCTGCCCATGACCATTCAGCATTTTTCTAACAACACCAGTCGTCATGATAACACTCTTTCGGAGCCCCCACCGTGTGCCAGGCTCCACCCCAGCAAGTTGTGTGACTACCCCCGGTAAACATCACCGTGATTCCCCGATAGCCCCTTCTGATAGATGAGAAAACCGAGCAGATTGGTTAGAGACCTTTTGCTCAAACATCACACAGCTGTTGGCACACGGTCCATTAAGTTGGGGATCAGAGGGATGTTTCCTCCGTTCTGCTCTTCTGTCAAGGAAGGCGCTGTGAGCTTCTCAGGTGCCCGATGCTAACTGTTGTCAACCGGATTCTGCTCTCCTAGTGTCTCAAGTCACGGATGCGATGGGGAGCGGGGGCGGGGGGTGGGGACAGGTGTGGCACGAGTGGTCCAGGGCGGGGGGCCTCAGCTCCACACAGCCTGGCCTCGGACACCCCCTTTCCCTGCGGGTCATGACTCGAGGGCCACCACGTTTCACCAAAGACGAAAACGGTCCCAACCTGCCTGTAACTTCCAACTTCCCACTGTCAACTGAAAAGTACACTCCTGCTTTGAATCGAGGACAGGCCAGCATTATTGACTATTTCACTACTGCTTTCCCTCCGTTTATCTCCAGCTGTGCGGTTGCACTTTTCAAACTGGAGTGAGAAACAGTAACTCCTGCACAAACCCTGGGTCTCCCATTCGGCCGCCTCGAATCTTCCACGTACCTGTGGTGGAGGCAGCTAGATCAAGGGGCTGAGGAGGTGAAGACCGGATTGAGTGGGACCAAAAATTACACTACCACCCGTGGCACGAACAGGTTGACTCGGAGAGCCCCGGCTGCCCTAGCTCTCGGCAAATCAGAGAACTCATTACAATAATAGCGGAGGCCGTGCGCTGAGCCCTTAGGTGCTGGGCGCCATGCCCAGCAATTTACAATTAATCCTCCAGAAGCGTTAATAATTTACTCTCTGTGCCAGGCATTCGCAGGCCTCCTGACACTTGTCTAAGGCGTCTACTCATCTTACAGATGAGGAAACTAGATGCGGGAAGATGAAGCCAGCCTCCCAAGGCCCCGCAGCCAGCAGGGGGCAGCGCTGAGATTTGAACCCGGGCACCAGACCCCAAGCTTGCAAACGCCAGGCGAGCCCGCCGCCTGATGGAACAGAGTACGTACGGGTTATATTTCCCATTTACAGACGCCGCCCGAAGCATCGGTGGAGCGTGGGGCTAATCCCTGAGCGGCTGTGCTCACCCGGCACCGCACGGGCGTCTGCGTGCGGTTTCCCGGGGGGGGTCAGGAGGGCCGGAAAATGCACAGAAGCACAGCTAGCCAGCCGGGCGCCTTCCGCCAGACCAGGAAGACCAGGCTGCGGAGAAACAGGACACTTTGTCCTCCTTCATCAGAAACACATTGCTTCCAGGAAACTCACCCAATCTGGTTTCGGCAGAAGGACGCGCTATACGTGCCCTGGGATCTGCCCCGGCTGGCCCCGGGTGTTCCCGGGGTGGCCCCGGTGGCCACGGAGGGACCGGTGCCCGTTTCCACCGTGAGAGGCCAGCCGGGTGTGTGCTGAAGGGGACTGAGCTCCAAGGAGTCTGCCACTAAAGGACTCCAGGCTGTGGGCTGTGGGCTGTGGGCGGAGACGGAGAGGGAGGGGGTCCAGTGAGAGTGACGGATCGGGAGGGAGATCCCTTCAACAAAGAGACATTTTCTGAGCTCCAGCCCCGGGCCAGGTGCCTGGCAGTGAAACAGAACGTCCCCGGTCGGGGAGGAAGACGGTCCAGCCATCGAGGGGTAAGTGCCTTTGAGGAAAAGACTTCAGGCCCAAGGCCCTGACCTACTGGGGGTCAGAAAAGCCTCTGCTGAGACTGGGGCCCTTGGGCATGTCCAGGCCGGGACGGGTGAGCCCTCTGCTCTGCAGGCCACCAGGGGCCTCTACCTGCTCCCCCAGCAGAGTGACCCGAGCTGCTTGCACTTGACCTCCTCAGAGTTTCCCCTGGTCCCTCCAGCCTCGTCCTTTCATTGCCTCCCCTCCTCCTTCTCCTCCTCCTCCTTCTTCTTCTTCCTCTTCTTCCTCTTCTTAAGTTTATTTTGAGAGAGAGAGAGAGAGAGAATCCCGAGCAGGCTCCACTCTGTCAGCACAGAACCTGACGCAGGGCTCGAACTCATGAGCCCTGAGATCATGACGTGAGCCCAAATCAAAAGAGGGAGGCTTCACCAACTGAACCCCCCAGGTGCCCCACCACGCCTTCTTCTTACAGGTGGGCTGTCCGCCCCCCCACCCCGCTCCCCCTGGTCCCTTAGTCACCACCCTGGGGGGGGCGGTGAACAGGAAGGAGGAGGGGGAGATCCCACTGGGCCCCTCGAGGGCACCTGCGGGCACCGGGCACCACACCCGCGCTGCCGGGAGGAAACGGCCCCGTCAGGCGTCTCCACGACAGTGTCCCTTCCCGTGGCCCGTGAGGCCAGGGTCTGGCGCAGCCTCCCCGGCACGATGGCGGGACACCGCGGGACACGGGAGGGACCTGGCCGCTGGGCGTCTCTCTCTGCACCCGCGAGCAGGCGCTCTCGCAGGCACCGCCAAAACGCCTGGTTTGAGGTTCTCCCCAAGCTTGAAACTCTTAGCGGGTGTACATGGTTCTGGAACTTTCCCGACTTTTCAAACCAGTGTCTTGTGGGAGGACCTAGCACAGGACTCCACGGAGGATGATGGGACCCAGTGCGTGGAGACGCTCCTGTCGTCTGGCAGGTGGAGGCTGGGGATCAGGGGGCAGGCCCCACAACAGTGAAGTGTGCGGACCCCAGTGGGGTCCTGTGATCCACGGTCCTATTTGTCCCAAGACAAGACAACGTGAAGACCACAACATTCCCATCGAGATAAACAAAGTCACGCGTGTGCCCCAGGCGCTCCCCCTGAGCACGTTGGTGACGCGTGCCTCTTGCATTGTGGCCAAGAGTCCAGGACGGATTTCGCCGCCCAAGTGGACGGCTTTTCCAGGGCCACCTCGGGGCTGCCTCCTGAGACCCGCCGGGGACAGTGCCCAGCGTCCTGAGCGGTGGCAGAATTTCCCGGCAGGCTCGGCAATGTTGAGAGAAGGCAAATACTTTCCCTGTGGCTCATCGTCTGCTCCTCCGAAGCGCGTGGCCTCGCCCCCTCGTGGGGCTGCTTCGGGCTTCTGGAACGTACGTGGAGCCCGCACCCGCAGGGCTATTCGTTCCTGGACGCACGCGCCGTCCAGGGCGAGGCAGCTGTGAACGGGACCGAGGGTGCCCGGCGTGAACGGGAGGCGGCCAGTGCTCCCCACGCTCCCCGTGGCTAAACATGTGGTCTGAATGAGGCCGTTCGAGATGGTTTTCAAACCACACCGCTCTGTGCACAGACTCCGATTGGATCCTGGACCCAGGAGACCAAGCGCAGGGCACGTGCTGGAGACTCCGGGGGAAGCCTGGGCGCAGCCGGCGTATCAGGGGATGAGGAAGTCGGCGCTCGTCTTGTGTGCTGTGGTGACAGGGTTTTGGCTTCAGCAGGGCCGTGGCCTTGTTTCCTAGACGTGCAAATCGCAGTGTCTGACTCAAGATCGGCGTGGCCAACTGTGGTTTATCCTCTCCGCAGCGTATTGTCCTGCCCTTCCTCATCTGCTGAACATTTGCATAATGGAAAGTAAAGAACCAGACCAAGGTCCCGTGAAAAGGGAAAAGAAAATGCTCCCGCGACGTTGAGGTCAAGGAAAAGCAAGTGTGATGTGGGGAGAGGTCCAGGTCCTTCAGTGAGGGCAGCGCCCGCTCCCCCGACCTTCGGGGCTGGACGCGGCTTCCTTCCTGCCTCGGACTCTTCTCCTGAACGTGGAGACCCTGTTGCCGCAGAGGCAAACTCCGGCGGGTCCTTCCTCCATCCTCTCGTTGGGCAGCTGGTTCGTTTATCCAGTCATTCAAGTACGCTGTTTTGCTGCTGTCTGTGCCGGGTGCTGGGCGTGCAGTGACGGTGGGCACAGTCCCTTCCTCTCTGGAGCTCCTGATCTGTGGGGGAGGCAGGTGTCAGTCCGAAAGCTGTCAGGATGAGTGTAAAATGACAAGCAAACCAAATGACAAGTGCTATAAACGAGAGTATGGAAGAGGGGCGGGTGGCCGAGCCAGGAAGACCCAACAAACCGAGTTTGAAGGGAAGAGAGGGGATGTGCAAAGGCCCTGTGGCTCGGCTGGAGGCAACATGGCCCCCGTGAGGGAGGACGGTAGCGGCACAGGTGGGGATGCTTGGTCCGCGGGCTACTTCGGCTTCTGTCTCCCAGGTTTGGCGATTAACTTCAAGTTTGTCTTCCGTTTTGGTCACTGACTTGCCCCTACCCCAACTCTCCGTGGTTCTGCACGGCTTCTGAGCGTCAGACACACCCTCCACCTGGCCCCTACTAAGATGTGCGCTCTGTGGCCTCTGTGGTGGGGTCCCCTCGCCCCTTACCAGGCCAGGTTGCTGGGTCTGAACCCGAGGTTCTCATCCGCCGGCACTGTGGTCGTCTGTAGGCTGGGGGAGAGCCGGGCAGCCCCACCTCAGGCCTCGTCTCCACCTAACCCCACCGCCCTGCATTTTCACTCGGCCTGACTGTTCCATGTAAACGTGACAGGTTCCCCGCGAGGGACACTGTCCCCAGAGCTGCACCCCCAAAGGCAGAGCGCGCCAGCCTCAGCCATTTCAATGCCGACCCTGCCACACCCTGGGGTTGGGCTGGAGCCGGGAAGCCATGGCTTCTCCTCTGTCTCCCTTCCTTCCCGGGCCTATCAAGTGTCCTCTTCCTGTCTGGAAGTTTCCTGGCACACCATCTCCTCGTCCCTGCCCGGGTCCCACACCCCATGACTACTAGGGGTATCTTCCCCACATTCCAGAACACATTCTGTGGACCTCAATCTACAGGGTTGGCTCTAGATATTTCCACAAATAAGAGAGTATTGGTTTGGGGCACCTGGGTGGCTCAGTCGGTTGAGCGTCAGACTTCGGCTCAGGTCATGATCTTGCGGTTTGTGGGTTCGAGCCCCGCGTCGGGCTCTGTGCTGACAGCCCGGAGCCTGGAGCCTGCTTCGGATTGTGTGTCTCTCCATCTCTCGGCCCCTCCCCTGCTCATGCTCTGTGTCTCTGTCTCTCAATAATAAATAAACGTTAAAAAAATTAAAAAAAGAGAGAGAGTATTGGTTTAAGGTCCCCCAAACCACATCTTCTTAATAGCAGCACATTCAGTGAGTAGCACTGGTTAGGATCAGGCCCCCTCTGGAAGGTTCCTTCTGGACTCCATAGAGCTACTTCCTTTTTGACCTTAGAGCCATCCTGGGCTCGTCCTCACCTAGATGTCTGCCTCTGGAGTCTTCAGTCTGGTGGCACCAGCTCCTGACTCGTGACGGAGCCCGGAAGGGTCTCGCAGAGCCTCTGTGTGCCCCTTGGGTGTTCCTGCTCGGGCGGGCAGGCATGCCGACCCATCCCAGGCCGGGCCCTGGATCCTGGCTCTCTGCCCCCCTCTGGTGGTGCCCTGCCATATTGCCCTGCCTGCCCTGGCTTGGCCCTTGCGGGGGGGCACCAGCGGCCAGCCCCAGCCATTTGGCCCCATGGGAGAGGCGTGAGCGCGGTTAAGACCCCATCAAGGTGGCCCTCGTCATATGAAATGGTGTTTCCCCCACTAACTTGTTGCCAGGTTAAAAATCAGGGAAGGGTAAAGGCCAAATTACTCACGGAGTCCCTGGCACCTGCCAGGCCTTTAGTGAACACGTGCGTGTGTTCCGCAGGAGGGCGATGAGGGCGATGAGACCGGTGCCGGCGTGGGCGGAGCTGAGCCGGGAAGTGAGCGTTCCAGGGGCTTGTCTGAGTCAGAACGTGCAGGAGAGGCAGAGCCGGGATACAGGACCACGGCCCGGAGCAAAGAGAGGACAGGGAGGGCGCGGACTTCTGCTCTTCGTCCCAAAGGAGGCAGGATGGCAGAATGTCACAGGCTTCCTTCCGACGGGGTGGCCTCCTCCAGCTCGCCCCTCCCTCCACCTGCCCCACACGCAGAAATCCGCATCCGTCCAGGCCCGGCCGCGCCAGCGAACAGTCACGGCTGTGCTTCCCTGTGTGGGTCCCACGTCCCGAGTCATACCATCCCAGGGCTTCAGTGGGACGCCACCTGGTCCCTCATCCAAGTGTTTTGACTTTTTACCATCTGTTTGCTAGTGAGAACTGGACTTAATGAGGCAGATCTAGACTTCGATCCTGACTCTGCCTTTTACCAGCTACGGGAGCCCGGGGCGCTTCACCCGACCTCCGAGCACTTTGGTTCGACATCTGTGCAAATGGAAATCATGAGCGTGTCGCTCACGTGCTGTCGTGGGGATTAAATGAGATAAAATATACCAAGGGCTTAGCACAGCTCTGGGCACATAGTAAGGGCCCCGGTCAACGGTAGAAGGTAGTGTTAGAATAAAGACCACTTCTCTCTCTCTCTCTCTCGAGCTTTAGTTGTGTTTTTGTTTGTTTTGTTTTTCCAGTCATATTTGCAAGAATGGCATAGATTTGAAGCCATAACCACTCCTTTTTCTTAAGTTACTTATTTATTTTGAGAGACAGGGTGCACACACAAGCAGGGGAGAGGCACAGAGAAAGAGGAGAGAGAATCCCAAGCAGGTTCTACGCAGTCAACACAGAGCCCAACGTGGGGCTCAGTCTCATGAAGTGTGAGATCATGACCTGAGCTGAAATCAAAGGGTTGGAGGCTTCACCGACGGAGCCACCCAGGTTCCCTGAATCCAAAATCACTTCTAATGTAAATATGTTTTGCAATCAACTCTCTCCCTTTACATTTAGTTTGGTTAGATTTCGCTTCTAAAAGATGAACATCTCTGCTGTTAATTCTGTTCGTGTTTTCTTTGATTACTTGAAACCTGAGAAAATTCAGGGCACCTGGGTGGCTCAGTCAGTTGAGCATCCAACTCTGGATTTTGGCTCAGGTCACGATCCCAGGATCCTGGAATCCAGCCCTGGTTCGGGCTGCAGGCTGAGCACGGAGTCTGCTTAAGATTCTCTCTCTCCCTCTCCCCTGTTTGCATTCTCTTTCTCTGAAATTAAAATTAAATAAAGCCTGAGAAAATTCTCATTCCTCCACATGTCTGATACATCACTCTTTTCTTAAATAAGTTTATTTATTTATTTTGAGAGAGAGAGAGAGAAAGAGCTGGGGAGGGACAGAGAGAGAGGGGACAGAGAATCTGAAGCAGGCTCCGAGCTGTCAGCACAGAGCCTGATGCTGGGCTCAAACTCACGAACTGTGAGATCATGACCTGAGCTGAAGTCGGATGCTTAACCGACTGAGCCACCCAAGCACCCCCATCCCTCTTTTATACTCCTTGTCGTGATAAAGCGATATATAAGTGAGCAGTCAGTGAGTGGAGCTGGGAAATACATGAGCTGGTTTCCCCAGACGTATCATGGGGGCCTCCCCTGCCAAGGAGGTGACGGAGATTGATAATGGAGAGGAGGCCCTGGGGCAGGTTTCCAGCTCAGCACTGGAGACATTTGGGGGCCAGATGACTCTTTGTTGTGGTGGGGGGGAGCATCTATCCTATTCATGGTAGGATGAAGACACTCACCATCCTGGCCTCTGCCCACTAGATGCCAATAGAGCCCTCAGTTGTGCCAAGCAAAAATGTCTCCAGACATTGTCAAATGTTCCCTGGGCGGCAAAATCACCCTGGATGGGACCCGGCCAGGCTGACCGTTGCCCTGAGGCCTCAGTCTTAGTGTGGCGGTGCCTCAGGGCACCCAGGTTATCACAACCATAAAATCAGCTGGATGCAGCCGTTGACGGAGCAGAAGGCCTGCTGTGGGCACAGGTGAGTGATGGGGCCGCGGTCGGACTGAGGGAGGATCTCATGGAACATTGCTCGTTAGAAAGTAAATATTGATCGTTTGGGGCAAACTGCTTTCAGGAATTTTTCCCGGTGGTCAGTGTGTTCAGGTGATGCCGATCCTGAAGACGGCTGCCTCGGGAGGTCTAGAAACACAGTGAACCAGGCAGAGGCAGGCCTGGCTGGGGTGGGATGTGGTTTCTGAAGACAGGCTCCCCCCTCCGCCCCTGCCGGCCACCTGCTTGCTCTCCCCTCCCACTACATGTGGTTTCAGCCATGTCCTGTTGTCCAACACTCTTCACTCTACCTCCAACGGTGACCATTAAACAGACTCGTCCTTTGGAGAATGAGCTCCCTGCCTCCGCTCCCTCCAGCTTAGGCCATGCTCTCCGGATGCCCAGGGCCTCGGGACCATAGCCCATTCCCACGGCTGCTGGTCCCACGCTGGACCTCGGAAGAAAGGTGGAAAGTCACAGTTCAGTGTTCGATTCTTGAACCGGTCCCAGCCCCAGGGTTCCTGACTCAGTGAGTCTGGGGTGGGGTCAGGGGATTTGCGTTCCTAACGACTCCCCAGACACTCCACTTTCTTTGATAACCACTACCTGAGAAACGCGAAGAACACGATGAAACTGGGGACAGCCGGGTGATGCGCCAAGCTAGGCGGAAGATCTGGCCCAGGAGGCCCAGTCCGTCTCTGGCCTGAGGGCGCTGCAGGGCCCCAGGGGCAGCTTCTGGCGTCAGGATTCCCATGTGCCGGCGCAGGGGTGCAAGCACCTGCCTTCCAGGCCGGGAGAGCCCAGGGCCCGCGTCCTGACCTGCAGGACGCGGGAC